>NC_040030.1:498636-811657 GCF_000972845.2 Larimichthys crocea | reverse complement strand
GTCAAAAGCCATGAATAAATTGTTGATTTGGTCATATTGGTCAGAGGTTTGTGCTTTTTCTGACATTTGGCTTCTTCTTTTTCACCTCCAGGTTTGTAGCAGCATCCAGTGGCAAAGAGGCCTACGTCATCTCCCTGTACATCGACAACCCTCTGCTGATAGGAGGGAAGAAGTTTGACCTGCGTCTTACGTTCTCGTCACCACATATCGCCCTCTGAAATGCTACATGTAAGCCCTGAACGTACATCTTAATGTTTTATAGTAGGACATATGAAAAACTAGCACCGTGATTTGACCGAGCTCTGTCTGCGGTTTGGTCCTCAGGTACAAGCTCGGCTTCTGCAGGTTCTGCACGGTCAAATACACGCCCAGCACCAGTGAACTGGACAACATGTTTGTTCACCTCACTAATGGGCCATCCAAAAACACGGGGTAAGTCTGTATCTTGTCTAGTATGGCTAGTACTACAGATTGTTATTAGAACATAGTGTTCAAATCAGCTTCTAGTCTCAGTATATGAATTATATGTTAATTATTATAGTTTATTATAAGTTATATTGGATATTAAAGGGGTATTCCACCAGTTCAGTTGTGCACTGTCATGTTTGAAGAAGCAGCAGTGGATGTGTCATCCTGAAAAACAGTGGACCCTGGTCAAAAATTCAAAATATTAAGCAACATCCAGACTAAAAAAATCTCCCTTCAACTCCCTGTAACGATCATGTGTGAAACTGGTGGAGTGCCTCTTTAAATCAATTTCACAAAATTACAAATAACCTCCGCTGACTACATCCAAAGACTTTCAATTGCAGGCAGTGTTAATTCAGACGAGACGAAATATGTTAGTCAACGAGCCTTTTTCCCTTGACTAAGATGAGACGATACAATGTTCTAAAAACGCTGACGAAGAATGTGCCAGTGTGCGTTTTTGTTGACGAATAAAAACGAGACGAAAATGTCACGCAAGAAATAAAAAATAAACAAAAATGTCCTCCTTGTTTTCGTCGACTATATAAGAAAAAAAGCAACATCCAGTCCTGCTGTCATGTGTTTGTGCCAGCACTTCTTTTACTGTAGGCAACGTCACGGCCACACGTTTGAGAGCCTCTTGCTGCTCTCGCACCTGTGGCCTGAAAACAAACAGCATGCAGGAGAAACACGGCGTACGGACAGCACGATCATGCTCTGAAGGAAAAAGAGACTGGTCCCATTTCCGTTATTTAGAAGCACAGAAAAAGTCACAATGCCTAAAAAATGAAATCAAGTGCATATTGAGTGTGTTTTGAAATAACAGACAAGACACTTAGCAAAGTTGCATTGAAGATGAATTCATTCAATTCAGTCAAGACATTTAATCAATGTGTTAGCTGTGAAACACAAGTGAACTGGAATTAATAAACAAAAAAAATATTCCTGAAATAAATAGAAAAAGATTCAAATCTTTTTACTAAAACTGGACTAAAATTTTGAGACTTTTAGTCGACTAAAATATGACTAAGAAAAATGATTTGTGAAAGATTAAAATTGACTAAGACTAAGAATGAACTTTGACACAAGACTAAGACTAAACTGAAAAATGGGTGACAAAATGAACACTGATTCCAGGTCCTCACGTTACTCTCCAAGCTGATCTGTACATCAAACCAAGAATTTCAGTATCTAGTTAGACTGTGTACCTTTAATGCAGGATGACTACAACCACGTCCATGGAGGCAAGTGGACGGTCAGTAACCTCCGTTTGTACCTAGAGAGCACCAGAGGGAAGGAGGTGACCAGCCGACTGTTTGACCAGATCCACTGGATCGTGGTGCAGTCACTGAAGGCCGTGGCTGTAAGTGGACAATCTTTTTTCATTTTAGTCCCACAGGTTCAAAACTGTAACACTTTAAGGAAGTTTTGACCCAATTATGGCACTCATAAATAAGTGTTACCCACTCAAGCTGTGATCGATTTTAGCCCCTGCTCCCAGCCCTTCGATAGCTCAGTTGGTAGAGCGGAGGACTGTAGTGGAAGTACCAGGCATCCTTAGGTCGCTGGTTCAAATCCGGCTCGAAGGAGTAGCTTTTAAATGTGTGTAGTCAAACATGTTGTCCAATCGTACTTGTAACTAGTTAAGTCTGAAGTGGGTTGTGATACTGCGTCACTCCAACCTGAAGTTTATCGCGTTCTCATACGCCAGGCCGACATTCCCCTACATAAAGTGTTTCTCCGTGTATTTGGTCATGGCTCCCTTCGATAGCTCAGTTGGTAGAGCGGAGGACTGTAGTGGTTGTGCCAGGCATCCTTAGGTCGCTGGTTCAAATCCGGCTCGAAGGAGTGACTTTTAACCTGTCAAACATACAGTACAAGAGCAGGCGAATACCTAGAAAATGTTACCGTACTGTAAACAGTCAAGACCCTTCTGTACACTTATGAAATATGCTGTAACTAATTAACTAGCACCAACATACTGTATGTTGGTCTTTGACTTGACCACATTTTCCAGACTTTCGTGAGTCTGTTGTGTCGTGCTGGAGTCATGCCATTATACTATTATAGATCTCATTTCTTTGGGCACTTCTGAGCAGCAGAAACACATTATGAACACCACACTGACCTTTTTAAGTTGATATCCCGAAGTTGTTAGCAAACAGTTGCTTATGTACCCATCTACACATATACATTATTATTATAAATGATAAATTATACAACATTATTCTCATTCTGGTTCAGTCTATTTTACCGATTAAAGCTCGTTTAAGTCCCATCAAATATACTCCCATCAAAGTTTTACTAGAGTAAAAATACAGAAGTTTTATGAGCAAAATATATTCTACTCAGTATTGAAGTATTTTCAGAGTGTTATATTACAATATGAATTCTGTAGCATGAATGTAAATGCAGCATTCAGTCTTGCATACGTCGTGTTTTTTAGACGCTGCTTGGATGAAACTTTGAATCGGTGGAGTAAAAAAGTACATTTCCCTCTGAGCCTTCACTTGTAGTGCTGCAGCCACACGTCAGTGTGTGAGTTGTTGTTTTTAGTGCCAGGCCTTTAGCGATTCCAGCAGACTATCACTTATAAACTCACAGCTGTTAAACAATCTGGATGTTGTGAACTCTTTTCGTTACACCCAGCGTGATGCACGCTTCCCTTTTCTTCTATAAGTGATGTGACTCACTTCCCCTCTCGCTCCATCGACACACAGGTCACTCTGCGTGCTGATACGTGTCCATATTTTTGCTCTGATAAGTCACTAATACGCTTCCCTGCTGAATCATTCTCAGCTGCATTAAAGACTTCCCAGCGTATCACAATCAGGCACAATGTGGGTCAGTTCCTCTTTCTAATTCTCTCTCTCTCTCTTTCTCTCCAAGCCTGTGATGAACAACGACAAGCACTGTTTCGAGTGTTATGGGTATGACATCATAATCGATGACAAGCTCAAGCCATGGCTTATTGAGGTGAGTGGAAAAAAAACTGAGTTTAACCAGAGCGGACACTCCTACAAACTCACACCAGAAAAAAAAAGAAAGTGGTTTAAGTCATCCCTGCTTTGTGAAATCAACATGTTTTTCTTCGCCTTGTTCCTGTAGATGCACAAGCCCAGAGATACTTAACATGCTTACACAGTGACTCCATGCTGACTCTCGACTTTAAATGCCCCGAAGGTTGAACTTTGCGTGTGTGTTTGTGTGGATGTGTGTGCCTCTTTGTATTCGAAGTGTGCTGAAGGTGTGTCTTTAACCTCTTCAGTGCTGAAAAGACCCTGAATTATGTGCTTTGTAATACAAGCTTATCAGCTGGCTAATATTAAAACTTAAAATAGGATTCCTCTGTCATCGTTGTATCATGTCTTTTTCGATCCCTAAATGTTGTGCTTGTTATGTGCCTGTCACATTTTGCTGGACTCGTTTTGACAGCCGTACAATGAGTAGCTGGGTTTCCAGGCTAAGTCTGAACTATTTCTGTTAACAGACACTGATCTGATCTATTCTGGGCGACTTAAAGTTGGTTGTAGGGCATAAAGGGTCCTCAGCGAGGGACTGAAGAAACATGTGCCACAAACCTAGTCAGGAACTCTTTCCTGTGTTCATTATTCCTACACGTAGCCAACATGAACAGGTAAACAGGGCATGAGCGAATCTAAAGTAAAGTGTGTGTTCTTCAGTGTATGTTTTTACGAGCTCAGCTGTTAGAGCGCATTAGCAGCAGAGTTTCCTGTCAGATAAGAGCTTCTATATGTGGACAGAAGGAAATCAAACTCTGCGCCAACGCCTGCGAGTTATTAAGCTCTTCCTGTCCCCGTGTGTCTTCTCTTCAAATGCTAATGCCGCCGTCTTTGTCCGTGTCACGCTTCAGGTCAACGCCTCTCCCTCGCTGACCTCCAGCACGGCCAACGACCGCATCCTGAAGTACAACCTCATCAACGACACCCTCAACATCGTCACGCCCAACGGGGACATCCCAGACTGCCGCTGGAACCGCAGCCCGCCCCGAGAGGCCCTGGGCAACTATCAAGTTCTGTGAGTGACTTTAAAAAAATATATTAAGAAAAAATCTACCAGTCAGACAAACTCAGCAACCTCTCGCAGCCGAAAGGGGGGAGTCGCACAGAGGCTAAAAATATCAGTCAAAAGTGAAAGTTTCTCATGTAACTGACCTCAACCTGTTATTTATTGTCTGTTTGCCTTCAGCCCTTCTGTAGCTTTTAAGTGAGGGCCCTGCTGGTGTGTTAGTTCAACATTCATTAGATAAAAAACAGAAAGTCTGCAGTACAAACTAAAAAAAGGCTCTAACTGATTAACAAGGACTAGTTAGAGTCTATATGTGGGCCAGTAATCACATTTTGAGTTGCCTTTTTTCAACAAAGTACACATGGTCCTGCTGGCGAAAAGTCAGTTGTCGTCTCCCTTCGATAGCTCAGTTGGTAGAGCGGAGGACTGTAGCGGTTACAACAGGCATCCTTAGGTCGCTGGTTCAAATCCGGCTCGAAGGAGTGACTTTTAGGTTTAAGTGAGTTTACACTGTGTATGGTTCAATATCCAGTCTGAAAGGTTTGTTAGAGTCTGCGGTTGGAAATATTTCTCTACAAACTCATTCAACAAAAAAATAAATAAAAATACAACATCAATCAAAACAATCTTAAATATGCTCTAATTAACTAACTAGGACTAGTTTATTGCTCAACATGCAATATATGGGATATATATTGCTTTTTTTTTTCAACAAAGGTCATGTTATGCCATGTAACTCACAAAATACAGCTTGTAAACTCAGTGAGTACACATGATCCTACTAGTGATCTGCTCGAGAGTGTCTCCCTTCGATAGCTCAGTTGGTAGAGCGGAGGACTGTAGTGGTTAAAACGGGCATCCTTAGGTCGCTGGTTCAAATCCGGCTCGAAGGAGTGACTTTTAAGTGAGGGACAAGAACTAAAGCTGCATATGGTTGAACAAACAGTAGATAAAAACAGGACAGACTGTTGGTACTGTACACTTCTACAGTATGCTGTTACTAATTAACTAGCACTCAACATACTGTATGTCTCAAACAAGCTGCTATGTACCAAACGTGTTGTTGATTCATTATATTGACAAAGGAGTGAATGCTTCTTACTTTATTGTTTGTTACTACCCCATAAGATGTCATGAAAACACTAGAGATCTTGAAACTTTTACTTCCAACACTGATATTAAGACTGATACATACACACAGTAGACCAGTTTAGACCACATGTGGTTCAACGTACAGTCTGTAAAAACAGGGAATACCGATCAGTACACCCTTAAAACATACTTAAACTAAACATACTATGTGGACCTCTCACTTAAAGTGACTTTAATTCAACTCGATTCGTTCATGTTGTGTTTAATCAGTTAAGGAGCATCTTGTGTGGTTGACTATAATAATAATAAAGCTTGTTTATGGAGCGCTTATCTAAATGAGCAATTGCAAATTGCTGCACAAGGCGGACATAAAAAAGAACAAAGGATACACACACACATTCCCACATTAATAAAGATTAGACGAAGCCTAATTGAAACTTGATGACAGCGTTTGTTTGCCAGAAAAGTGGAATGTGTTTAGTCTAAGAATTACATAGTTTATAAGTGTTGTGAAGAGGCAGAAAACCTGTGAAAAGGACAACACGCAAGTCTATTTATGTCTGCCACTGAAGGAAATAATTGATGGTTTTCCTCCCTGTGCAAATGTTTGGATTGCTAATTCAGTACTTTAAATGACGGTTTGTCGTGAAATATTCTATGTAGGTCATTCTTTTTCCATAAATGTGACTTCCAAGAGTTCAAATCTGCCAGATCAAAAGTTATGACAGACAACAGGTGGATACAACTTCTTGTATATTTTATGAAGGAAGCTTTTTGTCACTTCCCCCTGCTATAATCGCCTGAGCTTGTCCACTTCCCAGGTGAGGTGCAGGTCATCTCAAACAAGCCTATTAATCCTTAAATCACAATAATACAGCCCATAAATTCAGTAAATACACTTGGTCCTGCTAGTTAACTACCAGCTATCATCTCCCTTCGATAGCTCAGTTGGTAGAGCGGAGGACTGTAGTGGTTACAACAGGCATCCTTAGGTCGCTGGTTCAAATCCGGCTCGAAGGAGTGACTTTTAATTTAGACCAGTGAAGAAGAGCGTTCAATCTTGTTAAGCAGCTCCACAAGCGACAACTACAAATGGTAGAATATGTGTTGGTTATGTTTGGCTCAGTTAAAGCAGACGAGGTTTGCTCACTGTTCAGTAACAGACCGGTTATGCTGACACAATACTTGTCTGACAATAGGTGCCCCATTCTGAACACATCAGTGAGGGCGGTGTGTGCTTTAGCACCTTGTTTACATAGTTAGTCCATGTAAAAGCTATCAGAGACAGGAGAAAAGGAAATGACTGCGTTATTCCTTACTCCACCTTAACTTGACTTAGTAGGTGTTATCTTAATTAATTCTTCCTTGCTGAAAGTAAACAGGAATGCATGTTGCTGCTGTTGACACCCTGTCTTCCTTCGATAGCTCAGTTGGTAGAGCGGAGGACTGTAGAGGGAGTACTAGACAAAGTGGTGGTCACAGTAATCCTTAGGTCGCTGGTTCAAATCCGGCTCGAAGGAGAAGCTTTTGTGCTCATAAACGTTCTTTCAGATATGATAAGACCGTGGATGTGTTTCCCCTTGGCTCATGTACCTGTAATATAATACAATACATGACATAAACTCTTATCATAGTTTATGTCACTTGGCAAACAGTTGTTACTTTAATGGATAGTTAATAGCTCTTATTTATTTTTAATGCAGTATGTTGGTCCAACATCAGTAAACTCTGATCTACTTCTCATTCTCCTTGGTCTCGAGAATCGGTGCTAGTTCATCCCCTGAATGTTTTTACCAAATTTAGAGCCAGTCCATCAACAACATGTTTTTACGACGTATCCTCTGGGGACCTTAAATATCTGTTGGTATTCAAAAGTTACTCCTTCGAGCCGGATTTGAACCAGCGACCTAAGGATTCCTGGCCTTTCCACTACAGTCCTCCGCTCTAGTAACTGAGCTATCGAAGGGGTGTTGCAATAACTCACCAGCCGGCTGCCTCATTCCAGAGTGTTTAAACACAAAAGCGAGGGTGAAGTGGATCAGTGTGGGGGGGTGTTGTTTGAGCAAAGCACCTTGTTTACATACTCCATAGTCCATTTAAAGGCAAAGAGCGGGGGCAGCAGGAATCCCCCTCACATGCATTTCTTCATTGCATGATACGAGTTAATGTTTCGCTCTGCGTGTCACCAGGTACGACGAGGAGCAGGCGCAGAGCGAGAACGCCGAGCGTGACCTGCGGAGCCGCTCCGGGCAGTCCCTGGGGTCAAAGGGCACAAAGGGGAGTGCGGGCGTTCGCCCCGCCGCTGCCACCTGGAAGTGAGGCGATATGTGCTGACTCTCAATGACTTCCTGTACGTTACTACAGGGTGCAACAGAGGAGGCACAGGGGGATTAAAAAAAAAAGACTTTTTTTTATTTTAGCCCAACTATTCGATGGAGGACTGCTCCCTGTCTCCACTGTAAGCACAGGGGCCGACGACTCTACTGCCGGAGGGCAGGAAAATCAATGATGTGGACATGTTTGAAGAGTTTAAAGGCTGGAAGTTTGTGGCTGATTGTATGAATGGATGAGTAACTAAAAAAAATGTAGAAATTATGTTGGTGTGGCTGAAGGTCAATCTCACATATCTCAACAACAGCAGCAACTCAGCCCAAACTCCCAAAGAAGAGAAGAGACAACTACACGTGAAGAAAAAACCCAACACGAACAAGGAGGATTACCTGAACTATGCATGATTACTGCGTCCCGACACTTAACATAAGTTGACCCACCACACAGGTGCTAAAAAGACGGAGCTCTGTGAGATGATAGAGAGAGAGAGAGAGACTAGAGATATTAACTAAAGCAAAGTATAATTCCTGATAGGCAGAATTCAAAGTACTAAATGTGTATAAACCCCCCAAAAATAGAGTTTAATAATGTTTTTATAAGTGCATTATCAGTATGTATATGCAGGGGGGTTTCATTAAGATTGTATTCAATGCACTTTATTACTTCATATTGCATTTTAAGTTGGACCATATCTGCTGCACATATTATATCATAAATACTAAGGTGGTGGGAATACAAGTAGGGCTGTGCAGTATTGGGGAAAATTAGGAGAAGGGTGTGCAGTGTGTGTTGTGATATTTTATATTTTATCTCACGCGATACTTTAAGCTTTTGCGTTCAGAGCTATTTGGAAAGAAGTGAGGATGAGGGTGATGTTAAAGCAAGGTTGAGTTGATGACATTTTCCTGCTCTTGATCAGGACTATCGTAATAATCTCGTTATTTACGCCACAAACGAGGCATCTTTGGATGAAAGAAAGGTGTGATTAGCCGCGCTCTGATAAAGAAACCGTTTGGTGCTTTGTGAAACTGAATTGTCGGCTCTCGATGTGAGTTAACAAAAAAAGAAGGACGACTCTCTGCTGATTATGTAACAGGCCTTTTTTATTTGCTTTCATTACTTCAGCTGAATTCAAACTAACCTATTTAAATAATGTAATTTTCTGTTTCCTGTCACTTCGCTGGGGTAAGAGGCCTGAAAAAGCCTTTGAAGAATCTAATCTGTCTGATTAATCAGAGGTCAATCCTTCAAAAGCCAAATGACCTTTTTGTTCTTTATGTAAAGTCTCAGCGTGGCACCGTTCCTCGACCTTGACGGCTTGACACTCCTCCACCACCTTGTTGTTTCCTCCCGGCTCCTGAAGCTGGTTACTACATGCCTAACAGCAGCTCATCGAGGTGTGTAAAAGCCTCAGACACGTCGGCCTGTAATCGAATTCCCTCAAACAACGTGAGACGTGTAAGGCCACACACATCCTCCTGTGCTCGAGACCAAATTTACTCATTCAACTCTAAAGGTGTGTCTGGCAGTCAAACGAGGAACTGGGTCGACGTGAGGCTGGTTTCTGGTTTTGTCTGGCTGCTTGTGGTTCGAAACTGTGCGGCTCATGTTGTGTACATGACACATAGCTTTTGTGTTTTGTTTTTTTTAGCTTCTTGGTACTGAAATCCCTCTGTATGAGAAATGCATCGTTTCCTTTTAGTTTCTGTCTTCCTTTCAATAAAGTATCCATATTGGTGCTGCCTTGACGATAAATAATGTTCATTTTAAAGCAAAAATAAAAGGGGGAATGTGTTGTTGTGATTCAGGTGAACTGGGGCTTTAATCTTTTACAGAATTTTTAGTGTAAAGACTTTTTCTAGTTTGTGGACAGTTCTCACATCCTCTCACACGGCACGCGACGGAGCAAAAATAACAACACATTGTACATCTGAAAGTGAGAACAACACCAATCGGAATTAAATATATCTCTGGTTAGATTACAGAATTAGTTCATGGTTTCTGCACGAGTAAAGAAAGACTCAACGCTTAATTTCGAGAGACAGTTCAAACTTATTTCTAAAAAGGTCCCTTAGACTTTTAATCTTTCAGTCTTAAAGACATTGAATTTGTGTTCACATGCTGCCAATAGGAGGAAACACACTCTCTTACTTTATTTGACAGCTAAACATGTGCCTCTGTTACTATATTGTTTAATTTTTATATGACTTGTGACATAAATAACCTCTGAATTTATGAAATTAAGGTCCGGCAAAGTGTCCGTTAATTTGTAGTAATTTTTACTGACGACCCTCAGAAGCCTCTCTGGGGTCCCCTGCAGGGTCCCCGGACCTCAGGGGTGCCTCAGGATCACTCAGGATAAAGTCACCAGGAAAAAAGTTTTTTTCAAGGGAGGTGACGTCAGACAGCCGCGCCTCTCCACGGTTCTGCATGAAGCTAGTCAGTTTTAAATATGGCAAAGTCGGAAGTTGGTGGATTTCAAAATAAAGTTTTTTTCTTGCTAGACAGCCTTTGATGGTTGAAATAAGTTACATTATTAGTTAAACTTAGACAAGCATTTGCAGTACACACCTTAATGTTGGTTTAAAACTCTGTAGAAATTGATACAACAAGTAAATGTCACACAGAACCCGAATCAGAAACAGGTTTATAGGCAAAGACGGTTTTCACATATATTCACATATGCCTTGGTGTTTTGGTGCATAACAAAGATGAAGTAAACAACTATATATAAGCAAGATGAAGAAGATATAAATATACGTACAATATGTTTTTTAAATGAAAAGAGCTTTACAGTATTCACTAAGTATTCACAGTATGCAAAATATTTAAATGTGCAAGATATTTATCAAGTAATCCAAAAGATGATAAATAAAAGGTGTGTGTGTAGAATGGTGTTATATTACTATATATTATTGGAGTATTATGCATAACATAACATATCTCATTTGGTACCTAAAAATTGTACTCTATTACAGTACATTTCTTTAGTTTCCACCCATGGTACGGTGCACATATGTCCTTTGGAGCTGCTGTTATTTTGAAAAGAAATTTTTTAAATGTTTCTTTTATATATTTTTATATATAGTTTATTTTGTGCATCATATGTTTGTAACTTGCAGTTATTATTTATATCATGGTCACTACTCTTGCAATGATATTTATTATTTGTATCATGGTGACTTATTTTGCAATATTTCTTACACTATGGTCACTTTACATTACAATACTCTTTTTATACATCACGCCACTTTTATCCTCAGTACTTGTCTGTTTTGAAGGTTGATTGTTTATTGTGTAGGTTATAGATATTTCTGTCTGGGTTTTTTTTGCCTTTTATATACTTTTTTCTAATTCTGTAGTGTATGCTACACTTTCCTATGCTGCTGTAACAAGTAAATTCCCCCATAAAGGATATATAAAGGATAAAGGACATCTAATCTAATCTAGTAAAAGATTCATGGTGCAAACTAGTTGTCAGAAAATGTTGGGTAAAGTACAGCCTGGAAATCACAAAAAATTCATTTATTTACTTTCCACATATCTTATTTTGAAAAGCGTGACCGGATGTGCTTCAGCCGTGCTAGCGGGCTCACTGACGGTTGAGTGTGTCAGTCAGTCAATCGATGGTGCCGCTGCTGAGCGGAAAGAAAACGGCCGAAAAGATTTGTATATCGGCACCGACAGGAGAAATAACTCTTCGGTTTGACACGAACCATCAAAAGGAATAAACCCGTGCCAGGTAAGTTTAAAATAACTCTTTCATATTGTACGTTTTTAACTTTTTTTTGTGTGTGAGTGTGGTCCTTTACTAAAAAACAAAAAGGGGCTGTGGCTAATGTCGCTAACATCTGAGCTAACGTTAAAGTTAAGTTACTTCCCGATGGGAGGACGTTGCTGTGGTGTTCGTGTAAAAACACTTTAATAAAATAAATAAAATATATTTGGGGTGATTTTAAAGCGTGTAATAGGATTTAAAGTGGCTCTAACTTGGGTATTAAGTCCATACTTGTGCTAAGCTGGCATCGTTAGGTTGTAGTTTTAGAGAAAGGCTGCTGTGTTTATATATATTATGTTTATATAGTTCATGTATTCAAGAGCAGGGCTGTGTTAAGTGTTTCATTGTATGTAGCGAAGAAGGGCGGGGCAGGTTTCGCAAGTAAAGATAACCCTCCGGTTCATATCATCATATCACCCTGCAAGTCATCCATTCCTACCACACTACACATATTTAGTGTGGATGCCCAGAGCGCGGGCACCCTAAATATTTATCGTTTACTACGCAGAGAGATGCTCAGTTCCCCTGGCTGGCTTGGTTTCGTTTCAGGGCTTTAATTTGCGCAGTGGCAGCTGGCTGCCAACATCAGGTACATGTGTGTATATATATAAATATATAAAGACATTTATCAGCAGAGGTAATCACGTGCAAGAGGAACTCTTCTGATCATGACATGTATTTGTGAATCAGTGGAAGTGATAAGTCATCTCTGTATATCCGTGTGCTTTGCTGGTGTTGTCAGGGTAAAAGCAGTAGCGAAAGCTTCTGTGTTCCTTATTTCTTGAAGGGGGATGAAGGAGGAGGAGGGGGGCCCCATGTGAACTGATTGCTCCATCACTCCAGAACCACCGAGCTAAACTTAGACATGGGTATCCCAGTTTAGGGCTCTCCATTTAGAGGGGCTACTTTACTTAAAGGAATATGAGCCATTGTCCAGCAGGGTTTTAGTTCACTGTCAAGTGTGAGTGAACATGAGCTGCTCCCACCTAAGAAAATGACCCAAAACGGCTAAATATGCCGTCATAACGGAGGTTTTCCCTTGCCACCATCACCGAGTACTCGATCATGGTGGGAATTGTTATTGCGCAGTAATATTATAAAGAGTACAGTCTAGACCTGCTCTATATGGAAAGTTTGTGTTATGATTTGTCATCTCAGGTGTGAGTATTTGCTGGGGGGTTTTCCAGTCTTGAACGATGATACACTAAATATCTTTTGGTGACTGTTGGTCAGACAAAACAAGTAATATGAATGAGTCAACATGAGTTTTTTTTGGCTTTTTCCACCCCTTATGTTTCATACACCAAATGTTATTAAATTTATTGGGAAAATTAAAGCAGGAGAGACAGACATTTAATTTGCAACTATTTTGATTATTAATTATTTCCGTGAGTCACTTTTCAAGTAAAAAATATAAAGTAAGTAAGTTCTGTTCGTCTTTGTATTGTTGTTTAGACAAAACAAAGACATTTGAAGACGTCGCCTTGTTTTTTAGGAGATTGTTATTTTCCTGACACTAGCTGTTAACCGCCCTCGTTCACAGGCCGTCTGGTTGTTGTAAATACACAAAAGGAGCTCCAGAAAGCCTCAAATGCTGAAATCAAGTTGTGTAAACACGGCAGATGAATTGTGTTCGCGGCGCTTTCCTGAAAAGTCTGCAGCTTTTTTGAACGCATCACATGAGAGACGCGGCTTTGCGCGCAGCACGGGGGGCTTCCACAGGAAAAAGCGCCCGCCGGTTACGTCAGGATCTCCCCTTCCCTGTCATGTAATACCGAATTTCCCTCCATTATGTTCCTCTCTGTGCTGCTGGCGTGTCCAGTGGAAAATGCCTGAAAGTGTGGAACAAACGCCATTGTTTGGCCCGTTTGAGCGTCGAGCATGGAGGTTTTGAGCGGGCGGACTGGTCCGTTATGTTGAGGCTACAGTTGACCTGGTGTTGACGGGCCAACGGTTTCATTGTCTGGTGCTCTGGCAGCTCTGCCAGTGATCTATATAAAGGCTGGAGGAGTGTGCATTTGAGTAAATCTACCATTTTTCCTTTAAGATCAGCAGTCCCGTGCAGCTGTTGAGCTCACACAAAGAAGGAGGGCAGAGGTGAGTGACTGGCAGGGAAAGAAAATCAAGGTCATGACCCGCGTTTGCCATGGAAACTTCTGACCTCCGAGCTTGTGTGCAAGCGTGCAACAGGAGAGAAAGAAGCAAAGGAATGATTGTATTTTTCTTCTCTCGTAGCCCAGTCGGGATTTAGCAACGTCCTGCTGTGAAACCGCAATATTGAAAGGGTAGATTAGCTCAGCTGCAGTCCGCGGCTCTGAGATATTGCAGGCGTTTTATGCAACCAAGGAAGGAAATGGAAACAGACAAAAGAAGAAAAAAAAACACTCCCGGTCAGATAAGCAATATTCATGTGATTAAGACATCAAGGCATTGCACACTAACTTACTAGTATTTCTCTAAAGAGTGCTGGTTATGTAATCGTACTTCTCGTTCCTTCAATTCCCACGATTAACATCCTTTAAGTCAGTCGAGATTTGGAAAAAATGTGGCGTTTTTCACAGTTTGCTGACGTTTTATTGACCAAACAATTAACGGAGAAAACGGCCTGCAGATTTATCAATGAAATAATCGTTGCACGGAGCAGATTCCTAAAAAACCTGAGGAAGTAAGTCATGCAGTCTCATGCAGACGGAGCTCTAAGCAGTGTGGAAGTTCTCAGTCTTTAGAAGAAAACTAAATAAGACACAGCGACCCTCAGCAGCTACTGATTAGTCGGCCTTGCAGAATGAAAAGTCGAGATTGTGCGACATTAATCTGACGACGTCCTTGCTCTGCCCTGTTGATAAAAGTTTGTTGTGAATCGACGAAGCGCCGCTCAGGTCGGTTTCCTGGCACTCTGATTATATCTTTCACAAACACACACACAGGCTTCGGGGCAGGTATGCATGTGCCTGTCAGTCGCGTATGCGCTCATCTCCGCGCTCTGTGTATCCTCTTGTTTCCTGCTCCTCAGCTCTATTCATGACCTCCAAGAGCACTCTGAGAAACATAAACACAGGGGCGAACACAGTTTGCTGGCTGTTTGTGGGAAAGAATATTCTCTCGCACCGGCCCTGCCTCTTCCTCTGGTCGTGCGGTCCTCATCTATCTCGAATTTTCCTCTCCCCGCGCCGCTTGGAAAGGTCATCGGCATCTCGTGTGTCTCCTTTTTTCGACATGACTCAGGTCTTCTCATAGTACAGTAAGCCTCCATGTGCTTTTAATAACACCCATGGTCATCTCTTGCTTTTGCCGTGTTATAATATCGGCCTCTCCTCCCCCCTTCTTTTAGCTCACAGCATGTCCAAAGCAGCTGCCGCTCTCTGAATTATTACACACAAATCGACAAACTGCTCATGTTTGTTAACCCTGCCGCTTCACATATGTGTGTGTAGAGGCAGTTTGATGAGTACTGACAGTGTGGGAAGTTGCTCAACGTGCCAAGGTTCACTTTGGGCATGGTAGCACTGAGTAATACATTTGTTCTATCTTAAGGCTCTTGTCTGCAACCAAATTCCAGCGTGCTCAGTACATTTGCTTATCAGACCTCAGTGGATATCTTTGTTGTGTTTGATTACGTAATCTCTAAACTTGTAACCCAAGATCCCCGATTCAGCCACGTTTCTGGAGACTTGATGAAATCATGTATTTATTGGCATTTAATGTGTTTATACGTTGCTTCAAATTGAACATCTCCATCTTGGTCTCCCCTGCGTAGCAGCACACCGCGTTGGATTTTTCCAGCGCTGGCCCGTTATGCTGACAGATTGAGTGGACTTCAGACCTCGACTTGGTCAACAGCATTGTTTACAGTTCTGGGTCAGGCCGCGTTCAATTGTTTAACTCAGTCCCCATGTCCTACAGAGCCAGGGGTGTGCAAACGGCTGTTCCTGTTGATTACGTAAGTCCTGGAAAAGAGCTTTTGTGGTGAAGGAATTCCTGATGAATTGTTTTGGCCAGTACAAGGTCATTTTCCATACATCTGCAACCTTATCTAGATGTAAGGACTACAAAACCTTGTTGCAAGGTGAGGCGCAGGGTAGCACGGTACATTACATTCTGTCTTTTAGCTGACGCTTTTATTCAAAGTGACTCATAAAAAGGGCGAGAGGGACAGGTCAGTGCAGCAGTAAGTACTATTCACATAGAAACAAGTGACAGATGTAGGGGGATAGATTTAGCGTATCCAGTTGTTGGTAGTGTTGGAGAGGAGGTCCTCTCTGAAGAGCTGGAGGTCTTCAGGAGGTTTTTGAAGGTAGAGAGGGACGCCCCTGCTTTGGTAGGAACTGGTAGGACGTTCCACCAACGGGGGACAACAGACAATAAAAGGTTTGGATTGCCCTGAGCGTACAGGTGGTAGAGCCAGGCGTTATTGGTATGTGTATAAGGTGAACCAGGGACTACTTTGTAGGCAGGGGTAACGTGCCCTTTTGGTTTGATTGAAGACCAGGCACGCCGCCGCATTCTGGATCATCTGAAAGGGTTTAACTGTGCAGGCCGGGAGGCCCGTCAGGAGAGTATTACAGTCATCAAGTGGCGAGATGACCGCAGCATGTTGAATCAGCTAAGACCTGATTTTTTTCTTATGTTAAGAGCAAAGAAACTGAGGCAATGTGATCAGACAAGGTTAGTCGGTCATCGATTATGACTGAGATAGAAATGTCTGAGAGGCATTCAGATAGAGAAGAGGAAACATCACGCTGGCCACGAGGTGTGCAGGAAAAACAACAGACAAAACATGAAACAAAGAAAAAACTAAAGATTATTCGTCCCCTCTTCACACCTGAAACATCATTTTCTCAATTTGCTAAAACGAACATACTCTACATTTAAAATAAACCAATTATATGTACAACGTGCAGTAATTTTCTAAAGTAGCTGAGAGTTCTTCACACATTAAATATCCATAACAGGATTACTGTTGAGGCATGCCTCCTCTGTACACAAAGGATGGTTTTCACTACATTATATCGTGTTTTTAAGAAATAAACTTAACTCCGATGTTGACTACAAATCTGTCTCGCTCATCTGAAACTGTGTAATGTCTTTTAAAAGTATCATCACATTATCAATTACAAGTAAAAAAGTCTGAAGTAGTGTGATACTTAAATCTGTCGATCTCAGCCTGTACTGCGCCGATCAAAACACTGACACACAGTGAAGTGGACGTATTTCTTTATGCTGCTGGTGCGACTTTGTTGCCATGTTTAGAGAAGATATTTGTGGCTCGGTCCATTTGTCCCTTGTGTGCGCCTCTCTCGTGCTGCAGCAGTGTTTGGGTGAATGACGACTATGGACAGCTGGTGGGGAAATGCAGCGGGGATAAGAGGACGACGCTGGGGCTTCCATATTGTCTTTCTTTATCTATTTCCACACGCACTTCTTGCTGAATCAGACTGTAGTGGATCTCTGAGCTCTGGTCATTGTGAATTAGGCAGTCCACTAGGGTCGGGAATAATCTGACTTCTTACTTGATGAAATACTCTGATGCTTATTACGTTATGTTACATTTTGTGTAGCACTTTGTCTACCTTTGTCTGAAGGTAAGGTTTAGTGCCTTGTTTGATTGAATTAAACTTTTATTCCTTTGTTTTATTTTGTTGATAGTCTATTTTACTATCATTGATCAATAACTATTATTATCCCTAACAGACATCACAGAACAACTACAGTATGTCCCCATAATGTATTACCTCAAGAGGAAAACTACGGTATAATAAAGAAACATAAAATAAATAACATTAAACCCAGAAAATGGCAGTCTACTGACCTTTAAAGAAAAATAAACACATTTATATGCACACAAATGAATCTTTTAATCTTCTTGTTGCTATATTTTACCTTTTAATGCACATGTTTAGCCATAAATACCCTAAAGCCAACCTTAATTATAGAATATCAACCGCAGCTCAGCGTTCACACACTCGGTCTGTTGAGACAACGCACTCTCGTTTCTACAACGTATTAACCTGCAAACTCAATTTAAACAGATAAATTCATCCTTTTTTTTTTGCATTCATCTGAGTTTACCCTCACAGCCAATCACAGTAGTGGAAACATCCATACAGGACATGTTGTATCGATGCATGATGGAGAGAGAGAGATCCTGGCAGATGTTCAGCCTGTTAAGCAGAAGCGAAATTCACATTTTGATAATTTGGTACCAGATTTCGGTTCCCAACCTTTCAGTCCAACACGGTGTTTGAGGGAACAGGAAACTTCGTACGTATACACAGTGTTTGTTTTGAGTGTGTGTGCCAAAGTTTTTAGATCCAAGGTTACTTCAGATCTGACAGAAGACAGAATACATACAGTATAGCTAAAAGATGTGTCAACATAGATAGATAGACAGACAGACAGACAGATCTTGATTCATCATTTAAAAATCTCTATAAAATGTCAAAAAAATATGTAAAAATGTTCAGCACAATGGCTGAACTAATGAGAGTTTGACAATGGTTCTTGACAAATTATATTGGCAGTAGCTGCAAATCAACTTTTGATCAAATAGTTTGAACTCCAAATATTATAAATGTAGCGACCACTATCATTTAAAAATGCTGCTAAGAGGCTAAACGGGCTATTACTATGACACGTTCAACCTGAAGAATCTACGGTCACATCTGATGTGTTTTATGGTTTTTATTAGAAGAATATCAAACAGCGTAATTTGGCATAACGTAACAAAACTAGAGAGCTGAAACAGTCAACAGGAAACATTCGAGAACACACAGGTGAAACCACACTAACCCCGCTGTGCCCACAACCAAGAACGTGCGGTGTAAACAAACAAACAACACAAGCTATAAACACAATATTTGTTAAAATAATATCAAAGGTTATGAACATTTGATTCATACAAGATATGCTCTGCACACACAATCAGGGCTCTCTTTCATGAGGAAGTTGAATAAAATTAAACGTGGTTTTCTCTAGAAGGGGTGACAGAAAACATCTGTGTGTGTGTGTGTGTGTGTGTGTGTGTGTGTGTGTGTGTGTGTGTGTGTTGTGGATGTTTGACTGACCTGATTGTAAACTACAAACACAGTTAAAGGGGAGATTGTTCCCCAGCTAGCAGTGACCACAATACTACCCTCTGTCCAAGTCCTGCCCTGGAGGTCATGGGCCAGTGACCATTGACCAACACACACACACACACACACACACACACACACACACCATCCCCATCCCCATCATCCTCTCGCTGTCTCACTCCTCTGAAAGAGTTCCTGTGTGTTCACTCTCGGCACTTAAAATGCATCTTGTGTGATCGGATCACAAGTGGACGGCTCCAGATTAGAGCTGTGTGTTTGGACAGATATTGTTGGTGTTTGAATGAGTGTGACCGACTGTCAGACGAGTCTAGAGAGAGAGAGAGACTGAGATGGAGGAAGAGAGACTTTTGTGTCTTCATTTGGCTCCTTCATCAGCATCAGTGAAGGGAAGAATGGAGAGAAGTACCAGAAAGAAATGCCAAAAAAAATCCAATGAGGGTTGCTTAAACCTACAGTCTTTGATTAAAATCTTATTAAAGGGTTTTATAAACTGCCTATTTATATATTTGAATTTATGTGTGTTAATCTTTTGTTTATATTTTTACTTTTGGCTGTATTTTAGGTATTTATATTGAGAGTGTTTTCTGTTTTAAAATGTACGTATTTGCCTTTGCAATTTGTGTCAAAGCAAAGGTTTTCTTTTCTTCAAAGGTTAAAGAAAGAAGCAGCTGTAACTGGGAAACATTTGCCATTTGTGCTTGAAACAAGACATCAGCGATTTCATTATAAAAAAAATTAGATTATGACAACGTGTCAGTATGACAATAGTCATTGATCAGTAGTTTCAGCTCAACGTTTGGCATGATGTGTTTAACAGCTTTCATCTTTAAACTTCGCAAGTCGTTAATAACCAAACAGAGTAAACACAGGTGCTACCAACCTAATTAAGGCCCCGTTCCATTCAGGTTAAACAGAGTCACTACTGTGATACTGAATAAGGTTCAGTTACTAAATGCAACTGAACCTTAATTAGTATCATTAGAAGAACCTGTGTTAATTCTTTCATGTCAAAGTGGCTGCTGGTTGAAGTGAATCGATCATTTAGTGTGTTAATTGTGAAATAGTAACGACAGATGTATTACTCTTCTCCTAAATGACAATCAATGACTTGTTTTAGCTGTGTGTAGTCTGTCTTTCTTAGAAGTGGTTGCAGTTTTTCTAGAAGTGCAATTGAACGCGGGCTGGAAAGTCAAATCCGATCTCGAGCGGTCACTTGAGATGCACTTGAGCTCCGATGCCTCTCAGCTGGACGTCACCACAAACTGAATATATATGTGGTTACAAGATATCTGAACAGAGCCAGACGAAAGCTGTGGAGAGAGAGGAGGCGATTCAGACTGATGGAGAAGGGAGGAGAGCCCGGGAGGAAGAGGATGGAGGGAGAGGAATAAAGAGAGACTGTTTGAGTTTGAAATGACGGACGTGAGGAGAGAAGAGGGGGGAGAGGAGAGTAACAGAGGACTGACTGTCGAACTCGTCTGAAGGAAGCGGAAGCTGCCCGCTGTGTGCTTCTCGACAGTTTCTTTTTCTCTGCGTCAGAATAACACACACACACACACAGACATATGTATAGTTCAGCTGAGACTCGGTGACACACACACAGACATATGTATAGTTCAGCTGAGACTCGGTGTGCCGCCAGCAACTGTGATTTATAGAAACAGATTTATTTATTTTTTTAAACCCCACCTGCCACCTGGTTTATTAAACCAGATCACACCCGTTCACTCTTCCTCTTCCTCCATGCCTCTGTTTCACTTCTCTGAACTATTTTGTCTGATCCACACCTGTAGTCTTTGGTTGTTGGTTTCATACTTTATAGAGAGCAGACAAGCGAGATAGTGTGTAACAGACCGATTAAAAGGTGTTTCCTTTCCTGGAAGTCGGTCAATAATGCATGTTGATTAGATGTATTGCATACGGTTTATCAACAGTTGTGTTGATGACGCGAAGATATTAAGTTTATTATCACGTACGACAAAGTATCAGATCTTCATATCTGAGAAACAACAAATGTTTAGCTTTAAAAATTACAATTGTTCAGTTATCAAAATGATTTATTAATTGCTGCAGCTCTTATCGAATGCTAAAATTTAATAGAAAATGTTTAACATTACCTGTTTACCTATTCTTTTATCAATATTGCTTTGTAAATCAGCAGCTCTGTCATGTTTCTACTTTTATAAATGACTAAAATTATTAATAATTTAGCAGTTTGTTCACTCTCTCAGCATAATGATATTATGTTAACTAAGTTAACTTGTATCCATGAAGATTTATTTATGATTACGTGTGTTTTTCCAGGCCCTACACACTGAGTGTAACTCAGGGCAGCAGCGATGTCGGGCTCCTATGATGACTCCATGATCGATGTCTCCAGCGACAGCTTCTGGGAGGTGAGACGCATTAGGTCCTTGAATCCTTGATTAACAGTTCAAATCCAGGATCACAAATCTTCCACAGTGACTGTTTTTACTGCAAACTTGTTGCGATTGAGATGACATTTACATCTCAGTTGCGATTGATCGAGTAGAATAAACTCATCTTTCTGTCTGTGCCTCTGTTGCTGCTTCTCAGATCGGTAACTACAAGCGAACAGTGAAACGAGTAGACGATGGCAACCGGCTCTGTAATGATCTGATGAACTGTCTTCATGAGCGGGCACGTATTGAAAAGGCCTACGCACAGCAGCTCACAGAATGGGGGAAGCGCTGGCGGCAACTCATAGAAAAAGGTACCGATATATCCAGCTCTCACTTTACATTAAACTTTAAACAGCTGTTTTAAATTACAGAGTCAGTACTTGTATAATATTGAGAAAAATATATATGGAAGAAGTCAGAGGGATTGTGCTATCTCCTGTCTTGTCTCACGGACACTGACCGCTACATATCTCTTTCTCCAGGGCCTCAGTATGGTACGTTGGAGCGGGCGTGGGCCGCTCTGTGCACGGAGGCGGAGAAGGTGAGCGAGCTCCACATGGAGGTGAAAGCGTCGTTGATGGGAGAAGACTACGAGAAGCTGAAGAACTGGCAGAGGGACGCCTACCACAAACAGATGATCGGCGGCTTCAAAGAGACTAAAGAGGCTGACGACGGCTTCCGCAAGGCTCAGAAACCCTGGGCGAAGAAACTCAAAGAGGTTTGGACTTCACACTTGTCAGGATACTTAAAGTCTGTGTAAAGTAAAAATAAATAAGTGTTCGGCGTTTGTCAGAACGTGTCAGATAAGTTCAGAAAATGACATGACTAACTTTGAAACACTCTGAGCGAGATGAATAAATCTCTATCTCTCTGCTAGGAATGTAGGGGTATGCTCAGGGTGGCCTCAGCGTGTCATCGAGCCACCCTTTAAGGACCACCCACTGAAAACCGGTGAAAAAACTGTTTTAATCTAAGTTTTTTCACATGTTTTCAGCAGCTATTTTCCAACATATTTTATGTATTTTGAAAGAAATCTGAAAGAAGAATCACCTTTATTACAGACTTTCAATAGTACATTGTGTAGTCAAAATATAAACAGCTGAGCAAGTCAATTTCAAGTCACTGATTACAGCCGCAGCTATCAATTTCACCCTTCAGTTCACATGATTACATGTGACTGACTCACTATTGTTTTCCCTCCATGACTACCTGCCGACTAAACAAAAACAGAGCAGAAGCACAATTATAACTTCTTGATCTTGAATAAGAAGCCAAACAAACTGTGTGCCAAGGTGGCAGCCACTTAGCACATCCTGTAGTCCCTTTGACTGTCAGTAAAAGGGAAGGAAACAAATATGGCTCGCAGAGTAAACTGGCACCTCTGAGTTCAAATCAGGTCAATGCATTTCCTACTACTGCTTTCATTTTTAGCAGCCTGTTTACTCTGCGGTACACACATTCCTCACTGTTTCTGTGCACGGGCACAAGAGCGTGCGCGGAAAGTATTTTGTATGTTCAAAGCCAATGGATGTGTCGCCAACCTCCAGGCTCCTTGCCTTCCTGTTTGTGTGATGTCACCAGGGGGGTGGGGACATCCTGGCTTTGCCATTGAGCAGAGACAGAACAATACGGTTTTGTAGCCGGAGTGATTTATTGATTGACCAGACAGACAGCAGGGAGGAAATGAGGCTAATTAACGGGTCTGAATGAGCAGCTGACATGTGTGACACGACAGTACGTCAATAACAGACACAGGTCCTCATGTGTTTTAGTGGATTTTGTGTTCTACACAGAGGAAAACTGCCTTTTTGGATGAGCGCAGGCTGCTGTGCCCTCTGTGTATGACCTCATGGTTTGTTAAGTAGGAATATGGCTGCTCTGGCCTTCCTCCAACTCACACTGGACTGGACACTGCCTAAGACTCTTCAAACAGAGCCATCATGGTTGAGTTCGCTTCCTCAATACTTATCTGTTGGAGTTTAAATATAAACAAAGCGACGGAGGAGTGGCTCATTCCTGCCCTGTCATAAATCCATCACGTATAAAACTTCTCAGGCATCAGCGTTTCCACGTTTCCACCCTCAGATGAGTTGGTTATTATTCATTAATTCCAGTATTCCTGTGTCTGGGGACTAAAACTTACCAAACTCCTTGAAGTAGGAATTTGGTTGTGGTGATTCCCGAAATGGCGAGTGACACACAGTGAGTCAGGCTTTTAGGCACAGATGTGTTATCAAAACCATTTTGGGAACAGATGGAGATTTGGATAGTCGACAACAATGATCTTATTAAAACGTTTCCAACAAGTTAATCCGGAAAAGATCTCGTAACTTAAGCTTAAATCCCTCAGTCAGACACCGATCTTTGATTGCTCCGCACAGCTGTTGTACGTTACCCTCCTAGACTGCCACCATTGCCTGTGTTTTTTTATTTTACTGGGTTGAATCCACAGATGGAGACAATGAAGAAGACTTACCACTCAGCCTGCAAAGAAGAGAAGCTGGCAGCCAGCAGGGAGACCAACAGCAAACTGGAGAGCAATAACAACCCAGATGCCCAAAAGAAGCTTCAGGAAAAGGTGGAAAAGTGTCAGCAGGAGGTGCAGAAGGTAGGGCTTCCTTTGGAAACTTGGAACAGGATTATGTTGTACCTTGGCTCAGGCGAAGGCAACATGCTGCAAGCTCACTGTAGGTCCACTCTTTTAAATCTCTTTTCCTGCTTACTAGATTTACACCAACTTATTAAAGTTAAATTCCATCTGAGTATCAGCCGCAATTTCCTCGGTTAGAGGTCGATAATCAACAGGCTTAACTGCATGTCTTAATAAATGTCGCTTCACTCCTCTCTTTCTCCCAGACTAAAGAACGCTATGAGAAATCCCTGGAAGAACTTGACAAGTTGACCCCTCAGTATATGGAGAACATGGAGCAAGTGTTTGAGCAGTGGCAGCAGTTTGAAGACAAACGCATCCGTTTCTTCAAAGAGCTTCTGCTGGAGGTCAAACATCACCTGGATCTCTCGACCAATCACAGGTACAGACACTGTTTTCCAACTGTTAGTGTCAGCTTGAGATTTCAAGGCATCACTTCGAAAGACAATGTGCAATATTGTCCCCGCAGATTCCAGACAATCTACCACACACTGGAAGACACGATCTCTGCTACTGACGCCGAAGAGGACCTGAAATGGTTCCGGTCCAATCAAGGCCCCGGCATGCCGATGAACTGGCCCCAGTTTGAGGTTCAACATCCTTGATTTATACTCATAAAAAGGGATAAATGTTTGACAGAGGAAAGCTACCACCTCTCGACACAAGCAGACATACATCAAGTCATGGTCTTTCACTTTATTTAATAACAATAACTCTTCCTGTATCATTTAGTGACATAATTATGAATGAATTACAGTCCTTACCTATCTTCAGATGTTAGTATCTCATCTTAAAGACCAGTGGTGCTCTCCCAGGCTCAGCTCTGAGAACCATAAGTCAAGATGACAGCAGAAATAAGGTGGAAAAAAACACTAAGCCATATTTTTTGTAAAATGTTACACATAGCCCAAACAGGAGTTATAGCCGAGTGTCATTTTTGTCACTGAAGCATGCTGTTTGGAAACAGCAGTGGCCGTTAATCTGTCCTCAGTCAGTCAGAGTGGCAACGAGAGGGATGTAGTTTATGTCATCTTCCCAGCAGGAGGTGGAATAAGAAAAAGCCGCATGCGCTTGCAATGCTAATTTATGTTGCTTCTGAGCGCTCCCGCAGGCATGGCTGCTCCACTTCGATCATTAACGGGATGTTTGTCTTTCTGAGTAGCACTTTGTTTTGGGAAGGAATAAATCTGCAACAAAAAGAGCAACACACAACCTGACAGACTGCTCCAACAGAACAGAACAAACAAAACGTGAATGAGTAACGAAGTAAATATTAAAAACAGCTTGTGTCTTTAATTATTCTGCGAGCTACTGCCTCTTCGGTTCATGTAGCTTGTGTTAGGGGCAATCCCAAGAATAATTTGCTGTTTTTTGAATTTGACATTCATAAACTAACATTTCTGCACTTCACAGTGTATCCTCCACAGTATTAGGATTAACCCTGCTCTGCACATGCTTCCCTTTCCCCATGTCTGACAGAATTTGGACTGGTCCCGTCCTCGCTCCTTTAAGAGAAGGTCCATTTTAGTGAGTTGTGCATGGGAGGGCTGTTCTTTTCACAACAGCCATGTGGGGAGGGGTGGGGGGTCTTTTTTTTTTTTAATTTTATTTCCAGCAACTCTCTTACTGCTTCCATCTGTGTGTGTGTTTGAGGTGGTTGTGTTTTGTATCTGCTATTCAAGTTTCAAAGAACTTTAACAAGACAAAGATGCACGTGGTACATGCAGACAGCACAGCACTGTCCCCGCTATATAGTACATATCCAACTCTATCCTATTTACTTACTTATTACTCCACACCACTATGACACAGCTCTTCCCGACCTTTGAACTCTGATCCCTCCGTGGCCCTTCCACTTATTACTCTGTCCATGTGAACCCTGCAGTACGTCACATGATGCCACCACAGCCAGAGGTCACGAGTCAGACCAAAAGACCTTTTGATCTTAAGAAGACGTAAGCGTCCTGATAAATCAGGAGGTTACGACACGTTTTTTTGGAAAGCTCTGAGGTCTTACTTATTATTGTAATATATCATTTATATGAAAAGAGGCATAGCACGACTGCTGTCTGAAGTCTGGTGATTTAGTTTAGACATCCACAGGATTGATATCGTGCTGTCATGTCGTGATAGATGCTGGAAATTTCCAGTTTCGTTCAAGTCATAGTGAATGTAGGTTTTGTTCACCAAAATAAAAGTCACATGAGGGAGGGAAAAAACATTTCTAAGTATATCTGTATACAAAAAAACACATTTCTTTTCCATAACTGTGTCGTTACGGTACTGGAACGTCTCTCTCTCTCTCTTTCTCCACTCTCCCTGGTTGGCCTCTGGTGAAGGGGGGACTCCTTGGTGCTGTATTTCTTTCCATCAGGTGATGGATGCTGTACACGGTTGTGCCTCGTTTTATCAGGCCTTACACTGTGCTGCATAAACACCCACATGCATGTACAGTTTCAAAAATCCAGTCTGTGTCACAGCCTGAGAAATGTTTGACATATTTTTCTGGCCTGGTTTTGAAGTGCGAGTGTATTGCTGTGCACATGCTTGCCACTTGTGCTCACACTGTTATCTGTGAAGCACTCGGTTAGCCTGGTTTGGCTCAGTTTTAGATGTGTTTTCCGTGTGTGTGTGTGTGTCTACCAGGACTGGTCCGTAGACCTGAACCGAACCCTCAGCAGACGAGAGAAGAAGAAGCCATCGGAAGGTGTCACCCTGACAGGCATCAGTCAAACTGGGTCAGACCAGCCTGTCCAGCCTGCCAAAACCAGCAGCAGGTAGATATCTGATCACTCACTGACTCACTTGTCTCTTACACACACACACACACACACAGAAAACAGATTATCTGTTTGTAAAAGAACACACACACTCACTCACTTTGTCTTCCCCATCCAAACTCCCCACATCAGAGATAATCCAGTGCTGTCCTCTGGAGGAATGCTTGTAAAACGTTACATAAGGGAAGCTCCGGGAGTGACGTCTAAGTCGTACAGCTGTTTCCGTGGTGACGGTAAACATTTCTTTGCAGTTTGTTGGGAAAGAATTTATCCCCGCGAGACGGGAGACGGCTGGTACATAGTTGAGCGCGAGCCAGAAATGAAATGTGGAAATATTACTCACACAAACACACACACACAGAGCTTCATAGCTTTAATATTAGTACTGGAAAGTTCAAAGAAGTCGGGATTAGTGCTCAAGCCAACAACTGCACCTGGATTCAACAAGCTGGTGACCAACAAAAAGAATATAAATACATTTTTATGACAGGAAATTAGGTGGATTGAAGCGAAACGGTGTGCAACAAAAGCCGGCGGTTGATTTAAGTCTCCGATAATGTAATGATATATAAACACATTTGACCATTTCGTCAAGGTTTGACGGGCTATTTTTTTAGTAACGTGATGTAATCCTTTAAAGCCGGGCTAAGATAAGAACTCTTCTCCAGGGAAATGTGTCTTGAGTGTTGTGGCAACTGCGCCAAGGACGTTAAGAGTGGTTCTTGGAAACCGCAGCAAAACAGATTGTTAAGATAAAAGCAGCGGCAGCATGTCATGCGTCTATCATCACGCTGAAAACACACAGTCACACAGTCGGTGCACAGACTTTATAAAGAGGTTTTACTGGAAAGCGAGAGCCCCCGCATTGCTGAGCTAATTGAGTTTTAGCGGTGATTATCTCGTCCTGTCTGTTAAAAGGACTCTTCACATTCCCGTGCAGCTCTGTAATGAGGTTCCCTTGTTTTTTTTAATGTACAAACACCTGCGGCCTCCTCTTATCCACACATCCAGTAGGAAGTCAAAGTGATGAGGGCACTAGAGGAGTGTGTTAAGGAGTCAACAAAGGGAATGTGAGGCACGGAAAACATTTGACCTCTGAACCTGACTGCCATGGGACTGCCTCTCCCCTTGTCCGTCCCTACATTTCTGGGTGTGACGGGTGAGTTTTGTGTATGTACAGCGCTGGATAGGGTACATCGGAAACAATTTGTATTATCTCTCTATAGTCTGAGGGTCAAAAACAGACCGCCGTGATGGTTGTTTGACTTATCTTGGTTGTATTTTATCAGCATCAGAACGCCCTCATTCGCATCAACATGTCGTAGCTTTCCCCTGTCGTCTGAAGCTTGAGCGAACATGGTTTTAACACCCACTAGATAAGGCTGTAATACAGCTCCTCGAGTACTTGAGTTCGTATTTATAACAGCAGGTTTGTTTGTTGACTGAAACCATCCCGAGTTACATTGTGCCAGACTCCCAGCGGAGCCGTGTTTGTTGTTATAACCCTTCAGGCTCAACTCGAGGCAGAGCGTGGCATGACCATGCAAACAAAGGCGTTCACATTTCTCCATTAAACACTCTCCAGGGCCATCTGATAGCTGCTGCTGCTGCTCTTCATGGTCCGATGAGTCTGTACACAGGGAGTAGAAACCCTGTGTTTCCTCTGATACAGGTGGACTGCTAGTGCAAGTTTTGTGCCGCGATGCGTAAAGTGACAGTGGTAGAAAGCGAACGGCCCTCGTGTGACTTCTAAAGACAGATTTCTGCAGAGCTGTCACGCAGGAAGTATCGTCTTTATGTTTTCACAGCTTTGTATTAATTATGACGTTCATGCATGTGGGTTTTAGTCTGAAACACAGTTGTCTTGTTGACTGTTTGTACTGCCTAGTCGATGACACTCATGCTTATTATTACATCGATCCCTTAAAACAAAGCTTCGTTTTCCGATTTACAATGATCCTTAGTCTTTTTTGCAGTAATATGGACGAAAATGGAAAAACCTATGGAATAATACTTCTTTCCCTAATAAAGGGTTAGGGGTTAGGGGTAATAAATAAAAAGTAAAGTTATAAAAATGGCAAAAATCACCCAAAAAACACTGATAGACTCCAATCATCGCCAATCATCCATTTATTGATCCCGTCCCTCAAAAGTCCATGAATTGTTTGAAAACATCTTTCGCTGACTCGTGTTTAAAAAGAGACCCCTGTAAGAGGATCTTAAATATGGACTTGATGGTTACAGACATGCTGTAATGAAAAAACTGATTATATTTATGTTCAATAGTTTGTATTTTCCATCATATGTCTCAATTTCAACTTGCTTTTTGGTTGATATGTTAATGAAACTGCTGATGAAGGCCTAAAACAGGCCCGTCCTCCAAACTCTTTAGAAACAGCGTATCAGACTGTTTCGACATGTGGCGAAGTACAAAGCCTGTCTTGCCTAGTTACGGTTGCTAAGCTACAATAAGTCACCGTGTTCGTCTGTTGCGTCACCGTATATTTGTGTCAGAATATGAAAGAGTGCGGCGTCACCTTTTGCCTGGCTTCATCACTCTTTGAATTTGTCCACAGGTTAATGTATGTCACCGGTGTGTCCTTTTTTAATGTGTGTGTGTGTGCGCATGTCAACAAACCATCTCTCACCTGTGTCCCATCATGTCGTCAGCCTGACTGTGCCCACTAAAACGGCGCCAGTGGGCTCAAACCCGTTCGAAGACGACGAAGACGAGGAGGAGGAGGAAGAGGAGGAGATGGCCGTGGAGCAGCAGACCACAGTCAACCACATCAGTGTGAATAAAGAGGAAATAAAAACGTTGGTGAACAGGAGAGAAACTCTCCGCCCCATCCACCCACAGCCTCCACCCCCCCTCGCCTTTTCTGTTTCTGTCTTGGGTCGTCATCCTTTGCCGTTTCTTCATCTCCTTTGTTACTTTTGCTCCCTCCTCTTCCGTCCTCGTAACCCCCCTCTCTCCTCCCTCAGGTGGCCGGTTGTTGTGTTGCTCTGCATGGTCAGTGGAATGACACAAAGCCAGTGTGTGTGTGTTTGTCCTTCGCTCCTAACAGCAGTGCAGTGTCTTGCAGAACATTAAATGTCATGCGCATGGGGGCGCATGTGTCTGCTGAGGGAAATCCAATAAGTTTCTGTGTTACAGTCAGATCTGACACACTTTTACACACAGAGTGGTCGATTATATATACACATCAAATACACGTAGAAATCCATGAAATCTTCGACACAGTGAATAGATCTGACTGTAAATACTTCATGTATGTGCTGCCATGTGTTTTACCGTTTCTCCACTTCTCTCTGGTGTTTAGGTGGCTCCCTCTGTTGGCCGTTCAGGTTCAAATCCAATCACGCGTTCACATCAATGATTTGTCTCGCTTGGTCTCGTGTCGCTGTGTTTTTTTCACATACCTTTTTTGATATGTTGTTTTGTTGCCTTGCCTTCCTTCAGCATTGCGTGCGCACTCTCACTTTGATCAAGTGTCATCCAAGTGACTCTTTTTTTTTATAAATCACTCGTCATGCTGCCTGAACTTTGAATGCTTGCTTTGTAGCACTGATGCCATCAGTAAGCATGTTTTATACTTTCTTTAGAAGGAGGATGTTTTCAGGACGAATCACAAAAAAAAAGCTGTCCCCGGATTTGTAGATTCTTTTTGTGTGTTTTTCTTTGGTGTTGTATTTATTTTTCTCACTTTTCTAACCTTCAACTTTTGCCCCTGCTTTGTCCTGGCCCTGACATAGACGTGAAAATACATTTTCTAAAGTGGCTCTTTTGTTCTTGTTCACCCAGCGCGAGCAGTATGGAGAAGACTCCAGACTGGTCCGATGAAGACACGGGCGGCAACCCTTTCTCGGCCAACGGTGACGGGAATCCATTCGGCGAAGACGAGCCGACTTCTCCGGTCGTATCTGTGCCTGTCAGAGCCCTCTATGACTACGAAGGACAGGAGCAGGATGAGCTGAGCTTCAAAGCAGGTGCGTGGAGGGAATATTAAATATTCTGAGACTACAAAAACAACAAATAGTTTCAAAAAAAGAAGAAGGTGCTACTAGTTCTGCAAAAATAACATGATTGATGTAAAGACAAACATTAGTTTTCTGCAAATATTCATCCCTTCCTCCTCCTCCTTCGTTCTCCAGGGGACGAGTTCACCAAAATCGGCGAGGAAGACGACCAGGGTTGGTGCAAAGGCCGGCTCAAGGACGGACAAACAGGCCTCTATCCTGCTAACTACGTCGAAGACATCCAGTAATGAATCATCACGAGTGAATAAATGTGAAGAAAGAAGAAAAGCTGTGTGTGGCCGCAAAACGGGGAGGCTCTTGATTTATTTTCAAACCCTCTTCTCCTTGTTGGTGAGGTTACTGGACTGTCGTGGGAGAAAGAGGGAGAAGTTGCGGATGATTTAAAAAAAAAGAAAAGAAAAGAAAAGAAAGGACCACTTGATGAGATATCGACGCTTGCCACAGATTGACCCTGGGATGGAGATTAACTGCAGGTTTTCCTGGTGATTCCAGGCGAGGAGGAAGATCACAGAGAATAATTGCTGTCGGTGTAAGATATGTTACTTAGAATCCCATTTATGCTGTTACAAAAATAATAGCTTTTCAAGTTATATATTCGATAAGATTCAATGAGATTTCTGTGTGAATTTAAATATTGTTGAAAGGAAAACACTGGGATGACAGTCTGACAAATCGTCTCGCAATGTTACATGCAGCCTTAATATGCAAGCCACTATGGATTCGTTAAGGGAGATGACCCTCTTTTGTAACCATCATTATCTGTTTTAGGTTTAAAACGATTAGAATCCAGTCCATAAATGCTAATTATTTTTTGACAAAGTAGACCCTAATGTTGAGATTATTGTGTCAGATTCTAAACTAGTGCTTACGTTGTTCTGCCATTCCTTTCAGGGTCTTGTTTTTCCACTCAGTTCATCAACTGTTCTGGTTTTTTTTTTATAAGGAATGAGCCGACAGTCTTCATTTAGTTCACAGTGGGTAGCTTCGTCTAGTCACTGCAATTGAATGTATATTCACTGATTGTATTTTCTCACTTATTGATTGTCTATTTTTGCAACCACTGACCAGTTAACCCCCCTCCGAACTGTCCTCAAGCTTTTTTCCCCCACGAATCTATCCGCCTTATGTTGATTGTAGATCGTCGTATTATGGTTTAACTTTTCACGCAACACTGAAGATTTTTTCACAAAAAGTCAACGTCACTTGAATCTCCATGTTTTAATTCTTTCACTTCTTGTTAAAATGTCAAGTTACGGGAGAGCATTTTAGTGTCTTTATTTTGAAAATATATTACAAGTTCTAGCAATAAAATCAAAGCCAAGTATGCCGTCGCATACATGCGTGTAAATAGCCTGGATAAAACATATTAGAACAAAATTAAGCATCGAGATCAGATGAGTTGGAAATTATTAATTTATGATGCCACAAGTGCTTTTTGTTCTACTCTTGTTAGAATGCTGTGACTGAGAATCAGTTTGTATAGTAATTGAATATTTTATGGCAAATATCCCTTGATATCTGTTATTTTGTTATATTTGTAAATATGATTATTTTCCCTTCATTGAATTAATCAACAGAGGAGCTGTGACATGAACCGATAAACCTGATTTCGTGAGCATTTTTTGCGAAGCGTTTCCACTTGTGCGAGCTCCAAATTCGTTAATTTTGCCCGACGTATCGATGAAATCATTTTTAAAAAAATGCTGTCTGATGCCTTCAACTGCAGCGTGAGAGAAAGATGAATTTAGTTGTCTTTTAATAATAGCGACAGAGGAGATGTTTCGCCGTGTTTTCAGGGCATGCTGTCGTCAGAACACAGCAACAACTGTACTTGCACAGTAAGGTTTGTAAATGTTGTCCCACAACATAATAAATGAATTTATTGGAAGAAATATTTTGTCTTTGTTTGTTTTTCGTACGTCTGTCTTGATACTTGATGTATGAGCAGTTTACTCGTACAGTACACTCATACACACATCACTCTTACTCTGAATATTTTAAATAGTGTGGTATATCCTATTTTAAAGTTCATTTATATCTATTTATACAGTTATACTGTATATATATATACTTGACATTTTCACATTTGTACAGAATGTAGTACACTTATACATAAACTTAAAGACTTATCTTTTTAATTTGACTTTTACTTGGACTATATATACTTTTTTTTTTCTTCTGTTTACGTATTTTAATCCACTACATCTCATTGCACTGTTGACCTACATATGACAAATAAACCTGAAAAGTTAAACTGAAACTTTATATTAAATGTATGTAAACATGGTCATCCTTCACAAAAAGTACTTTAAAATAGCTATATGCTTCCTCCAGCACTGTGAAAACACCATAAATCAGGCACGTCCAATCATAGCCCCACAGCTTAATTTTTATAATATATATTATTTATAGCCTTCTAAGATTGTCAGATACTGTATGGCTGGTAGATTTGGCTTTTTTGGTTGACATAACGAAGCATTTGAACCTCTAAGGACATAACTGCTGGTGTTATATATCTGTAGAAGTGACACAAAGTATAATTTTCTGAATGATTTGTGAAAAAGAAGAGACAGAGTGACACATTTTAAACTTAAATGTTAACAGACTTTGCATTACTCATAATAAGTCATGTTTAGAATGAACATGAGGTTCAGATTTGTATAAACTTGCATGACTGACTTCAGATGTGAAAGAAAAGAAGAACTAGTTTTTAGATTTGTTTACGCCTGATTGGCTTTTATTTGAATGTAACTTTTTATAAAAATTAGGATTTATACTGGGGTTCAGATGTTTTGATCATATAATGTGTGTTTCCTGTCTTTTGCATGTCTCGTGCACTTCCCTTTTTTGGACTGTGTTTTGCTGAGGATGACAGGGAGAGATAATTGCTAAGATAAGATAAGATAAGATAAGATAATACTTTATTGATCCCACAAAGGGGAAATTCACTTGTTAACAGCAGCGAAAAATAGAAACCAAGGAGGGAAACACAAGTGTACATATTTACAAAAAGTACTAAAGTAGAATGTGCAGATTTAAGAATGTGCAGATTTAAGAATGTGCAGATTTAAGTATGCGCATGTATGCGACGGCATACTTGGCTTTGATTTTATTGCTAGAACTTGTAATATATTTTCAAAATAAAGTCACTAAAATGCTCTCCCGTAACTTGACATTTTAACAAGAAGTGAAAGAATTAAAACATGGAGATTCAAGTGACGTTGACTTTTTGTGAAAAATCTTCAGTGTTGATAGAGTGTGAGATAGATAGATAGATAGATAGATAGATAGATAGATAGATAGATATACTTTATTGATTGAGGAAATTAAGGTGTCCAGCAGCATATACATGTAACACATTACACAAAACCAACAAAAACGCATAGCACATACACACATTGCACAAAAACAACACATCCAGTCTATCAGTCAATGTGAAAATGTATTAGTAGTATTGGCCCCCTGGGCATCTTCACATTGTCACATTTGTCCCTGTTTAAGAAGAAGTTTGGACACAGCTGCTGTTAAATCAATGGAAAACACAACTACAACAACTACATTACCCAGAAGCCCTTGCTACAATAACACAACCACGGGTGACTTTTATCCAATCAGAGCGCGAGCATGATGTTGTCCTAACTGACGTGTCGCACTCGGTTTTTTTTTGTCTTATTGAGGAATAACAGCTTCTTCTTCTTCTTCTTCTTTCTTCTAACCAGGTTGTTTATTATTATCAAACAAAACGCGCAACAATGTCAGAGCCGAGCAAGCAGGACATCTCTGCTATTTTCAAGCGGCTCCGCTCGGTTCCGACGAACAAGGTGAGGACGAGGAAGTTACATTAGCCTGACTGAATATCTGACACGTCGACGGAGAAAAAAAAAACTGTAACTTAACTTTAACTGAGCGTGACTGTTTGTGGTTATTAGTCGTTAATATTTAGGTTGTTGACAAACATGTTGTGTGTTTGTGGTGGTGTGACATTTAAAGCAGGATATAAACTGTCAGCGTTAGCAGCCTAGCTGGCTACATGTTGACAGCTGTTTGTTTAGGTTTGTCATCCCTCCTCTTTATTTTATTTAAGCGTCTTTATTTATTTAAAATGCATCCTGCACGATAAGCACAAACTAAGTGTGTTTATTTTGTTGTAGCTTCACCACAAAGAGTTAATTTCATTGCGAAATCCAACAACAGCTGTTTGAATCAATCACATGTTTGCTTCCACGTCTCTGTTTTTTTATTGTGTTTGGACTTATGGACTTTTAACAAGGAGGAGGAAGAAGAGACATCATCTGCTTTATTAAAAGACATGTGTTTTTAGATTATTTTTTATATTAGATATAGGCCTGTTTTCATTGCATTAGTTTGGAAAGAGGTGGATAGACCAAGGATAGACCAATGATATCTGGCTTGTCATTTTGGAAAGGTTATAGGTGGATGTCTGGGCCATAAATGGCCCAAATTGGGAAAAGCCAAAATCAAACCAAAAGGGAGCCAAAATTCACCCAAAACAAATTGCGGACTTCCAAAATATAGCCATAAATGTCCCAAATCAGCTGTTCCCGCTCGTGCCCAGTCTTCTGGCAATGCCATAAACTCAGCCATATATTGCTGGCGCCTCCTTATCTATTATGGATAATCCTAATCATGCCACAGCTAAGCCAAAAGGCTTTCTTAATGCCAAAAGAAAGCCAAAAATGCCAAATGTATGCCGTAATACAGCCAAAAATGCCAAATGTATGCCGTAATACAGCCAAAATATTTGCTATCTGGGAGGTAAATGTCTTTCTGAACTAACGACAACTCTGCCCTTTTTTAGAAAAGATTACCTATGCAATCAAAGGTAAACAACCCATTTTTGATAAAATCTGCGGCCCTTTTAGAAATTTTCTTTCGAATAAAGACTTGTCTGGTTTGGTGGGTGACCTATAAGTACCCCTCTGCAGCTCATTTGGGAGCAGATTGACCACTTTCTGATTTATGTGTATTGCACACTTGTGAATAGGATCAGTGTATGGTTGGTTTTGTATTTATTCTCCCCCGTTTGTATTTCTTTTAACTTTACTTATGTCATTTCTGTATTATACTTTATTGTGTATTTAATACCTGTTGTGGAAATAAGAACCAGAAATAAGAGCCGGCTGACAAGGTTTTTATTTTCTTTGCAAAGAAAAGGTCGTTTCAACACGCGAGCGGTGAAAGGTGTGAAGTGTTTCCACACCCTTTTGTCCGTTGATTGATTTAACTATTACGTTACAAGAGGACAAAGAGGAGCTGGTGTCTTGTCTTAAAGAAGGGTGGGGTGTACGTCTGATTGAATTTACTACTACAATTGCAAAGTTGAGTCGAGGCATCACAAGTTACAAAGGCAAAAGGATCTGGTATTTTATGTTACGGTTAGACGGTTCTACGCGCTTTTGGGGCACAGTTTGAAGCCTCAGTGGTTGTATATGTATATGTATGTGTTATGTGTCTGGAAAAAAACATGAGTTTTTATTTTAAAATCTTAATTTTCTCCACTGCTTTTAGGTTTGCTTTGACTGCTCGGTTAAAAACCCCAGCTGGGCCAGCATCACCTACGGCGTATTCCTGTGTATAGACTGCTCTGGGACACACAGGTCTCTTGGCGTGCACCTGTCCTTTATCAGGTAAGTCAAAAAAGAAATACAAAAGAGATAGGATATAACAATTTCATTTAATCTAATAGTGAAAGGTGAATTATTTCAAACTTTAGGGGGCAAAGGTTGCGATCGAACGCGACCCCTTTTTTCTATCTTCATTTTAAGCCCTGGGAGCATCAGACTGTTTTCTGGTTATTATATAGTGACAACAAATCAGAAATGCCCTCTACTAGCTCACCTGGTAGAGCATGTGTCCTGTGTACAAACGCTCAGTCCTTACCACGACCTGTGAGTGTCATCTTCCCACTTTACTGTCACTCCTCAGCTGTTTTTTATCAAATAAAGGCTCAAAAAGTCCCCAAAACTCTAATGCGACAAACAAAATGAGATCTAAGCCCCCGGTAGCTGGGTAATATGATCCTGTACTTATTTATTATGTAACCTGAGATGCGTGAATACGCGTTAAAACCACTAAGTGACATCAGATCCCGACATTGTTGTTGTCCACAGGTCCACCGAGCTGGATTTTAATTGGTCGTGGTTTCAGCTGAGATCTATGCAAGTCGGAGGAAACGCGAGTGCGGTCAGTACCTGAAGGCAGAATATCAGCACGCTATCAGCATTTGGGGTGACGCACAGTTTAACTGAACTCTTCCCGTCTGCGTCTCTGTATCTGTTCTGACCTTCCTTTGGCAGATTGCATTTTTCAGTCAACATGGCTGCACAACCAACACGGCCAATGCCAAGTACAACAGCCGAGCCGCTCAGCTGTACAGAGAGAAGATAAAGACTTTAGCCACGCAAGCCACCAGACGCCACGGCACTGAGGTAACACGGATGTTTCTTCACATGCAGTTTGCGTCACAGTTTGTATGGATTATATCTATATGTATCAGTTTCACTGCTCTTCTTCGTACAGCTGTGGCTCGACAGTCAGGCTCCTCTCTCTCCGACATCGCCAGGCGACAAGCAGGTGGATTTCTTCAGTCTGCATTCACAGGTACAGGAGTGTGCTTGCTGTTATCGACATATGTGCTTCTTGGATATCTATGCAGTGATGTGGGATGAGTAATTTCACCATGTGTGTCTGCTTCAGGCTCCTCCTGATGATCTGAACATGGCCAAAATGAGTCTCAGCTCCTCAGCATCAGAGAAACCGTCAACCGAGGAAAAAGAGGAAGACAAAAACGGTATTCAGAAAGAAAATGGGAACACACACTAGTTGTATTTATCTCAGTAGCATTTATGTGGCTCATCACAAACCTTTCAGGTAATCCAGAGGAGGGTCCCAGTGTGGAAATGCTGAGTGTTTCTCCAAAAGCAAATCCAGGTTTGTTTATTTTCTTCATGTTTATGATAAAAGACTGCAGGAGGTGTAACTTCACTGTCCTTTAATCCCTCCAGATGTTTCCTCTCTACTTAAGAAGAAACCAGTGGCTGCCAAGAAAACTGTACGTGCTCACTGTATTATCCTGAACTCTGGTTGGACACAACACGTTACAAAGTTTGCATTCATAGTCTGTTTTGTAAACTGCTTCTAGTTGGCCTCTAAGAAGGGTGGACTGGGCGCTCAGAAGGTCAGCAGCAAGAGCTTCTCAGAGCTGGAGAAGAAGGCTCAAGCTGCCGACAAGCTCCGGGAGAACGTAGATGCTGGCAAGAAGAGTTTTGAACCTGAGGAGTCCATGTGCGTCTTTATATCTTATCTTTTTATGGTCTGTAAATTGTGTGTTTGTGTTAGCTCATCTACCCTCTCCCTCCTCAGCGCCCCATCCCTGCGACTGGCCTGTAAAGATCTCGAGCAGCAGAGGAAAATGGAGGAGAAGAAGTTGAAGGGTTTAGAGGGGAAGAAGAAGGAGCAAGCTGAGAGACTGGGCATGGGTCTAGGCATGAGGAGGTATGACGGTGGTAATGACGAAGAGACTGATGCTCTTTATCCTGGAGCTGATTTTAAAATCATATCTCTGTTTTTATGCTGCTCTCTTTATCGCTCTGTAGCGGAGTGTCTCACTCTGTCACGTCGGACATGCACATCATCCAGCAGGAGAATCCAACAGGGACAAAGTCCACCAAAGGACGACGGTTCACTGAGGACAACGATGATGATGCGTCCTTCAGCTCCAGGTCCGATAATGAAAATATACAACCAAAAACGATCATTACTTCCAGTCTATTACTTGTATTATTAATATTATTACTGGTATGTTTATGATCTGTGTGTGAATTTGCAAGTCACACAAAGAATTTTTAAATTAAATTCAGTTTAATAAATGTGAGTTAATGTCAGTATTCCTACACTGCTTTGCAGTATTGATACCGTATCTGAATATGTTTTGGGGTTTTTTATATTTAGGGTCATGACCCGGTATGATGATCAAGTAGAAACCTCCGATAATTTCTCCTCCCGGTGGGATGACAGAGGTGATGGAGGAGGCTGGATGAAGGAGAGCAAGAAGCCGGAGCCAGACTTCTTCATAACCAGCATGTCATCGCTGAGTGACAAGTAGGATGTTTTTAATGAAACGCGCTGTTCACTGTCTTTGATTGAAACTGTAGGAATTAATTTATGATTGCATCGTTGTTTTATCTTGTTTTCAAATTTCTGTTTAGTGATTTCGAGCAAATTTCAACTAAAACTAACTTTTAACTATACTAACTAAAATTTTAACTAAATAAAAGTTTATCGGATGTGTTGAGGTTATAATGTGAGATGAAGTGATGCAACATTCATACATGAATGTCAGGTTTGTTTTTCAAGCATGGCTGAAATAAGGTGATGATGATGATGAAATGTCTTTTTATTATCTAATAATTGTTTTCATGATTTGTTATCAGGTCCACATCCAGAAGAAAACCAGAACCGGTCACGGACACGGGAGAAGCTCGGTCAAAGTTTGGAGACGTGAAAGCCATCTCCTCTGACATGTACTTTGGAAAACAAGATAACTCTGAGGTACACGATCACAGCGTACATCTACTCTCTCCACGTGTTGTGTATACTGTATTTATGTAGAGTTCACATTCACACTGTGTGTGTTTTTTATTGTGGATGGTCACTTTCATGTGTACATATAGACACATAAAACTTTAAACAAGTGCTCTAGATTGTTGGCAGTTGTTGATATTCAGGATCTGAACTTTCGGGCCTGACCTGAAACAGATGCATGAAAATCTTGCCTAACCCCGACGAGTATCACCCAGGACACGAGTATAATCAAACCTGATTGACTGAAATGTGGTCGACCCTAAGAGAAAGCCAGCCCTGCAGCACCACGAAGCACTATCGATTACTAATACTACTGCGAGCTTGAAAAGAGCATCAATGTAACAATAATGTGAATAATATAATGTTAATAATTAGTAAAAAAAATACTTAAATACTTAAATAGTTTATATGTTTCAAAGAGTGATTTATAGAAATATTTGAAAGTCCTTTTTACACCTCCTGCACCAACAATAAAACATTCTGTAACTAAGAATTCATTCGCAAAAACTTTATTTTTACATACTAAACTCCTAAAACATTTTCTTCCATGCTGATTATGATATATCACATAATCAGAGCTGCTGAAAACAATTAAATCTGTTTTTCTGTTGTTGTTTTTTTAGTACGAGGCCAAAACACAACTGGAAAGATTTGCTGGGAGCTCCTCGATAAGCTCAGCAGATCTCTTTGATGATCCAAAGAAACAGACCGGTAAGTGGGTGCTGCGCAACATCGCTGCCTTTACAGAAACAATTCAAAGTTTGATAGACTTAACATTTAAATTTGTGGTTCGAATGAATATGAATAAATCTATGTGCAATTCCTTAAAAACTCAGGGTGTTCTCATCATAAATTCAGTCAGGTTTATCAAACTGTTCACTGCAAAAAATTGCTCATTTCAACTTGATGAATGACGATTTTGTATGAGGATTTAATCATCAGCATAATCCCTGAATTCCTATAAAAGGCCGCCTTTTCCCCAGGAGTAAGACCAACTATGTGCCATCCGAGCAGTTCTATTTCACACTAAATCAAAGTGTCTCTTGACTTAGCTGAGAAAATATTAACCTGTACACTGTAACACTGTAAAGTGCAGAGAAGGATGTTCATGACTAAACGTTGACATGAATAAAACTCTAATACATTATCTGGTCCGTGAACATGAGTCATCTCAGAAAGAGCAACTCCCATGATCCCACGATACTTGAATGTCATCAAACTACATTTTTTCTTGTTGTTGTTTTGAGACACTGAGCGGCAGAAATTACACACTGTGTTCAGAGACTGTGAGGCTCTCCTGGGAACATCTCAAATGTTGCAGTTGATCATAAATTAAAAACAAGAAACGAAAGGTTGAACCTCAGCAAATTGCAAAGAAAACACAAGAAACATCCTTAATTCTCTTTAATTGATCACGTGTGCCACTTAAGGACAGATCTGTGAGTATGAGTTGATCTCGACTCTTTACGTTTGCTCTTGTTCATGCAGCGAGTTCGTACCGTCTGACCAACGTGCTGCCCAGCGCTCCTGACATGTCCCAGCTCAGACTTGGAGTGCGCTCAGTCGCGGGGAAACTCTCCGTCATGGCCAGCGGCGTAGTTAGCTCAATTCAGGTGGGTCAATTAATAAACACACTTGAAACAAGATCGTTTTGTCACATAAATTCAAGTTTTAATAATATGTCTTGTTTTCTTTGTTGCAGGATCACTACAGTACCTGAGTCACGGTGTGTCTCCTCGTGGATTCAGCACGCTCTCAGTCGTCCTCTGTTTAACAGATAAGTTTCAGATCATGGGGAGAGAAATTAGTCAAAGTGTACCCCCAAAATAACGCCTGTATACATCTATATCTAGTTTTTTTATTGGATAATGTATATACAAGAGAATCAAGATGATGGGAGCACAATATTCAGAGGAATTATGTTCCCCTGCAGACATCTTCAAGGGAGATTTATGTGTATAGTTTAGTCATGAAGAATAGTTTGCGGTTTATTACTTTTTTTGCTTTGAGGTTTGGGGATTTAAATATTACAAATGCTGTATGTAGCAATTTAAGAAGGTTTATGGTGTTATGAAGGGAGGATTTGCTTTTTCATTCCTTTAGTTGATGAGGTCAAAAAATGAAATGTAAGCGGTAATTCAGTTTTTATTTCATACTCTCGCTCATCACATGCACTCTGTACTGTGGTGTTTTGCTTTTTGCTTTTTTTTTTTTTTTCTTGGAAGTGTCCTTTCCAGTCTCCCCAAAGTGCACTTATGTTAGCTCTTCCACAGACAGGACCAAAACCTGATAAAGAGGCCATGGGGGACCAGACATTTAGTTTCTTAATCGCATACATTAGGAGCTGTGTAGGTTTGAAATTGGCCTCATTAGCACATAAGCTTCATTATCTGGAGAACACTTTTGTTTTTCGTAGGCCGTGCAAGAAGGCACGAAGCCTGAGCGGCTATTAAAGAGTTTAAGCTTAATGCAAAAGTTCAACATTTCGGGATATATGCCAGTTAGATGAGGAGATCGATCCCAATCTCAAATCTGTCCGTTCAGCATGAAGCTGTAGCGAGCCGCTGGACAGCCAGGCACTGAAGGTGTCGATGTGGATTTTGTTGTAGCTGTCGCAGGTTTCTAAAGAGCTGCTTTGAGTCCATTACTTTTAAAAAAAAGCAGATCGGCAATCAACATTCGAACGAGTTGCACTACGCGTTTATGTTCTGTGGGATTTTCTCAATCCAGTTGCTTCGATTTTTTTAGTCACTTTAAGACGACGTAATAGATAAATATGGTCAATAATGTAACCTGTAGATGAAATGAATTTAGAGGGGTGTCTTTTGGTTATTTTTTGTAGCTGCTTTCTGTTGGAGGTTGTGTTTTAGACGTCTTTGTTGACTCTACACTGCCCCCTTTTTGATATTTAATTTAAAGTTGAAGGCCAGAAGTTGCTGATGCGGTGGGACCTCTTTGTAGCTTTAAGGCCTCACCGTACAGCAACAAACTTCACAACAAACAATCCCTTTAAAGCCTTTAAAGTTCTTTTTTTTTGTTGTTGTTGCTTTAACCGACTGCCAAGGTTCCAGATCTTTAATTTTTCAAGTCAAAGATAACAGAGCTAGTAATTGGGCACAAGTAGCACTACACGTGATGCTGTATTTGACATTTAAAAGCAATAGAAGAGCAGCTTGATATCCGAACTACGGCTTGTGCTTTAGCATTTAGATCTAGTTTGCCATGATGCTAAAAAAAAAAAAGCTACTTCAGATATTGAATCGTGCAGTTAAGGGACGACTGATCGGGAACAGGATGATTACATTACTGAGCAATTTCTGTACTGTTTAAGCTTCTCAGGAGTTTGAGTTGTCAAATATGAAACGCTAAAAGAAGAGGGCGAGGTGAACGTTGTAGATGACCAAATATTTGTTTACTCCATCACTCTATGCCTTAGTCCAAAGATCTCCGATTAACGCTCGCCCTCGTATTGCAATATCGTGGAGTCCTCTGGTTACCCCTTCCTTGCACATAATTTGTTAGAAAAATTGCACGTGGCAGCTTTTGCTTGAATGTACCGTACTGCAATTTGAACATTTGCGTCCATGTTAGACTTTTTTTGTATTTTGTTTTTTTGATCTTTGTAAGATTGTTTGTTCGTGTCTTTTCCTGTTTTAAATATTGTTAATTGTTACAGAAGAATGGTAGCTCGTGTCATTTGCATGGAAGACAACAAAGCTGGAATCCGACCATTAAATAATAACTGTTGAAAATAAAAAAATATAAAAGATGTACACTTAGGTTGAGACCTGCGACGTACAATGTCGTATAGAGCTTTGAATTACCATTTATAGAAAAGCTACTGATAATCAAGTTTTGACTTATTTTGACACTCTGTAAGATTTTTGGAAACATGCCAAATAAATGGCCTGTGCTTAAGCTCTCTGTCTGCTCACTTTGTTCCTGCACTGCACAGAAATATGTGTTCGTCTTCGTTTGATTAGCTGATTAATTTGACTGAATGTGTCGATCACAGTTTCACAAAGTCCAAGTTGACATCTTGAAATGTATATTTCATTTAAACAATATTTCATTTGCATGATATAAAACAGAGAATCAGAAGGTTTTTTTTTAATATTTTGTTGTTTAATAAATTACTTGGCACTATCTGGTTGTGAAATTTCCGATTACACTAAACTCACCCCTCCCTAGGAGAAGCTAGGGTGGCCTTTACTAAGCCAGCAAGCAGAGTAAAGTCAGTCAGTCACTTTGTCCGCTCTGAGCTACTGTAGAAACATGGCGACTCCATGGAAGAGGACCCGCAGTATCTGTAAATAAAAGGCCGATACACAGGGTCTTCTTCACAAGTGATGGGAAAATGGGAGGGTGAGATGGACCAGCGGATTGGTCTGGAAGAGGGAGCTGAGGCGAAAGGCAGAGTCCACCCTCACCTCTGGTCATGAGCTGTGGGGTAGTGACGGAAAAAATGAGATTGCGGATACAAGTGGTCGAGTGGCCGGGCTCAGCCACCCTCAGAAAGAGGCCGAGGAGCTGAGGTGACGCCTCCTGGGTGCCTTCTTTTGGAGGCATTATGTGCACATCCAACTGGGAGGAGATCCTTGGGCAGACCTAGAAACCTCTGGAGGGGACTACATATCCCATGTAACCTGGGAACGCCTCAGGATCCCCCAGGAGGAGCTGGAATATGTTGCTGGGGAGAAGTAAATAGATTTAGGGAATAGATATACACTAATTAAAACACAATTATGCATATTATATTAAATTTCTGCCATATTCTGTGAATAAACCCTTTAAATCTGACACACTGCACCTTTAAATGATTAATCGATTCTCTAAAATTGTTGCTAATTAATCGATTAACTGCATCATTAATCCAGCATGGCCACCTTCAGGACAAGCCGCTTACGTGGCTAGGCGAGGCGTTCAAAGCACCTCATATGATGTCGGAATTTGGAGTGTTCGGATTGAAGCAATTTACATACACGACTAAAATTTCTATCTATAACCCTTATTTCACTTTGTGTAGAAGGTAACATGTTATATCCAAATGTTATGTTTGTTTATAGGTAAAGTTTTACTGTTCTTAACTAAGCAATTCGTGTTAGTAAGTGTTCGTATTTACGAGCTTCCCGAGGAGCGCTTGAACGCGTCATTTTCCTTAAGGATCTGCGTAAAGGAAAAGAGTCGTTACAGCGGAAAATACTCAAACACAGCCTTTAATTAGACTTTATAACGTGATGTTAGTGTCCTGCATTATGCATTTATCTGAGAAAGGACTGTTTCATGTGACAGTATAGCTGTTTAGACTTTAGTTTTAACTGTTAGGCCTTTTTTTTAAAAAGTGTGCCAGTGTGCTAAAAATGCCTACTGAGGTAAAACAGAGGAAGAAGAGCCCAAAACAAAGTGATGAAGGATCCGGAGCTTCGGCTGCAAACGGCAAAGATGAAGCCCATAAAGTGAAGACTGAAGCTGGAAACAATCAAAGTTTGGATGTTAGAAGTATTTTGTGTTTATTGTCGCTTGCTGCGTGCGCAGCTCTGAGTTGGTGAGTGCACAAAAACTAGAAAGCATATGTGATTTTATGTTTTTATTTCGTCTTGTGATGCTTTATTATTGTTTTTAATGTCTGCTTTGGTTTCAGGGTGGTGCTGCAGCAGAATGAGAGGTTTTCTGACATTGAAGAAAAGTACAGATTGTTACACGGAAAGGCTTCAAGTCTGTTCGACATGGAGGAAGAAGTCCTGAAGGTCTCTAAAAAGGTACGTTTGATTTGTAGGATGGGAACAGCTGTTTTTTTTTTTGGTGGGTGGAACTTTTAAAGGGTCCTTTCACCCAAATTACAAACACAATGAAAGCCCAGTGAGCCCTGCATAAAGTGCAGATTATTCACAGTAACTGGGGCAAACACTGGAAATAGGAGTTTAGTTGTAATGTGTCTATGGAAGCCCTAAGCAGTCATACATTTATTTTATTTCCTCTGTTTTCTTGTGAGTTATTTTTGTCACTATCTTGAAATAACAAATGCTGTTTTCCTTCCCTACGCTGAATGATGTTTCCTGCATGAAGATCTCGAGAAAATGATCTCGGGGAAACATTTGTTATTTCAAGATAATGAGAAAACAAATAAAATTAACTCAAGAAAACGGAGGAAATAAAATGTATGGCCGCTTTGGGCTTCCATACTTTTTAGAAGTTAAGACTCATATTTATTATTATTATCATATTAAATCCCATTCATCCCAGTTGTATTAGGCAGGATGCTGAAATCTCAGATATTTCAAAGTGTACGCAAATAAAACTCAAACCATCAGCTCAATCTAAATATAAGTTAAAATGTTTTTTTCCCCGTCCAGTGTGTGAGATCTACGAGGTTTTATTGGCAGAAATTGACGTTTTTATTAGTTTATAATCACTTGAAAATAAGAAGGGTGTATGAGACTTTTATACCATAGTTTTAGCACGCTTGTTTTTCTTGCTTAGAAAAAGTATTCAGTTGGTTGCAATATGTAAACTCACTCACACACCGCACCTTTAAGTTTAACTCGAAGAAGTATTTCACTTTAAAGTTTAAGAACTACAAGAAGTAGACTGTGATTTGGTTTAGTGAGAAGGGAAATCATATTTTAGCTGTAATTTGTCTTGTATCTTTGCTTTTATTGTGAAATTCTGGATGGTTTTACCTGTTAAGCACCATAAAAATGAATAAAGTGGAACAACCCGGTGGCGTAAAAATACCGTACAGCTTATAAAAGGAACCTGCGACAACCTGCAGATTTATTCTAAGAGGCCACAAGTCAAAACAATAATGAACCACTTGCCTTACGTTTTATAAAGCCGCCTGCATGCTGAAGTTTCCTGTCCGCATGCGCTTTGTTTCCTGCTGTATCTGTTATATATAAATGCTGAGGACCGTAGAGCTCCCACAGAAACAGCCCTCCTGTTTTGTGTTGCGGCTGCAGCTTGCCGCCTCTGAGGATGACCTCCAGGAGGCGCTCTCCACCGTCTCCTTGGCAACACGTCTCCAGCAGGACATCTCCACCCTCCACGCTGCTGTCATGGTGATGCAGGCCGACGAGAACTCCGCCTCCCGTGACCTGCAGACGGTCAACGCCCACTTCCTCAACGTGACGGAGACGTGGCAGGAGCGCCTGGCCGCCATCACCTCTGACCTGACCTCCCTCAAGGCCGAATCCCGGGAAGCTCACACCCTAGCCACCGAGCGGGTGAACGAGGCGGAGCGGAGGACCCGGTCTCTGGCGAAGAGGTTGGATGAGCTGGAGGACAGCACAAAGAGGAACGCCCGAGCTATGGAGCGAGCAGAGGAGGACGACACCAAGCGAGCGCAGAGTCACCTGGACTGGAACACCAAGCAGATCCACAACCTGGAGGAGGCGATCAGCAGCCTGAACAAGAGGGAGGCTGAGATGAGCTCTGAGCTCCAGGAGCACATTCCCCGGGCGCTCATGTGTGAAGAGCACCTGCCTCAGGTAGAGGAGGCCGTGCGCTCCATCCTGAGGCTGGGGTCCGATCTGAACGGGGCGGAGAAGCGTCTGGAGGAGGTGACGTTGCAGGTGTTTGGGACCGAGGACAGCATGCTGAAAGCGCTTAATGAAATCCTCCAGATAAGACAGGAGCTGGACACCCTGCAGGCTCAAAACAGCATCCTCAAGATGAAGAACGAGCTGTCGGTGGTGAAAGAGGCGGTCCGTGAACTCGCCATGGTGCTGAGGGAGAATAGGGTTGACAACCAGGGCGACTCCGACACTCAGGAGGAAGAAGGATGGAAAGACGATGAGGAGGTGGAGGAGGAACCGTGGGAAGACGATGAGACAACTCAACCCCTTTATAATGACCTCGCTGGATGATGTCACTGTTTTTTAGTCGTACTTTTTGCTTTTAAAGATCAGTATTAATGTTTTTGTTAACGTGTACCTCAACTCTACGTCTTAAAATTGGCACTGTCCTCGATTTCCACATGAACGCTGGTATACATGCACTGTTTTTAAGTACAATCAAGAATGTAATTAATTATATCTGTCAAATATTGACACATGCACGAGTGACACGTTTCTTTTGTAACTGTATGAAACATGCTCCACTACTCTCAAGGCAGCCATTTGCAGTGACACAGTTATACAGCAATGTACAATATAATTTTGATGTGACAATGAATTTAACAAATTTGCTCCTTTTCTTTGTGTTATTTAATAGCAAATTGAATATTTTTCGGTTTTCATCAGTTTTTTTTTAGGTAAAAACGAGCAGTTGTTTGACATATTTGTGACATTTTTTTACTCATTTTAGACCCTTGGAATAATGGATTCATCAAGAAATAGATTTGGTACAGGGATAGCATTTGTAGATTCATAATAACGCTTCATGTTTTTCATTTCATCACTAAACTTATTTAATAAAATCACGTTTTTTTTATTGAAGATGTCTCATTTTTTCATGTTTAATCATCTTGTTTCAATCACTAGTTTCTCTCCTTTTGGGAATTAACCTGAAATCTTGCATGAGTGCCTGTGTTTCAATCCACGTTATGTCCTGTTGCAGTGTGAGAGCATCCAGCCGATGCTGGAGGGTCTCGGGGCTCAGCGTGGGGCTCTGCAGCCTCAGCTGGAGGCTTTCGAGCAGGACGTGAGCCGGCTGAAGGAGTGGGCCTCTGGGCTGACGGAGAAACGAACTCAGCTTCAGACCAGCCTGACCGCACTGAGAGACGCCGTGGGACAGATCGAGGAACGGACTTCAGCCATCGCAAAGGACTTTTCCTACAAGGTAATGTCAGATTTTGTTTAGGGCCACACTCTCAATCAATTTGTCTATAAAATATCATCATCTTCACATCTAAAGATGTCTTGTTTTGTCCAATCAACAGTGCAAAATTCAAACATATTCACTTTACGATCACGTAAGCTTCAAATCCTCACATCTGAGTAGCTGCAACTAGCAAATGTGTGTCATGTCTGCTCAAATCATTAATAAAATTATAATTTGATCTTGGGCGTCATGGTGCAGTGGTACTCCAGACATGAAATTCAACGCAACATCCAAAATATAGTCTAAAATGTTTATGCATTATTATCTTTAGTGCATGTAGAAGATAGACCATCAAGCATCAAAATTTAATCTCAGCCTCTGTTCTTCTGTGTCCCCCCTGTAGGTGGGGTCAGTGCGGACAGACGTGCGCAGGATGGACGGCCTGCAGTCTGAGCTGGAGTCTCTGCTCACTCAGGTGGGCGAGCTGGAGGACAAGACGACCCAGGTGGAGCACAGCATGGTCAAACGCATCGGGGACGTGCTGGCCGGCAGCATCGACAGAGTCGGAAATCTCCGGGCTGCGTCCGAAAGCAACACTCAGGCCATCGAGAAGCTCCGCAAACGCATCCCTGAACTCGCCGCCGCTGACAAACAGATCTCTGAGCGGCTGAGGGAGCTGGAGAGCAGCAGAGCTCGCCTGATAAGAACGGTGACCTTCGCCAGTGACCTCAAACCAAAAGTCGCCGCCATTAAGAGGGACTTTGGCGCGTTCGAGCCTCAGCTGTCCGACCTGACTCTGCGGATAGGAAGACTGGCAGAAGATCTCACAAAGAGAGAGCAGGAGATCGCAGAGCTTAGACAGACACTGGCCAACCTCACTGCAGTCGAGGGAGATTTAAGTGTTACGAGTAAACGGGTTAGTGACATCGCTGATTTATCCGACATCGGAGAGACGCACAGGCCAACATGAGCGACACTTCGACGACCTCAGACGAGTGGAGACCGATCACCTTTGGGCTTTTTTTGTCAACTGTCATACTACTGCTTGAAATAAACCTTTTTTTTTATTACAAATTAAATAAAAACTAAACTTTGCCTGCCTCAAAGCACAAAGCTGGTTACCGTCACCCTGTTAAGAAGTATGAATGTGAACAATCTGGCAGCTGGTTTGTCGGCATTTCTCAAGGTTGTAACATTTGAAATTGTTTCCTTCCTGTCCAACTATATTTAAATCTTCACCTGGTTGTTTTGATATTGTGATCTGATTCTGATCCCACATGCAAATATTTAATTTCCAGAGGCTGTAACAGTGACATTTCTGTATCATATTGAGGCATTAAACACAAGATTATGCCCCATGTATGAAGACCCAGCGTTTGCTGCAAGCGGCCCAGGGTTCGAATCCGACCTGTGTCTCTTTGCTGCATACCATTTCCCTTCTCCAAAAATATATTACAAAAATCAAGATTAACATGTTAGTGAGCCTAATTTAAATTTAGCACACAGACATCAGTCTGTTATCGAAATTGACCTCTGAACCGCAGGAAGAAAGAAAGTTAGCGGACCTTCCGAAATGTCAAACTATTTATTTAAAACACCTCCAACAAGACTTTTAGAAAGCTTATTTGTGCTTGTTGTTGGGATGAAGGACACAAGACAAACGCATCGATCTCACAATGAAGTTTTTTGTAAAGAGTTTTGACCCTTTTAAGTCTTCTTCTACTTGTCCAGGATGTGCCCCACATCTTGCAACCCTGATAAGAATACAGGAAATGGGTGGAGGTCCACTTCTCCATGCACCTAAAAACCACCAAACTGTGAACTTTTTGAAAATCTTGCAGCAGATCAAGATATTTAGTATGAATCCACTGATGAAGCATCAAGCTCCAGTTTTCTCTTCCTCAGATACCAAAAGTTCAGGTACCCTTTAGTTACGCAGCTTTCTTGATTTTTTTTTTTAACCCTGTACCAGGTTCTTGCCTTCACTAACGAGATGTTTAAAGACTTGAAACTCCAGTTTGTTACCAACTAACTATGTAGTCAAAGTAGTTTCTCGCATCCGTCGGGCTTCTTTGTTCCTTGAATTCCAAACGCCTTCCAGCAAAATAGATAACTTTGAAGTGTCGCCATGAAGAGGCGACGCAACTGCGGCCTCAGGTGCTCAACAAGTAAGCATATTTTTGCACAACACCTGCAAGAGGAAAACGACATGTTATCTGACGCTGCTGTCCGCAGCATTCAGTCTTCCTGAGCCATATTTTACATGTGTAAAATATAGTTTTGTGGAGCTGTTTAATGAGTCGAGCTGAACCCAAAGAGATCCAAATTCCTCTTTGGGTTTTAGCAGGATTTTTGTAGCCCTTTTGGGGATATCACGCCTCTCACATAAAGTGTTCATTCTGGATGAACGTATCACCCATGATGTAACGGTAAAAGCAGCTAAAGCAATGCAACAAATCATGACTCCACACCAAGAAATAACTCGTCACAGTTTTGGGTTCAACAAGAGTTTTTATTAAAAACCAAAAAAAACCGTAGTGAGTAAACAAAAGAGTGCTCGAAAGGAGCTCATCATTGCATTTGTTTCAACAGCATTGGCACCAACATTGAACAAAACATTAGAAGAAAAAACAAAACTACAGTGCAGAATGAATTTGTGGATTTGAATTCACAGATCAGCAGTCCAACTCTGTTCCTCTCTCCTGACCGGTTTCTTTCACCTTGGCTACTTTTCTGCTAAAAAGAAAATGTGCAACGTCGTGACATCAACCATCAGGTCTGAAAAACAATTCTTCATGAAAACAAGAAAAAAGTGGGTCATTGTCACCCTTTAAGAAGCGCTAATCGTCCAGAATTTGGTATCATGATGTCACACTTCAGACTCTTCCTCCTCATTCGTGTGTTCCTCCTCCATGTGTTCCTCCTCCGTGTGTTCCTCCTCCTCCTCCTCCGTGCGTTCCTCCTCTTCCTCCACCTGATCATCGACTTTGGCTAAGCCCGCCAGTGTCCGTGTGGTCTCCTGCAGAGCCTCCTGAAGAGCAGATATCGCCTGATCGTGGCCTTCTAGCTTGGCTGCTTTGGCTTCTAAGCCATCTACCATACCTCTTAAGCTCTGCATCTGCTCTGGCTCTACGTTGCTTTTCCCCTCCAGGGCGGCGAACCTCTCCCCCAACTCCTTCACCAGCTGATCCAGGTCGGAGTCCTTCGTCGTGAGCTCATTCTGGGCCTCACCCAGAGCGACTATGTTTGACTGGAGCTCACCCAAACTGCTTTTCAGTGCCTCCATCTCCTCCCCCAATCCGCTTTTGACCTTCTCCACGGCCTGTTTCTGTTCAGCCAGCGTGCTTTCGTGGGTGTCGTATTTGGTCAGCAGTGTTTCCACTTTGCTGGTGATGTCTGAAACTGACACCATCAGTGAATCTCCGCTCACCTCTGATGCTTTAACTCTTTCTTCCAGGTCTTCTGATTGTCTCCTGACCTGATCGGCTGCTTCATTCGCCTTCTTCTCCACGTAGCGGACGGCATCAGCCGCCTGCTCCACGCTGCTCTCCAGTGTCATGCCTTTGTCCTTCAGAGCCTGGATGTCGGCCTTAGTTGAAGACAGCGACTGCCTCAGACTCTCAACAGTATCTTGCATGACTGACCTCACTGTTTCAATTTCCTCGGACAGCGAGGCCACTTCCCGATTACGAGTCTGGAGCTCAGACCTCACGGCAAATATCTGCTCCCTGAGTGACTCGGATGAAGCGTCAGAATCCTGTTTGGTTGTTCTGATTTCAGCTACAACATCAACAATGGCAGAGAGCTCTTGTTTGATGAGCGCAGGGTCTTCTATGTCCCCCAGGCGGGCCTTGAGATCAGCCAGCTCTCTCTGTGCCTCCCCCTGAGCTTCGGTGAACTCTGTCACACTGGCCTTGACGGACTGACTCACCTCGGCCAGGCGCTCCTCGACAGTCTTCTCCAGAGAAGAGAAGTCCCACTCACGGGCCTCCTTCACCTCCTTGATGCCCTCTGAAAGGTCCCTGAGTAGATCGTTCTGGAGCTTCTGCAGGGCCTCCTCAACTCTCCTCGTCTCCACCTCGCCCCTCTTCATCCGGCTGACGGCTCCCTCCAGCTCCACCCGTGTGATGCCCAGTGATGACTCCAGTCCGTCCACGACACTCTTTAGAGACTCCACCTGAAAAACAGGAGAACAAACATCAGCTTCATGACCTTTCCTGAGCTGTCAGTGCCATCCCATGGTCTTCATACAGAAGTTGGGTTGTCCCACTTGTAATGGAGCTGGCTCAGTCAACTCAGACACACCCATTTACTGGATTAAAGCTCAGGAGAATGCCAGCAAGTGTCCCATTTACTGGATTAAAGCTCAGGAGAATGCCAGCAAGTGTGAGTTAACAATATGTTGTAAAACTCTTGGAATTACTGCTGCTGTGGTCCAGAATGAACCTTCATTTTGTGTAACAGTTCCTGCTACCTAGTTCCAAGCAATGCAAAGATGCACAAATTAGAATGTGGACACTCTGGCAAGACCTGTTGGTTGCATTGATAATTGTAGGAAGAGTTAGTCCCCGCCCATTAGTTCCATTGTAATCATGTTGATGGCTTAGAAATAGACAAAATAACTCCCAACGACATCAAATTAAAATCTAGTTTCAGTTCATTTTTGAGCTCAGGAAAAGTGCACCAAGATAATCTTGAATCGAGGTCCACTTATTAGCTTTTTTATGCATTTTTAAAAAGTAGTGTTTTATTATTGTGGAGGGAGAAAGTTGTGCTTTTACAGAACTATGCCTAACTTCTCAAGAAGTAAATATGTAATAAAGTTTCAAAGTCTTACTCTGTGCAGGAGATATATAAAACTTTTTTATGGCTGTGACATGTGAACACCTTCTTTATTATTCACAATGCAGCCACTGTTCCTCAGAGTGAACTAACAGTGCTTCTGTACACCTTGTACATTTGCATGAGTAGAGTCGAGTCAACACATAACAGACTGTGTGACATCCTGACTGTAGTTTAGACAGCGTTACTGTACAATCAGGGACATCAGCACAGGAATGAGGAAAGAATGAATGAAACAGAGGGCGGCATCAGTTATATAAGCAAACTTTAGTTTGCATGTCATAAGAGGTTTAACTGCAGAGCCAGTGAATCTTTAACAGTTTTTTATTCTTGCAAAAGAGACATGTTGTTCCAGTGGATGTACTTTGAAGGAAGAAAAAGTGGAATCATCCATGAAAATAGTGTAGGAATGACAGGAAACTTTCATTTGTATAAGTTTGCTCAGTGAAAAGGTGTAAGGATGTCACCAAATCCATCACTCACCAAACCTACCCGACCCCCATCAGTACACAGAGTAGAACAACATGTACAGTTATGTAATTGGACACAAAGACATCTTTTAATGTGCCTGGGAGTTGTGAAACTTTGGTAATGTCATGCCAACTTCTTCCCACTCCCCTCATTGATTCACATCATTTTCCACCAACCTGTTGAACGACGCTCTCCATTTTGCTCCCCAGCACTGCGTTTTGCCGTGCGCTCTCCTCATGCCTGGCGCTCGTCTGGTGCATTTCCTCCACTACCTGCTGCAAATAAAAAGCAGCAAAACCTGCAGCGCCTATTAACCCGAGATAAAACACAGTGGTGGCGATGAGCCCGAGGCAGCTCCCTGATTTTGCAGCCTGCGATCCGGGGCTGCTCACCCCGTTTGTACTGGTGCTCTTCTGGATCTTCTTCGGCGCGTCATCTTGGATGGATGCGGCGCTCTTTTCGCTCGAGTTGCTCTTGTTTCGGTTTTTTGCAGTCATCCTCAATTGGGGAGCTCGTCGAGATTATGTGTGTGGTGTGTGATGGGAGTCAGTGAGTGAGTGCTGCTGAGGTTTTTTGTCTTGCAGTCGTGGATGGAGAATGTTTCCAGTCCATGCCCACTAACAGGACCAGCAGCGTATCAGTGAGCGCGTCGTGTCTTTCCACGGGGTTTTTTTGCGTTGAGGTATGCGGATGGGGGCTGTCCCATGTTTAACTAAAGGCTCTGTGTGGGTCCACTTTAATGACACAAAACAGCAGGAAATAATGAATGATTTCTACTGCTCTTACACTTTTACGCCAGAAACTAGATCCAACATTATATCTTAATATCCAAACACAGGCAAGAGTGAAGTTTCTGCAGAAGTCTCTCTGCTGCAGTCATAATACACACTATATATATGTACAACAGGTAGTTTAGGCAACTTTAGTGAGTTTTCCCAGTGAAAATGTCCATTAGGTTCATTTTAAATCCCCTGACAACGACAAAAGATGCACCATTATGACGCAAAACCCCGATCCAAGCGTGCATTTTGCATAATGCGCATAAACCTCTGTGTTCATATCTGTTATATGTTTGTTATTCAAATAACACACGTTCATAAATGATGTTACAAGTCTTAAAAAAAACTGATGCAAACTTCTGCAAGCGGTTCATACTGGAGCGGGTGGTGCAGGGAGGGGCGCTGAAGCAGGGAGCTTGCTCCTCCTTTCATACGTGGCAGCTCAAGTCTCGGCACTGCAGGCTGCTGTTAAACCCCCATCATGGTTACATCTCTGCATACAGAGACACATCACAGCCTCTGTGTCCACACACTAAGAAGTTCACAGCATTTCATCATTTAAAAGTGTGAATGTATCATTTGTTTATGGCTCTAAACTCTGCAAATAAATGAATACACTGTTGTTTTCATACTGTATGACACTCACATTCATAATGTCTTCATTAGTTTATCACAGGTTGTGTATTTATTTATTTTGTGATGTTTCTGCGGGACTTTTCTGTGCAGTCTTTCTCAGATATTATTAGAAAATCAATCATTCTGGTTACCTACCTAGTACCTAGCACCCACATGAAGTACAATAAAAATATCCACCCATGCATAAACTCTCAGTTACTTGAGCATAGTGTGATTTTTTTTCTTCAAATAGAGCTCAGCATGTTTACATCCTCAGTTTAAACGCTAGGTGTCACCAAGAGAGCATTTTAGAGTGAAAGCTGTCAGTAAAACACTGACAAGGCAGAGCATTTTAGAGTGAAAGCTGTCAGTAAAACACTGACAAGGCAAATAACCCTCCAAACAAATGTGTACAATATCAAATAATTGAATAAAAATATATATATTATTCTCAAACAATACATTATTTATTGATATTAATTTGTCAAACAAGGGTTTAGTTATCAACAAAAGACCTAGAACAACTAACTGAGACGACATTTTATTGAAACATTACAAAAAAGTAGCTAGAGTTTGCTCAAGGTTGTACACACATAACATAATAATAAAAAAAAGACAGTATAGTACATGTAGATCATTTGTCACATAAAACACAGGTTTGAAGTTGTGTAGTATTTTAGTGTACACAGAGAGTTTAGAAAAGTAATACTAATAAACAAATATGTTTGATGACATACATTTTTATTTAATTTCATTTGCAGAAACACCAAATAAAACCAAATTCAAAGTGAGCCAAATTCATTCAGCTTGTCAAGGTCAGACATTTGGCTCGACTAAAGGTGCCTAAAATAGACAGGTAGGTTATAGTTTCAGCCGTGTTAAGAAAAGATAAGATTGTATTTGATGTATTTTTAATTACTTATTTAATTATTATCTTCTCTTATGGACTCAGTTACTTATTTTCCTGCGAGAGGACTGTTGGTTATGAGAGTGTGGGAAGGGATTGGAAGGTTTGTTATTGTTTGTTGTGTTCATTATGTATTGTTTATTGAAAATGGCCAAATCTCAATAAATAAAGTTTTGAAGAAAAAAAAAAGATAAGATACATTTTTTTTGGTTATGAGAGTGTGGGAAGGGATTGGAAGGTTTGTTATTGTTTGTTGTGTTCATTATGTATTGTTTATTGAAAATGGCCAAATCTCAATAAATAAAGTTTTGAAAAAAAAAAAAAAAGATAAGATACATTTTTTTGATCCCAAATTCACTTGTGACAGCAGCTCTTAGACAATAAGGTTGATAAGAAATTACTCATAAATTAGAAATATAAAGAAAAAAGTAATTAAGTGCATGCTTGTGTTGGAATGAAGGCTCTGTAGTAACACTTCTTCGTACATGGAGTTTTTTTTAAAGCATTGAACTTATATTAAACAAAATAAATACATGAATTAGACACAACATTGCTTAAGATAAAACATATTCCAGCATGTTTAGAAGTATAAATACCTTTGTATCATGTACATTACCCAGTTTAGTAGTTTCCTAGCAGACCTTGAACGCACCATGACGCTCCGCCCTGACGCCGTGACAACAGACGCCGCTCCTCCGACGCGCTGTCCAGGTGTTCGGTGTATGATATCGCAGAGCTCCCGGTGGTCCCGTTTTCTGGAGCTTTCTTTTTTTTCTTTCTTATTTTTATCGGTGTATCCGTGCCTGAAAATGGCCTAACGTGATATGCTTTGTCTCCGAGCTCCTCCGAGGTCGTCACTCGGACGTGTGGACGTCTTGTCCGCCCACACTGCCTCATCTCTCGGAGCAAACCAAGCGGGAACACCGTTAAAATGAAGCCCGACACGGGGAGGAGAATCTGAGCCGCCGCTGCTGCTGCTGTGTGTTTATACCTCGGTTACGCTAGCCATCTTTTTTTGTTGTTGTTGTTGTTGTTTTAACCCCGGACAGCTCGGAGTATATCGGGATTTGTGCTGCCATGGCTGGACTCATTAAGAAGCAGATCCTGAAGCATCTCTCCAGGTCAGTGCTCAGGGTCGGTTAGCCGACAGGGAGTGGGGGGGTAAAAAAAACGGCTGTCAACACAGACGTTAGTTAGCTATCACCCAAACGACACTGAAACGAAGTGTAATCTTTGTTGAACATGGATGTTTAGTGAGTCAGCTGGCATCCTTGTTGTCTGTCACGCTGTCAAGTTGACGTAACCCCCGTTGACCTGAGACGTGGCTAGTTAGCTCACTTGCTAACACCGGTGTTTCGGTTCAACGAGCGACCGTGTCAACCGGAGACCCCGCCAAACGAGCCAAACGCTCTCTCTAAAGGTTGTCGCAGTCATAATAATAATAATGATAATAATAATAATAATAATACATTTTATTTCATAGTAGACAGTAAATAACAGAAACAAACATAAAAGTATATCAAATTTAACGTGAATAAAGGAAAAAAAAAAAAAGGCTACGTAGCTTCTTCTTGTTTCCAACGGCTGTGGTAACTACGACAACCGCGGAGCATTCCGACTAACGGTCACCAGTTGACACGGTCGCTCGTTTAACCGAAACAGTAGCTGTATAGTGAAGGGCTAATCCCTCGAAAACTTTAGCAGGTAGCAGCAATTAAGCAGGTTTAACCGGTCGAGTGGTTGAGTCAGGCTGTGTCAAAACAAACAACAACAAAAAAAAACAATCTCAGCCTTCCTACTGAATGCAAACTATGTTCCTGTAACACAGCCAAAATAGACTTAAATTTGACATAAGTATGATAATAATGAGGGTTGGGTTTGTTTACATGCAGGTTATGTGTGTCTTCTCACCCCTCTGCCTCCATATAAGACACACTGAGACCCTCAGTGACAACACAGGATCATTTCATATCATAATATTTGTTAGTTTAATAGCTCTACTTGCTGTGTGAGGCCCCATTTATTTCTTTAATGCCTTGCCGCCTTCAGCTCGACCTGCTTTTACATCCATTATTTATTATTTTCCGCTGTCCCTCGAGGGACTTTCAATGGACTACTTCCTCGTTTTGTTCCAGGGGGACAGCTTTGAAACATGCAGAGCTGTTTTTCCCCTCACCGCCACCGACTAACCGTGCTATAATAATAATGACCTGAAACAGTAGGCTGTGTTGGATAGTAACGATACTGGAGACTGGAAGGTGGATGGCTCTGAGAAATGACAGCTCACATATTTGTAATGCCAAGTCACAGGTGACTCGTCGGTGTGCAGCTGAACTGGTTTGTGTGCCTAGAATAAAAGGCACAAAGGTGACTCGCTGGTTAATGAATGAATGGTGTTTGGGGTGTTTGTCCTTCACACACACACACACAATGCCATGATTTGTATTGACTGCAACACACAGCTTGTAAACGGCGTGCCCTTTGTTGTGTCTCCTTGTGCTGTGCGAGTGCTCCCTGCAGATGACTGTGCAGGCCTTCAGCAGCATCAGCGACAGGAAATGACTTGAAGAGCTGTGATGTCATCTGATTTTCTTTGCTTTCTTTGACCCGATTGGTCAGAAGCAGAAGCCGACCTGGCCTTGACGGTCCTCCAATCCTGCCAGATCAGCATCACCCTCTATACTACAAATACAGCATGTGTTATTATGAGCTCAAGTGTTGGAATAGTTTGCCCTGCTACTAGCTGGATTATTCATTCTTCTGTGTGCTTACACAGCTACAGGTTATGTTGTGGGTGTCAACATGCAAACTTGCAGAGGACACACGCCTGTACAATACCGTCTGCGACCAGGAGTGAGGCGGCACCACGTCTTTACAGCTCATTGGCTCGGATGGCTGTGATGTCAAGTCATGTTTACCCGATGTGAGAGCGTATCGATGAAGCGTTTCACACGGGGTCGAACTCAGGTAGCCCCCTGGGGGTGACTAGATGACAAGGTGTGTGCTTGTCCGCATTAGAGAGGGGGTTTGGATTATCGACAGGACCCCTGGCCTGCAGCCAGACAGAGCGAGATCCTATTACACACACACAGTTACTTGTTTGGTCACATCCTCTCTAAAGAGTGAGTTTCTCTTTGAGCTTTTTCAGGGAAGTGAAAGGTCAGACTCGGCTGCAGAGCAGGAACATCATCTGACTGTCTACCTGTTGGAACTCTGTGTTGTTTCTATTCTTTGCCAGGACTTGCCTGTAAGAGAGATTCTTGATCTCGATGGACAATCCTGATTAAATGAAGGTGTTGATGATTCTCTGTTCTCTGATTCTCCTCACTTTCATTCGTCATCCCATCGTTATTCATCTCATCTTCATTCACCACCCACCCACTTTCTATTTCATTATCGTGACTCTTTACGGCTGCAACTAACTAACTCTTGATGAATTATTCCGACACAAGTATCAGAAATGTCTGTCTAAAACGCAGGGTTGTGTATCCGCAACACTGATCCGACACCACGTAATTCATCAGCCCTGAACTGTCATGACCTGCCCCACTCTGACTCACTCTTACCCAATTGCCTCACCCTGATAATTTCACCTTCACCCTAACCGGTCCAACAACCCAAACCAACGACGGCAGCAAATTCTAGCCAATCCGAGCCAATGTACGCGTGGTCACGTGCGTTGTGCTACAACTGGGCACTGGACTGGGCGACCCGCCTATTACTAGAGCCACAGCCGCCTGTTAGTACTCGGTACCGGCTGATACGCAAAGATCAGATATCAGAATCAGCATCAAGATGGAAAATGGTATAGAAAGTCAGAAGGCAAACAACAGAAGCTCAAGACGACGTCCTCAAATTTTCACATCTTTAAAGCCAGATTGAGCGAATGTTTTGATTTTATGAGTTATTTCAGCTCCAAATGCAACGACGTAGATCTGCAGTGATCCACCTCACGTCTGGAAATGTCAGTCCTCCCTAAAAAGCCATCCAGAATGATGCTGCGGGACTTTATTTTTGTTCTTCATCACCTCTCCTCACCTTCTTTTTTCGGTGTTTGGGTCATCAAAATGTATTTTTACTGCAAAATGACCCCTGACTATGCATTCCAGTGTAAATAGCTGCTTATTAGTGTCACAAGACCGCTGCACAACAGCGTCGACAGCATAAGTAGAGGGAGATTTGCTTGATGTGCGTAGGGTGAAGCTGTTGATAGACAAACCTTCACAGAATGGGCCTCTAAGAATGAAAAGATTAGCACTACTTTCGAATGGAAAGAGTTCACGACCTGGGAGATTATGCCTATAGTCAGGCTGGTATGTGAGGTCCGTTTTGGGGTTAAGTTGGGACATTTACCAGCCGTAAGTTCTCCCTTAATTTTTAGGGTTTAATGTCATTAAACACTCACTTCACTCGTTGGTTATCGTAAATCTGAACCCACAAGACTTTCATCCATTAAATTTTCAATCAGTAAAGAGGTGACTCTGCAGTTTAGGGAACTATTTTCAACTCTGAGTAAGCTGAGGTTGAGCAGGAAGGATTGTAACACCAGGCTCTCCATTGTGTGCACACATACCCTTGTTTCACTTTTTCATCAGAGGATTGTTGGTGCCCATCGGGGTGTGACAGATGAGTCCACTTCTGCTGTTGTTTGTCATCGTGAGCCTCTTCCAGGCCCGACTCTTACCATCGCTGCAGTAGCTGCGTGATGATGCACCATAGTGATGAGCTCCACTATTCCCAGTGTTATCGCTCACCGCTGGTGGGAAGGCTATTACGGCATGAGTCACGACTGAGTGCCGTGCTGTGGGTGTCTCATCAGTGTGTAGCAGTGAAATACGTGTCTGTGTGTCGGAGAGAGCGACATTCGACCAGCGTCCCTGCGTCTCCATGGGGTCATGAATATTCCAGGACTCTCTGGGCTTTCGCTGCCAATATGAACTCACTTCCCTTTAACCTGCGTGTCGCTTGCATTGTCGTCCTCGGTGACGTGCGCGTCGAGCTGTTTTTACACGAGTTTGTGCGGTTCTGCAAACGTGTGTGTCTCTCGTATGTAGGCTAGAAAGTCGTTCAAGTCATCCCTCATGATAACTCTGAGGTGACTCAGCCTTAATAACCGTTCTGCTCGGGCTGCGTGATGTATCTTTGTCATCATCTGAACATATATTTAAGATTTAGAACAGAGGAACGTTGAGACAACAAAAGAAACCGTGTTTTATCACGGCTCTAAAAATATGATTTCCTAAATGGTTGTGAAACGTGTGCCCTGAAAGACGATATTTTAATCTTGCACCCACAAGATAATAACTGACATGACACAATATGTTTAACAGAAACGATCAAGCTCTGAACGCGAGTGTAAAGTGTAAACTTTTATTTATCAAACCGTGCTGCAGAAAGAAAAAGACATTTGTTGTTTAAAAATGTTGCTAAGCTCATCAGAGTCACCTCCACTTATCATTGCTGGAGGTTATTTGGGACTTAGAGGAAGACTGCTGACTGAAAAAAGCACTTTTTTCCCCCTCTTGTGCAGGTATCCCAGAAAAGGACAACAACATTTGATTTATGTAATAAATAGACTGTGCTTATATAGTGTCTTTCTAATCTTCAAGCCACTTTTACATACACTGACACACTGCCACCAATTATGCAGCCTTCAGGGTGAATGGAGGTCCAGTATCTTGCCCGAGGACACTTCAACATGCAAAGTAGAGGAGCCCGGATCAAACCACCGATCATCTGATTGGTGGACAAACCGCTCTAACTCCTGAGCCACAGCTTTATATTATAATATCCCCCCAAAACATGTTAAACTTTAACATCATTCAATGATGTAGGAACAGTTTTGTCCTCGTAAATAGTGTTATTTATCACAGCTAGATGTCATATTAAAGGTCCAGTGTGTGGATTTATTTACAGAATATATAGCAGAAATATCACTTTTGTCAGTGAAGACAAAAAAACATCCAGACTGTGTTAGTCCAAAAAAAATCCATCCTAGAACTCTCTGATGTTGTAAATACTTCATGTTTTCCATCTTCAATGGATAGATTCTCCGACGTGATGTGATTTAACGTGAATATTGGGCAAAAGATGGAAAATAACGCCGACTGGTTATTAAGAAAAGGTTGAGGTGCGTGTGTGGGTATTATTTTTAGGTCGGTTTCCATTCGATTTACCCACACGCCCACACTGCTGGAAGTCTGCATGCAAACTCTGCAGTGCTGCTGTCGTCCAAGAGGAGTACAATACACCAATAAAGAACATATTCCAACTTCCTTTTAGTTTTCTTTGCTGGTTTCGTGATAAAGTGACTTCACTGAGAAGACTTGTCGGACATTTTTCTCCAGCAGCCTCATTACACTCTTGTGTTGACGCTGAATGGGCTACTGAAGAATTTAGAGGCCTATTTAAATGTCACATTCTCTGTTTTTTTTGTTGTTGTTGCCAAGCCTGCTGCCGGTCAGACGAGCATTGGCAGGAAAGAATGTGGTAACATCCGCAGATCCCTTTTTGTCTCACATTCCCAAATCCCAGAGGAGGATCCTGAAGGATGCCTCCTCTTGTCATTATTTCTTCGTCTCTCTTTCCGTTTGTTCTCTTGTTACGTTGCCACAGTCTTCGGTTGCTAAAAAACAAGCCGGTCGTGTCGATTGAGTCACTCTGGCCATCTTCCCTCAGCTTTCTTGGCACTTATGTCATCAGGCTGCGCCACTAATGCGCCGTCAGAGCAAGAAAAAAAGCTGGAGGAGTCTTCCCCCCTCGTTTCCATTGACGGGATCCCACAACATCAGCATAAAGAGTGGAGGAGGAAAGTCTGCTTTGGGTGTTTTGTGGTTCAAAAAGATCAGCCTGCTGTTGCAGAAGACATCTTTTAAGCTTGAACAACAACATAGCAATACATAGTAACCAATATATTTGATTATTTCTACCTTTGTAGAGTTCAAACTAACTTGTACAGAGAGGATTGTTGCCGTGGATTGGCTCGTCTCCAGCCAGAAGCTAGTCCTAATCTCTTTATGGTCTTGGATTTGGTCCGGTGAGCTCAACACTGCTGACTGTAATAATGAAGGGGAAAGATGACGGAGTGCGTGAACATAACACCACCTTCCTCCTGCTGCCGTTCTCAGTAATGAGTAGCTTCTGTGTCGGCGTAGTTCAGCTTATTTAGCATCACCGGGCTTGATATTAGACAGCTGATCAGCAGCGTATTATTCGATTACAGTATTGGTTTATTCATGACTAGGAGAGGAAGCGAGAGGTGGCTCCTGTGGGGGGTGGAGAGGGGGGTGGAGGTGAAGCCAGATAAGGAGCGAGAGAGAGAGCGGGTGAAGTTGGCTGGCTAGCTTGTTGATACTTGATCAGCAGCAGGGATGAATATTTCACTGGTCACAAGGCTGAGACGCTCCAGCAAACAACATCCATCCCTTCAGAGTGTGTTTCTACCCCTGACTGTGTCACTGTGTGCGTACGCCTACGTGGACACTCAATAAAAATATTATGTGTGTTTTGTTTGTGACAGAGTGCATCCTTTTTTTTGTCTTGTCCCCTTGTTCAGCTGTGGTGAGTGTCTGTTTATGTCCGCCGCCGCCGGCGGTGCTGAATAATTTACAGGGATGTTGAATTAGAGACGAATCTAACGCTGCCAGGTGAAGGTGTTGAGTGGAAAGGGGCAGGAATTTGACAGGCTGAATCATTTAAAACCGGGGCAAGGTGAATCACAAAGCACCAAAGTCTCCGTGCGTCTTGCTGCGTCTCCAGATAACCTTCCATCGGCCAAGAGTCAAACCATTACAACAAAAACCCTTTGTTCCCGACCGAATATCCCGTTACTGAGTGACTCCACAATTGTACGTCACCACGTTTTGATACAAAAGGTCTTCTTGCTTCACCTGTGACTTTATTTTAGTAACAGCATTTGATTTTGGGGGACTAATACAAGTGGTATTGGTGCAGATATTCAATCCACATGAATGAGTTTCTTAGTCCGTGTTGCAGTGTTTGCACTATCCGTCACATGCACAATTCAGCCACGGTTGAATGCTTTGCCACGTTCTTAGTCCTGTTTTCTTATTCTTTCATCAGATTATTTTGTAAGTTCTTGTGCTGAGACAAAATTAAACACAGATATTTCGAATTTGGCCCGACACCTTCTTGTTTATGTCATTCCCCGAGAGCGGGGTTGTCCGAAATCAGATGATTGTTGGTTCGATCTCCGGCTCCTCCAGTCTCAGGACGAGTGTACTCTCCCGATGCTGAACCCATCACATGCCATCGGTGTGAATGCATCAGTGATTGTATGCCAGCCATCACTGTCTAAATGTGTGAATGAGATATGTAGTATAAAAAAATATATAAGTACAGTCCTTTTCCCATTTATTTCGTGTCAGCTCTCTGCTGCGTCTGTCAAATATAGGCAAAAAATATCCCCACAAAATGAGGTGCATCGAGAGAAAAATATTGTCCTTAAAATAAGTTACCGAAAATAAGCATTTGGAAAGCTGAAATCTGGAGCACACAGTTCCAGTTAGTAAGAGGTTTTAACTTTATAAAAACTACTATAAACACGCGCTGACCCGGTTGTCGAGGCATCGGTTCAAGCTTTAAGTTGGCGGAGACTCCTTCGCCCAAAAATAAACTTCACTACGGTGTCAGCGCCAAAATCAGGTAGCGCATACTCAGCATTGTTATGATTTAATGAGCATAGTTACATAATTCCTCACAGCATATAAGTTTGTCGAGTAGACGGTAAAATAATAAACATGTCATCTTTTGTTTCTTAATGGTTACTGCCATGATAATCAGGTTTCTCTGCCGGGAATGTGTTGTAAAACTCCAACCTTTGATCTGACCCTATTTACAGAGATTAGCTGAGTAACAAGATTAAGTGTGTGTGTGTGTGTCTTAAAACTCAAAAACTGCTGCAGGATCTTTTACTCTGTTTCGCTGCACCGTTTCTTTACCACAAACCCACAACGTTTCTCTGAGTTCAAACATGACACAGATTAAAAACGAGGAAGGCTTCCTGTATTTTGTAGCTCTGCACATCAGAGGAAGATCGAGGCCGTGTGTCTCTTGACAGCAAGATAATGTGAGATCAATACTATCCCTGTTTTTAAGAGAATCCATTAGACTGGTGTGCAGAGATGCAGAGGTCTATAAACCATTCAGGATCCGGCCACTCTGCTAATTATTAAACGATAATCAAACTGTGAAGCAGGTCATGGAGTTTGTGTTCAAGTCAGTTTACTTAAGCTGAAGAGCAAATAAACTAAACACACAGAATCACTGCGACATACGAAACCCTTCTGTGTACACAACAGTTGTCCAAGACGATGAGATTATAAAGATCAATATAGACTCGTAGCTTTCAATTAGAGATGAGTGTTGACACCTTACTGCAGCCTGAGGACACTTTGTCCTTGCTGTGAACACAAACATGTTCTGTCCAGCTCGACAGACTGCAATTATCTCTGAGCGCCAGCATATAATATAGCGTCAGACCAAAGCCTTAGGGTACGTTCAGACATTCATCTGAGTGCGTTTTGGCTGCGGCGGTGCGGTCCTCAGGAGTGTCCGCCCAAAAATGCAGCGACCTGCAGCGGAGAACGTTGAGCCAGATTCAACTTTTTGGCTGCAAATCAGATGATCAGGCCGGTCAAAACCCTCCAGAGTCAGCGTGAAATTCATGGACTAAACTCTGAAACTCTACCTTTTTTATGCTGCAAAATAGTGACGCGAGGAAGTTTGAATTAGAAACCGAGAGAGAGCAAGTGGTCCGGAGAGTTAGACAGTGAATGAGAGTGAGGAAGTACCGGCATCGGTAAAACAGGTTAATCAGCGAAATAAAACGTTATTTCCCGATTGTTCCATTCAACACAAAAAAACAACAAAGCTTAAATGAAGAGGAATATATTAATTTCTAAACGCAGGTTTCAGGTAGTGGAGTATTTATTTCCCTTTGTGTAGCTGGATTACTCGTTTGAACTGTTTGGGGTTTTTCCGTCACTTTGCCAAGAATCTGTTTCTATAATATATAATATTCCCAGTCTCAAAGCTGCACTTCTCATCTGTGTCACGTAGGTTTGCTAAGAACCTGTCGCCGGACAAGATCAACCTGAGCACACTGAAGGGCGAGGGCCAGCTGACCAACCTGGAGCTGGACGAGGAGGTGCTCCAGAGCCTGCTCGACCTGCCCACATGGCTGGCCATCAACCGTGTGTGCTGCAACAAGGCCGCCATCAGGGTGAGGGACACTGTCAACATATGATATGAATTTTTTGTATGTTTTTAAAGGAATAGTTGGAGATGTATTTGCTGAATTCTGGTGGAGCTGAGAATATTTATTTACACTTTGGTTTGTGCACAGATTGAACAAACGAGGCTGTAGCTCCTTATTAAACAGAAGTATGAGAATGTCGAGCTTTGTGCTTTTAAGCCTTACTGCTTGGGTATTGTTAAAATCAAAGAACAGAGATAAGATTTATTGGACCAAACGTCGTTTAAAGTCATGAATCAAACTGACTCACATTGTTTTTAAGGCTTAGAAAACGGCATAATTATCCTCTGTTTATATACAGACAGTTAAATGAAGACACAGTCTAGATACCAATCAACACATCTCATACACTTGGAATGGCTCTTTGCACTGCACACACACACACACACACACACACACACACACACACACACACACACACACACACACACACACACACACACACACACACACACACACACACACACACACACGTCATGGTCGTCGGGTAAGTGCCATGTATGTCAGACTCCGGCACACCCTGGAAACAGTGAATGGAGATGCGTACTTTGCTTCGTGACTGGACTTTTATTCAGACCAAGGTCCACTCTCCACCTTCCTCCTCCACCTCATTTCTCTCTCTCCACCTCTACGTCACACATCTGCCTCCACACGTTTGAAACCCCACTCTGTCGGTCGCCCACCCTCCCTTCGCCGTCCTCGAGAGACGTAGCCTCTTGTCTTTACTCGACTCGTTCGCCGTGTCATCGACAGCGCGTGTAACACTAATGCAGTGTTGCGACTATAATACCCACATCACTGACAATAGGTGTGTGTGGAGCATCAGATTTCTCAGGGAACAGTGGAGCTGTGGTACCGCCTGGCTCCACTTCACACGGTATTGCAGCGTTTTCTGTTAAACTGGTTTAAATAAAACAAAAAAAAGGAGAACAGCGATTTTTATCTTACTTCCTCATGTGTTAGATCTCCATCTCGTCTTTGTGTTTTCCTGTTACAGAGGCACTAAACACAACACTCTCACCACGTCATCGTAAAAGACTGTCTCACACAAATGAAAGTGAATAAAAGTTTATTTAAAACTCATAAACACATACATTTATTGCCTTTTTTTTTTTAAATCAGTGTGTCTAGTTTGATGTCTCAAAGTGACAGGCTTGAGGTAGCACCCCCTGCTGACACCTTCTGGCCTTTCAAAGCGATTAAATTGTCAATACAATTAAATCCTGAGCGTTTTCTCACTTCTTGATTTATGACGCTGCTCCATGGAAAAACACGTGAACATGAGCATTTAATCTTTTTTGCTACATAATTTGACACACACTTCACAATCAAGATGCTCCGTGTTGTTAGATCCGGAGCTGCCAGCCAGTCTAGACTCACTGATTTCTTTTTTTTTTTCTTGCTTTATCTATGAACTACATCGCCTACTCGCCGTTTTTGGCTTGATTTAACCCTTGATTTAACTGTTTTCATTCACAGATACCATGGACAAAGTTGAAGACTCACCCAATCTCTTTGGTAAGTTTAATCTGTCACCACAAATTAACAAAAAAAAAAAAAAAAAAACGATGCACTGCTGCATAATTTACTCAGCGGCCATCACGTGTTAAATGACACCGATCATCACAAGCTGTAGAGCAGGAAACCGCTGAAGGTGTTGTAGAACATGCCGTCGTCGTAGAGGAGTCTATTCCGGAAGAGCTGCACATACACGTTGTCTCCGACCTCCAGCTGCAACACCGCTGCGTTGGACGCACTGTCGTTTGCATCGCCACCCGCAGTGTCCCAGGAAGACACCATCCTCTGGCCGTTCTTCATCAGTAACACCACTGAGTTGGGATGTCCGACGATGTTGTTGAACATAGTGTAGCGGAAGTAGTAGACCCCCCGGACTGTGGCGGTGAAGATGCCAGTGGCGGGGTTGTAGCCTTTGCCGATGTTAGTGAGGATTCTTAGATATCTCAGTGTCATGTCTTGTGCAAACGGACCAACTGAGCTCTCTAAAGTAGCGGTGAAAGCGATCTTTGATGAAGCTGCAGACGTGACGTCTGCGAGTGCCTTCAGCTGCTTGTCATGATTCTCGTTTACCCGCCAGAGCTCCTCCACCTCGCTTTTGTAGGACTGCACGCTCGCTTCCATCGTGGCCATTGCGGCACTGAGGGTTTCCTCAAGCTTGCTCTGTGTCTGCGTCATGGCTGCCAGCTTCTCTCTCAAGGCTGCCAACTCACTGAGCAGGGCGCAGGTGTCGGGTTGACAGGCTTCCAGGCTGGTCCCAGTCCCTAGGTAGCTGTAACTCCCAGTGCACATGCCTAATACCAACAACAACCAGAGGAACAAGCGGTCCATTTTACACTCGTCTCCACAAAACCTGCAAGTTGTATGCTCCTCAGTCCTCATATATACATACTATACTACATATATAATCCCTGCCTCCTTTCACCTCCCATCAATGGAGGGTGGAGCCCTCAAGTCTATTTAGGCCAGCTCACCTGGGTGAGGCCTTTTTGTCCTTAATGGAGAACAAAGGAGCTGGCTGGCCTCATCCTCACCCTCCCTCATTCTTTACATTACATTACATTACATTGCATTTAGCAGACGCTTTTATCCAAAGCGACTTACAGAGGAGGACATAAGCTGAGAAAGGTGTAAAGGACACAGAGTAGTTGTTAGTTTTGTTAGTTTTGTTAGGCAGGGAAGCATTCTCGAAACAGAAAGGTTTTTACAAGTTTTTTAAAGGTAGAAAGGGATGTTGCTGTTCTAGTAGCCGTTGGTAGGTCATTCCACCATTTGGGGACGACCACAGAGAAGAGTTTAGAGTGACCTCGCTTTGCGAGAGGCGAGGGTACAACTAGACGGTTTGTATGAGCGGAGCGTAACGCCCTGGTCGGGACGTGAGCCTTTAGTAAGGCTCAAAGTTTGAGCTGCGTATTTGATGTGAGTTATCCTTTTTTGGTTCCACACACTCATAGTATATTCAGTAGGTAAATTTATAGTATAAATGTTAATTTCCCCATTTTCTTAAGATTTGTTTAGATTAAGAATCTTTGTTCAATTGTTAATTGACCCTTAAGTTTGAGTTGTGTGGATTAATATTTTGCTGTTCTATTATTTCTCCTTTCCACCAGAAAACAACCAGCTAACAATAAATGAGAATCAATTGGATCCCCTTTGTTTGTGCCTTGTTTTAATGAACAATCCATTGCGTTGTTTCATCAAACACGAGCCAGTTTATTCCTTACCAACCCCAAACAATATTTTACACTGGCACCTACTGTTCCCAATCAAAGCCAAACAACTAATAATGCCGAGGACCTCGAGGCCCACACGTGACCTCGTGTAACCTGATCCCATAACACGGGTGCGAGTGTACGATAACACGGCTGAGGAGAGGCTACTGCCTGAAGGTGCTACGCACAGCGATGAAGAGGCTTGTTGTGTCAGGAGTTTTATTCATCTGAGATTACAAACGGCATGATTCAGAGTTTCGAGGTGTTTTACGTTACTAGACAGGCGACTTGTCAAGTGGAAGGGAAAAACGTGTAGGCGGCTTCATCTCCGGTGTCAAAAGAGTTAGACAAGGCTGCAACAACCTTTCTCCACTTTTAAAAAAAATCTGTACTGCAAAGTTCAAACATTGTGACGGGATGACTCATTGTAACTCACAAAATGGTGCTAAATAGGTTGATGGAAGTAACAATATTCCTGTGTTATGACTAAATACGTGCCAAAATATGTAAAAAAAAAAAAAAAAAAAAATTAACTACAGAATCAAAATCACTTTGCGAAGACAGTGGTCGTTGATCGTGAAGTTAACCCTGTGACTTGCCTGCAGACCCTGGATAAAGTGGAGATGGAGATGAGTACCTGTGATGAGCCCCGTCCCCCCAATGGCCCGTCTCCCATAGCAACAGCATCAGGACAGAGGTGAGCGTCTGCGTTCGAGAGCCTCCTTCTCTTGAATGTTAGCAAACACTTATTGTTTGGTAATAATTTTTTAAGATGATCCGTCTATACACATTTTTATAGAACAAGTGAATATGAAGAGAAATCATGGCGTGTTTCTATTTAATACAAATAAGTAGATGAGTTAAGAAGAAACAAAAATTACAAAAAGTTAAATAATAGAAGGCGTTTAGGGGCAATATATATGTTTCACACTTTTCTGTAGTCTCACAAAGAAGATGTTTCTCTCCATTACAAAGATTTCATGAATAATATCATTCTGTTTAATAGATTCACTTAATCTAAACTATCTTAGAGTATTGAATATCAAATTAACTGTGTAGCACTGACCTAACTATCTGTAAGATGTATTCATGCAGCAAATGACACATAAAACAAAATAAGTGTAATAATTTATTCTTGTTATTGTATTATTATTATTAGTAGTAGTAGTAGTAGTAGTAGTAGTAGTAGTAGTAGTAGTAGTAGTAGTAGTAGTAGTAGTAGTAGTACATTCCTAACACACCCTTTTGTGTCAAAGAAATATGTGTGAGAAGAAAATGTAATGTTTGTGTTTCATGTAATCTTTGTTCCAGTATCACATTTGAATTATTTAAACTTGCGTTCAAACAACATCTGTTGGTATAATACAGACTAATACGCGCTGTAGTATTAAAAAAAATATATTAGCCTGTTGCCAAGCACTACTTATCACTTTGTTTGCCTTACTTTGTCTCCACCCTCCTCTCTCTCCCATGCAGTGAATATGGCTTTGCAGAGAAGGTGGTAGAAGGGATGTCGCTGTCCATCAACTCCATCGTCATCAGGATCAGTGCCAAGGCCTTTAACGCCTCCTTTGAGCTCTCCCAGCTGCAGGTCTACAGCGTCAACACCAGCTGGAGCATCAGTGACCTGCGATTCACCCGCATCCAGGACCCTCAGAGGGGAGAGGTCTGCATTTATCCTTTTTTTATTTAAAGGATGTCACGTCACTCGTAGTTTCTCATCGTACTAACACTCCTCGTCTGGTCCAGATCCTGACGTTCAAGGAGATCAGTTGGCAGATGATCCGTATCGAGGCCGACGCCATCCAGAGCGCCGAGCATGAGATGCTGAGCGCCCCCATTCGTCTCATCACCAACCAGTCCAAGATCAGAGTCACACTAAAGAGACGGGTCAGTCAGACACACACACACTCTCGTACATCCTTTGAATAGATTCTGACATTCACTTTTGGAAATTTGATGGCTTGAAACCCAGATTTCTCTAAGCGACATCCTCTTGTCTGCTGTGAACAATAGTCCCTCTGTGTGGCCTCGCAGGCTCCAGGGCCAACAGCAGCAATTCATCAAACGGCTGGTGTGCATTTAATCAAAAAAAAAAAAAACCCAAAACAGAGCTAATGCCTGTTTTTGGAGATGTGCAGATTTAATATAATGCAGCATAAAGTGCACAAAGACTTCAGTGTGCGGTCTGTGAAAGTAATTAACGCCATTTGTTTCTTTACAGAACTGCTGAGTGAAGCGTTTATCACGAAGTCACATGTGCTGTCAGTGCAGTTAGTGTTTGTAAAGTAAAAAGGAATATTCTGTTTGTGATTAGTGTGTTTGTCCCAACCTGTTATGAGCAGAGCTCACACGATAAGAGAATTTCCCTTTTGAGCGTCGTGTTACATTAATAGCAGCTCTCAGGCTACCACCGCTTGCATAATGCATGTTTTATGCCAACCTCCTCTACCTGCCACAGATTAAGGACTGTAACGTGGTGGCCTCCAAGCTGATTCTGATCCTGGACGATCTGCTCTGGGTGCTGACCGACTCCCAGCTCAAAGCCATGGTGCAGTATGCCAAGTCTCTCAGCGAGGCCATGGAGAAGTCTGCACAGCAGAGGAAGAGCATGGCCACGGAGGACCAGGTGCTCACATGACCGACTCACGAGACTTCAAACCACACACAGAGGGCAAATTTCACACTCACACTTTCTCACTCTACTCTCACTTTTCACCTTTAACATCCCCCTCCCTCTCCTCGTCCATGCCCTAATTCCTCCCTCTGTGGATGAGCCACATCACGGTCTGATAGTTTGTCCTTGTGTCCATGGATATCACGTCTGCCCCTCTCTGTGTCAATTCCCTGATGCCATATGGCGTCTATCTGCCTACACCAGCTTCGTCTCTCAGTGTGCCCTATTTTTTTTTTTGCCTTTTTAAACAGATACACTTACAAAGTGTACATTAACTGCCCACACTAATTCACACCCGTCCACATCCTAACTTACACTGGTGTGTGTGTTTTCTGTAGTATGGTGAGAAGCTCCATCTGCTGGAAGGACTGAGTATAACAGGATTCAGCTGTTTATAGATGCTCACAGTTTAAAAAAGAATGAATAAAAGAATAAGTTATTGATTTTCAGAGTCTGCTGCTCTGAGCTAAAAAACTGACATGAAAACAAACAAAAACACTAACAGTCATCACCAGCAACAGCCTGGCAAACACAGAATCCACCATCACAAGCATCAGCAATACATCAGCATCTAAAACGTCAACACTAATCGTAAGTATCTGCACATTTTTGTGCGTCCACGTTCGCCAGGTGTCGTCGGCGCCCCCCTCAGCTCAGCAGGTGCGCACCCAGCAGGCGTCCACAGCAGCCGACCAGAGCGCGACCATGGCCAGGCTGTTCAGCGCCTACGACGTATGCGAGACGTCCCACCACCTCCAGATCACGCACCTCGACCTGCATATCTGCGATGACATTCACGCTAAGGACAAAGGTAACACACATCTTACTCGTACCATACCTCGATACTTTTACATTTCACTTAGCTTGACCTGTTTTTATGTCTTTCTCCTCCTCTGTGCAGTGATCAATAAGAGGATAACAGGTGGAGCCATGCAGCTCTCCTTCAGCACCATCACTTTGGACTATTACCCATTCCACAGAGCAGGTATGAATCCTACAGTAATACCAAAACCACCTTACCATGAAGTCATTGCTACATTTTCTACTACTATGATATGCTTCCTGCATGCTCGCTTTGTTCTCACTGCAGTTTCCTGCAAGTTTTATTGGTCTTGTGTCACATAAAACTGTCTGGGACCAGGTCCCTACATCTTAAAAAAAGGTTTAGAGTTTACAAAGTGCTTAACAGAGCAGTGGGCCACACAGGTAAAGAGAAAGTAAAAACGTAACTGATTCAATGCCAAAGAATCAGGCAGTACAATGAAGAGAAAGATGATAAAAGAAATGATTAAAAAAGACAATAAATATTAATAAAAAGATAAAGAAATGAAAAGATAGATGACATCGCAAAGAGGCAAGTCTGAAAATAAGTTTTAAGAAGTGATTTTAAAAGAGTTCATTGATTCAGAGAGCCTTTTCTCGGCATATCCGGAGTCCAAAGTCAAGCGGTCACCTCTTGTTTTGAGTCTCGATCTTGGAACAACGAGAAGAGACCCGTCCGAGGATCTGAGGCTCTGTGCTAACTTGTACGGGGTTATCAGTGTTAAAAGTTTTTAAAAATTCTCGGTACAGTCATAAAATCAATCCTAAAACACACTGGAAGCCAGTGGAGGGAAGCTAAAATCAGTGAAATGTCATGTCGTCATTGTAGTCTTAACAAAACAAGTCATCCTCCTCCCTGCTCCTCATTTCCGACCTCTCCAGGTGACAGCTGTGCTCACTGGATGCACTACAGCGAGGCCACCAAGACCAGAGAGGGCTGGGCGCGAAATCTGCTCGACGAGTTCAAGTCTAACGTGGAGATGCTAAAGACCGCAGTTCGAGACCAGCAAGGCCCGGCTCCTGCACACACTTCCCCACAACACGGTAACCACACACACGCCTAAGCACATTTTAAACGTTTGGTATAAATCAACTTGTTCAGGGTGTTAATTTTGTGTCTCCTGGCACGCACACATGGCACATCATCCCTGTGGGTTTTCTGTCCTCCAGTGTCCCTTAGGGACGATGAGTATGGGCCGCTAGGAAGTCAGGAGAGTGCAGGAGGAGGAGAAGGAGTAGGGCTTAGGGAGGCAGATGGAGGACTCCTAGAGTGGAGCTCACACACACAGCCTCCGGCCCAGTGCTGCTGGTGCTTAGAGCCAGGTACCACGGTGTGTTTGCGCACAGCCAGGTGCGGTGATGCACACCTTTTGCAAGGCAGAGGTGTCTCGTTGGAGAACTGAGTTGTCGCTCTGTTTATCTCTCTCTGTTTTCATGTGTCGTTTCCTCTTCCTCTATCCTTCCACCTCTTTCTTTCTCTGCAGGTAGGATAAACACCTCGTCCAGCGCTTCCTTCAGTCCTCCTCCAACTCAAAGCCCCAAGACCCAGCTCATGTCCAGCTCCGTTGTTCTCAGGATGGCTGACTTCAGCATCTACCAGGTTGCTACAAAGACACGGCGGCTTACAAACCTTCATATATGGAATCACAGAGACTACACACGTCGTCGCTGCTAACTTTTAACGGTGTCCATTTGTGTGTTTTTTAGGTGTCAACAGCAGACCAGCGTCGATCCAGCCCTAAGGCCATGATCTCCTGCAATAAGAAGTCCTTGTACCTTCCCCCCGAGATGCCAGCCATTCACGTGGAGTTCACGGAGTACTACTTCCCCGATGGAAAAGACTACCCGAGTAAGACTTCTGTGTTTCACGCATGAAAGTTTCATTTTAGAAATCCGTATGAGCTGTGCGAGAAGCTGTTTTTATACACCGTGCTCGGTGTTTTGGCAGCGACGTCCCTTCTCTCACCTCCCTTCTGGATCTAATAAGCCCATTTGTTTAGCTGTGGGGAAGTCATTGAGCACTGTGTGGCTGAGAGGACATTGATTTTCTGAATTATGCCCGGTCCTTTGAATGAGGAATCACCCAATAAATTCATGTTATGGATTTCTCTCAAATTCCCTCCATTAGGAAATGTAATGCAAACATTTGGAGATGCCGTTTTCTTTTTTTTTCTTTGGCTGAAGAATTTATGGTCCTGACGAGAATCGTATCTCTTCCACCTTTCCCTTCCAGTTCCGTGCCCTAACCTGTACGGCCAGCTGAACGCCCTGCAGCTGGTCCTGGATCCTCGCAGCCTGGTGTGGATCAACCTTTTCGCCCTCGACCTCAGGCAGAGTCTGGAGCAGTTCATGGAGATCTACAAGCTCAGCGACTCGCAGAAACCCGACGAGCACGTTGACATCAAGGTCGACGGCCTCATGCTCAAGGTGAGGTGGAGTTCAGAAAGGCGGACTCGTGACTTCTCGCACATATTCTCTGATATTTACGCCGATTTTGTGCTTCCTACTCTCAGGTGGTGATTCCCACCGATCGTGATGCCTCCTGCCCCGCCGATCTGCCTCGCTCCATCTCGGTGCAGACTTCAGAAATGGTGGCCACCAACACCCGGCACCCGGCTAACTGCACCCGTTCCCACCTTGAGGCTCTGCTGCAGGCCTTTGAAGAGCAGCCCTTCTTCTCCTCCACTTTCGCCTCATTCCCTCGCTCCTCCTCCTCCTTGCCCCTCCTCCATCCCGTCTTCCAGCGCCATGCTCACGAACAAGACACCAGGCTCCACGACATCTACCGGGGCCTGGTGGTGCCGACGATGGGCACAGACGCCCTCAAGATGCCGGCCGCCACTGACTTTTGGACGATGCACTTTGCCCAGTTCTGGGTGGACTACGAAGGCACCCGTGGTGGCAAAGGGCGGCCGCAGCCATTCGTGGACTCCTTCCCTCTCACCGTGTGGGCGTGTCAGCCCGCGAAGATTGTCCAGCACCAGGAGAGGCTCAGATGTGCTGCTGGATCGGGTTTGACCAGGAGCACATCTGGAGAGGCTGTGGCACGTCTGCAGAGGAAACGATTACTAAAGGAGTATTACAGCACTGAGAACAGCAACGACGCATCACCGCCACCCAGTAACGGACTCCACAAACCACTTTCATTGGACAGTCTGCCTTCCTCCTCCTCCTCCTCTTTGTCATTGAGTAAAGATGCAGATGTGCATGTATTGGTGCACATACAGAAGCATTTAAGTGCTCAGGTATGTTGTTTTCATTCTTGTATTTTTCAAGAGAGTCTTTAACAGGTGAAGGCAAAAATGTGTGAAGGATGACACTTTTATTGTTGCCTTTAGTGCTGAAATTAAAAAGAAATGATACTTGATTAAGTTATTAATCAAACATTTGCTGGTTCCATTCTCTAAAATATGACTATTTTTCCATTTTTACCTATTTTATTGTTGCACGTTGAGTGCTTTTGGTTAATTGAGTGATTTTAAAACGAGACCAAGAGGCTGAAGCTGGTGAAGTGTGCACTCCTTCATGGCTCAGCCCTTGCTGCAGCGGCCCAGGGGTTCGAATCTGACCCCCGTCTCTCTCTTCCCACTTTCCTGTCACTCTTCAGCTTCAACTGTCTCTGTCAAATAAAGCAAAAAAAAGTCTAACGCTGTGCAATTATTACTCTGGTCTGTGTGTGTTCAGGTGAGCCACCGGCAGTACGTGTTCCTGATGCTTCTCCAGCGCAGCATCAAAGCGCTGCAGCAGACACTACAGCAGGACCTGGAGGAGATGGGATCCAAGAAAGACCGCAAGGATCCTTGTCAACACTCCGCAGACGACCACCAGCCTTTCACCGTCTGCCTGGGCCTCCTGCTGAAGAGCGCAGAGGTGTCGCTGCTCCTGAAGCCGGTCCCCCAGCCGGAGGGTTCGAGATCTCCTCTGGGGTCCGAGCTCTCGCCATCAGAGAGCAGAGGAACTCTGGAGCCCGGGAGCGATGCGGAGAAGGGGAGTGAAGGAGGCGGATCGGGGTCGGAAGGAGGAGCAGCCAAAGGGGCATGCACTGTAGACCAGCTGTTATGTGGCGAAGGCTCGGAGGTGGGAACCACACATGGTCCTGCCCCTCTTGTCCCCACGTCTTCTTCAACCCACTTGAATCACAAAACCTCACAGGAGGAGAGGACTTCAGCTAAGAACTCTGGGAAGTGGAGTTCAGATGAAGGGGGTGAGCCGGTAGTGGACGGGTTGGCTGGGGTTGAAGAAATGGGAGCTGGACTAGACTCTAAAGCCCAGATGAGTGACCCGCTGTCTGACCCGCTCGGCAGCAAAGGCTGGAGCGACAAAGACCCGACTGCAGCCAAAATGCCTCAGTCGATATCCAGGTATTTATTTATTTATTTATTTATTTATTTATTATTCAGTCAGTGCTACACAAGGCCACCGACGGATTTAAGGTTTTATTTTTCTTTGAGCACCTTTCAGGCTGATTTGTTTTTGACTTTGTTACTCGACACTCAACTAAATTTGCTGGATTCATCTTCACTTATAAAATGATCATTTTAAATGATATTAAATTAAATATATTTGGATATTAGGGATTTTGGATCTAACATAATAACTAACTCCATACTTTAATAACTTTTAATTAACTGCTTATTTAGACCAGAAAACTAAAGAAAACAGTAATATACCCATAGATATTCACTTTACAGTGATAGAAAACAGTAATATACCCATAGATATTCACTTTACAGTGATATGAAAGAAGTAAATCTGAACCTGGCAAATATTTGGTGTTTTTGCTTTAAGGACCAGTGTGTAGGATTTAGTAGCATCTACTGGTGAGGTCGCAGACTTCGACCCCCTCACCTCGGCCTCCCCATCTAACCCTTAAGTTCCACTGGATAGATGGACGGAGCGCCACGTAGATATACGCAGCCGTTCTAGTCAATGTTTAAAACCCCACGAGCCCCAACGCAGTCCAGTTCAGAAGCAGGCCAGTTTACTAAAATTTACATATTTTAGAAACCAAATCTGAGAAGGTAAACAAAGTCTGGTGGGATAAACGTTCTGCTTCCTAGCGTGGTTTGAAGCCATGTGTGAGATACATGAAAGGAGTGTTTGATTTGTCAAATTACAAACTTAAAGAGGACCCACTCTCTCTGTAGATATAGAATACTCCTTCTAAGGTAACAAATCAAAGTGAAATCATATATAAGAATATTATATTTCATGTTTTCCAACAGATCTTGCTAAATGTTACACACTGGACCTTTAAACAAGGAGTAAAACTTGAGTGCTACATTTCTCAGTTTCTGACCATTTCTAGACATAAGCAGCAGCAGCTCACATATCATCCACATGATCGTATGTCTTTAGTTTAAGTTTTCATAACTGAAACCCTGCTGCTTCACGACAGATGATGAATCTAATGAATCGAGTCTTTGTCTCTCTCATTGAATCTGTGTGTCGAGCTGTGTGTCGAACTCAAACACGAGGCTGTTCGTCGACATTCGCACCGTCTCACAGCCCTCGGGCTGCCACGTCTTTGTCTGTCCACCTCAGCCGTCTGTCCCCTCATCACGTCTTTGTCACTTCTTAACTCATTCACTTCCTTTTCTGCCTCTTGACCTCTGCTTTGACACATGCGAGATGTGTGTGTGTGTGTGTTTTCTCTCTACCAAGGAAAGGAAGTTTGTCTGTGGTTTCTGATCTCCTCAGCTCCTCAAACTCCAGCAGATCCACCTCCCTTTATTCCATGTCCAACATGTAAGGCACTGGATCTGTGACTAGCCGTATTAATGAGCGTGTTTGTGTGTGACTGTGTCCTTTTTTTGTTCTCGTGACCCTCCAAGTTCGTGTAAATGTGTGTGTGAATCCTCTGTCGGCATGCATTTGCATGTACGCATGACACGCTGATCCTTACCTGTATGTGTTTTCCTGTGTTTGGTGTCAACTTGTTGACTCGTGGCTGATGGTAGAGATGAAAAACGAAGCTCCTTGTTTGTAACTTTCCTTTTTTCAGCCTTGTGTTCTCCGTTTTCTTGGGGGGGAGCCACTTTGATTTTGTCCGTTTTGATCGTTTTTGGTGCTTTGAGAGGATAGCACACTAACAACACCACACAAAGTAACGAAGCAATATTTAATTCATGACTCCTGTCGACTCCGAGAGAGCGCAGTGGTCTCGGCTCAGTGTCTGTAAAAACAAAATTCACTGGGCTTTTCAAAGCGACGGCATGCATGGACAGCAGATTTCAAACTGTACAGAAATATATGATTTAATATGAAGATGTGTCTCCTGCACGCTCTTCTCCACGTGACTCCGTGTCTTGTGTCTTGTAGTGGTCGCCTGATGCGGGACCGCTCCCAGTCCAGTTTCTCAGTGTCCTATAAGAACATGAAGAAGAGCCCGTCCCTGCAGTCACTGGACAACATCTCCATAGACAGCTACCTGATGGAGGACGGAGACGCGTACAGTCTGCTGGAGAGAGGTGGAGCAAACGTTAATGCTTTCCTTTATACCCAAATGTACAGTTAGTGTCCAGACAACATAGACTTTTTAAACATTAATAATACAGATGCAGTGTTGGAACAATTGTCAGAGAAGAACATGACGTTTCTACATCAAACATTACATCTCAAATATTTAAAACATGACTGTAGTGGTAGGAAACTCTATTGCCCAGAAGGTGGCAGCATTGTTCTCATATGTGACAAGGGTACAGTGTGTGTAGATGTGTGTTAAAGATAAATCAAACGCGTGTCCTGTCCGCGTACGTAATATCTCTGTGCTTACGGGGACAGATGACGTGTCCATCTCAGGGTTCAAGGACTCCATGAGCGAACAGAGCGCCACCGAGAGCGCCGCCGAGGCAGTGACCGGTCAGGAGCAGGAGGGAGGCGTGTCGCCCGACACCGTCAGTGCTACGTCCCAGAGCACGGACGATCCCACCAAAGATATAGTAAGACGCCGAAACAAGACAGAAAAATATTACGGCGGTCCCGAAAGACGGCACGCTTTTGTATGACTGTTTATGCACGTCTCTCTCCTCCAGGTGTCAGTGCTGGTGCTGAAGGTGCAGTCGGTGTGTGTGGGCATGGAGGCGGTGGGCGAGAGCACGGCCGTGGCTCTGGAGGTGGGCCAGGTCACACCCAGCCAGCTGGGCAACGTCAGCCTCAGACAGTACCTCAGCAACCGCAGCCTGGGTGAGAGGAAGTCTGCACACATTTGAACTCTAATCTGATGAATTACAGTTGTAACAGACATAATCTCTTGGACATTTCAAGGTAATATGTGTAATATTGGACATCAATCATCGCCACCATAACCTTAAAACTTTAATTACAGTCATTAAAACAAGATGGAAATTTTACGGCACAAAAAAAAAAGAACTGAAAATAAAATTTTCTCTTCAAGTCCAAGAAGTTTATCCCCTTCTTTAAAGTAAAACAGAAAAGACTCGTCCAAAGAAGTAAAGATACAAAATTAAGATACCATAATGCGTCATGAACTGAACCACAAATTGGCAAAATACCAGAGTGAAGCCTGAAGCTGCTGCTGGTTGATTACACGAACTAAATCCACCAAAGTCAGACTTGTGTCGAGAGCTGAACATGAAAGTGAAGAGGCGTTTGTCAAGATCTAAGCACGCGAGCAGGGCCGAGAAAGAACAGCCGAGGAATGACTGCACCGTGCGTGCCCGTGTAGATTATTTTTAGATGATCTTTTATGGTATTTTTCCCTTATTTGACAGTCGAGAGAGAGGAAACACACGGACGGAGAGAGGAAGCGTGATAAAGGTCCTAGAGCAGACGTAAAGCTTCATAACCGACCTCCCCCCTCCCTTAGATTCAGCTCTCAGTCGTTTTTTTAAGCAAAAATAACAGATTTGATGGTTCCTGGTTGTCAGATGTGAAAATAAATAGCTTTTCCTCATCTTGAATGGTTGTAAATTGAATATTTTTGGCCTGTTTGATTGGACGAAGCAACACATTTGAGAATATTTTTGGCCTGTTTGATTGGACGAAGCAACACATTTGATATCGTCAGGTTCTATGTTGCGATTATTGGATAATTCAGAAAATAATCATCGCATTAATCGTTATTTGCAGCTCCACTAATGTCCTAGAGTAGGTTAAACTATTTCAAGTGTACACACACACTCACACACTTACACATTCACACACTAACACAGCCACCCCCTCCTCTTTATTTACCTTGCCATAACTCCCCACAGGTATGGTGTGTTCAGTACCAATACCTGCTCAAAGCAGCCAAGGTAACTGCTGTGTGTTAATTCACCATCTGTAACTTTAACATGCATGCCTGCCTCAGCGTGTCTGTTTCCACCCGTGTGTTACTCAGATTATACGTGTATGTGTGTTTTCTTCCAGTTTGTCAGATCTCATCTCCAGACTCAGGACTTGTTGTTTTTTTGCTCAGCGGCATGCACAAGTGTGTTGCAATGCCAACGATCGCATGAAGTGTTTGTTCGGGCCGCTCGTTTCTCAGCTGCAGGCGGTGTTTATGTGACATTGAGATCTCTTTCCTCTAATATGTGTGTGTGTGTGCGTGTGTGTGCCACTTAAGAGAGGTTAAATTTGACAGTAATGGAGTGACTGGTCCCATTATTTGCAACATTAGGCCCAGAAATGTGTGTGTGTGTCAGCCAGATTCAAATTAATTGCAACTATTTGTGCAGGCTGGTGTTAACCCCTCGATCTTCCCATTCTTTGCCCCCCTCTCTTTCTCTGTCTCTCTGTCTCACCCCTCCACCTCCCTCGTCTCTCCACTGCAGCAGACTTTGCAGTTTCAGTCCAGTGATTCAGGCAATAAGAGAAACGCCAGCTTTACTTCTCCTCCTCTTTCTTCTCCTCTCTTTTCTCCCTCCACCTTTCCTCCTCAAGCTCCTACTCCATCTTCCTACTAATCCTCTGTCATTTAACCCCACCTCGCCACCTTTTTCCTCCCCTTCATCTCCCTCCCTCCCTCTCCAGGCCATCTTTTCTCCTCCATCCCTGTCTTATCACAGTCACTCAGTCCTTGGCTGTTGGCTGCCTCCTTCTTTTTTTCCTCTCTCTTCACCCCCTCTCCTCTCTCTCTCTCTCTCTCTCTCTCTCTCTATTTGCCGCGACCTTAGCCGCCAAGGATTGAGAGAGAATATGTCATTTTATCTGAGGAAAGCTGACAGTATTTTGTATGTGTGTGTGTGAATGTATGGTCCTGAAATTGCTCTTTGTGGTATTAACCCTCTCTTGACTTCCCTTCAGAGAGCATATATTAAAGAGACGTGACGCTCCCCTCACTGTCATGATGGAAAGACTTCGTTAAGAGGTCGTTTTCATGCCTCGCTGTGTTTTTTCTTTCTCTCGTAACTCGTGCCTGCGTGTGCTTGCCAGCTGAACATGTTTGTTTGTACCAAAGGAGGGTTTTAATTACCCTCCGCCTTCGGTTTAACACCTGTCAACCTCGACTTTCATCAGTCTGTTCGTCTTTTCTCTCCCATCCTCACTTTCTTTCACTGAACAGGGAGTCGTGTAATCACCTTTTGTCAAATTCAGGAGTGAAACATTTGATATAGAAAGAGGTACGCCGTCAAATCTTTTGCAGTTTTCAGCAACTCGGAGCTTCGTTTCTTAGAGTCTAATTCATAAAAAGGAGGAAAACTTCACCTTGAATTCTCAATACTTAGGTGGGAGTTTTCACCAAAGCCTCTGATCCAGAGTCCTCAGGAAATAATTAAACATCACTGCAGCGAGGAGCCTGTGGGATTGTATAAAATCTAAAGTCTCCTTCAGCCCACCCTTTGCTTAATTCCTTCCTACTTCTCTTTTTTTCCCCCTTCCACTTTCAACTTTCCTCTCCTCTCCTCTTTCTTATATTCCCTGTCCCGCCCGCCTCTGACTTCACTCCCATTTGAAACCTGACCTTAACATGCACCCTGTTTTTGACTTAACACCAGTATTGTGACGGATCTTTGTGGTAACCTGGAAGAGCACTTTTATAGTCACACGTAAAAACATCTTTAGCCTCCGTAATTTGACAGATTTCCAAGCGAAACAAAAACTAGTGGCGAGCTTTAGGCGTTAAATAACTGCATTTTTTATATGATCGGTGGTTTAGCTCATAGCCACGGATCACATTCACTTAAATACATTTATACATTTGAATGTACTCGAGTGTTTACAGTCAGTGTTGAGAAACAGAATGAAGTAGTAAAAAGAGGGAATTTGATACGAACATACTCAAAAATAGTTGAATATATTTGGCAACACCAAATATGATTTTTGTAGACCGAAGCTCAATATTTAAAGTTTAGACATTAAAATTTAAATTTACACAAAGTTTATTTAAACAAAGTTGTAATTAAATGTCAACGTCCACACAATCCTGATATATCTGCAACATATCGGCCAATATTTTGTCCCGGCTGCTTTATCGGTCGAACTCTAATCACAAGAGAACTGAATACTCGCAAGAATACGATATTACAACCTGGAAAATGTATTTTTCTGTCTTTAATACACAGTTTCGGTCAAATATCAAACAGGAAAGAGGAGCTCACTGTCAGACACAAACTGTGTACATTAGTAGAGAAGTCCTGGGTCATATTGGGTGAATTTTAATGTCAGGCCTAAGTGTATCCCAGCCCAATCATCTCTACGTGTACCCCACAGACACTATAACACTCAAAGCGAGAGCTAACACTAACCGCAGCCTCCGTCTGTCCCCTCACAGCCGGCGGTGACATCAGCTCGGCGTCGGTCAGGGGCGCCCACAGTCCCGAGGTGTGCGCCCGCCTGGAGAGCGGGCCGTGCGCCGCCGCACACTCCCCGCTGGCCGAGCGCAACGGTTTCCTGCAGCTGCGTCTCCACGGATACCAGGCGAGCTTCTTGATGTCCACGATGCGTAACCTGGCCCACTTCCTGGAGGACGACTCGGCGCCGCAGGTGCTGCCCATGGAGATCAGCGTCAGGGACACGCACATCCACATGAAGGTGAGGATCATCGATCGCAGCTCGTCTTCAGACTTGAGGAGTTTTTTTGTTTCACCCAGAGGAGCTACTGTTTACCTGCAAGACATCAGCAGGCTATTTATCCTAGTTTTCCACTTGCATGGCAGTAATAGACTCCATAATTCACTGCCATACAGGGCAGCAGCTTCCATAACCGAGTTAAATAGTTTGAACCACGGCCTAATTGGCTTTTGGATTTATGTTTAATGACATAGAAAGGCCTCTCTCTGTCTTCACAGGTGAGTAAAGGGTAACACACACACACACACACACACACTTAACACGTGTCTTCTCTTCCTACAGGATGACGGTCCCCGGGACAATCCCGCCGACCCTGAGTCGTCACCGATCACCCTTCACGTGGACAGCCTCATTATACACAGGAGAGACGACGGCTCTTTCTCTATAGGAGGTGACGAACACGCGCATATTTTCTTCATCCGCCAGTTTATCTCCACCTCCACTTCAGCGCTGATTCACTGCAGTTATATAACACTTTAAAGTCCAACGCTCGGTTACATCCACACCTCCAAACTCCCTCTGTCCTCCCTCTCCTCGCAGTGGACACGGCGGCGGAGACCAAACCCGGGAAAGAAGGCGCGTTGACTGACGGCGCTCTGACTCCGGTCCCTGAGGTCGTGGGCGGCGTCTGCAGCGCAGCAAAGGCTACACAGACACAAGCCCTGCCCACCGGCCCCCATCCATCCGCCAGAGAAAAGGTGAGGCGGACATGAAAGGATACCGTAGGGGGGATTTGTGTGAGGAGGAGTGTACACACACACAAACAAACTTTTCAGTGAATTGCGCCTCATGTTTTCCTCTTTCTTCCTCCTCTTGTGTTTTCCTCCTACAAACATAAACTGCTGAGCAGGATAGATGAGGACGGAGTGCCAAATTTTGGCTTTCAAGCTATTCCAGTTTCCCCGCTTTGCTTGGCTTCTATTTTATTCCCAGTGGGAGTGATATTTATCAATTTATGCAGGATGCAAGAATTATATTTTAAGATGGAACGTTGCATAACGCTCGTCAGAGCTAGACAACAAAACCGCTTGCTTGTGATTAAATTAAATTTTTTAGTTTAGACTGAAACTACTTTTTGAAGTTTAAAAGAAACTAATGAAACCAACTCCATCACTGTTCAACTGGAACCGCAGAGGTTTGACATCGTCACGCTCCTTCAGCCTTTTTCCTTTGAGAGACACCGACTGTAAAAACCCACAAATTGACAGGCGGATGAAGGTCATTTTGGGAAGAACAGGTTTCTTAAAGGTCCAGTGTATCAAATTTGGGAGGCTTTATTTACAGAATATGGCAGAAATGGAATATAATAGGTTTCCATTAGTGTATAATCACCTGAAAATAAGAATTGTTGTGGTTTTGTTACCATAGAATTAAACTTTTATATCTGCAGAATGTTTCTACCGTAGCCTAGAACGGACAAACTAAACTGCTAGACAAACTTTAAAGGAAGACTTGTGAAACAGGCATGCAGCTGCAGTTTATTTCTATTCATTTTATTCATGACATTATGAAACTTAAAGGTTTATTATTGATCTTGAAAATTGTCAAAACTGGAAACTTTTAGAGCGTCTGCCGTAAGTTTCCAAAAAAGCTTCATCAAACGTGATTTTCTGGTTTTATCTGACACACTGACGCCTCCCCGCGGTCCCTCCTCTTTGTTATTTGCTCACAGATGCTGACGGAGGAAAACGAATGTTTGAAAGTGGAGCTGTCCCGAGCCAAGATGGCGCTCGCCGAGGCTCAGATGGAGAAGGACTCGCTGCTGCACCGCATGAAGACCCTCAAAGTCAACACCAGCTAGACCCGGCTCTCTCTCTCCCTCTCTCTCTCTCTCTCTCTCACACCCAGCCAGTCAAATTATTCAGCCCGCACCGGGCTGGAGGTCGGCGGTCAGCAACTTAATTAACGGAGAAAAAAAAGTGGGGTTTTCTTGACTAAAACAGCTCCCGCGCCACCATGTGACTTCAAAATAATTCCTTCATAAAGCAATGCAGAGTCCGAGTGAAGGCTCAAGAATTTTTACACGCTTCTCGTCCGTTTTGTGTTCTCCACGTCGGAGCGTGGACGCTCGATACATTTGGGGAAAGCTTAAAAGAAAAGAAAAAAAGGGAGAAATGACCTTTATGTTCGAGCGCGAGTGAGTGTGTGAAAGAAAGAGGATGTAGATCTATATCCATGGTTGTGCCTACACAAAACCCTTCCCACATTATTCCTGTTGTGTTAAGTTAAAACAAATCACGGCTAATCTTAGACGAGATTATTCAATCCTGTAGGTATGAAGGAACACTGAATGTCTTCGGAGGAATGTCTCAAAAAAAAAAACTTATTTTGCACTGCTGAACTTGTAATTTAGTGTTTTCATATTCGGAGGGGAGACGAGACAAATCATTCTCTCTGAGTGTGTACAGTGTATATTGCATAAGAATGTGAACTCATCGACTATTTCCTTCAAATCTTCGAATGGTCATGCAGTGTTTTCAGTTGAATGTGTGTGTGTGTGTGTGTTCGTTTGTCTCAGCCTGAACAAGCATTTCATTACAAGTAGAGGATACGTTTCTATCTTGTCAGTTCCACGGCTTTGTCAGCCAAATGCCCCACGAATAATGTCTGTCTCCACCCCCCAACACCCGCCTCCACCAACCCCTCCTCTCCTATTTTTCTACGTGTAAATAGCTACTTAACATGTGCAGCACTTTTAAAAACGGAGGCACTGTAAATACAGTAAGAACTGTGAGAGAACACGCCGACGAGGAGAGAGTGATTTACTGAAGTATGCAGAGTAGGAAAATAAAAAGGCACATTGAAGCTGCCTGACTGTGTGTCTGTGTGTGTTCGTGTGTGTGTGTGTGTGTGTGTGTGTGTGTGTGTAAATTTCTAATCTGCCATGTGTAATTTTGTTCATGAACATATCTGCTGCTGTTCCATGCTTCATGCCTGTGTGACGACTTCAGGAGAAACTCCTGAGTAGATGATTTAAACAAATAAAAAAAAACTGACTGACTTGTGTAACAGCACACGCTTTGACACAGCACAAAAGACTTTAAAAGGACAGTCTGAGACTTTTACTCTCACCTGACGACAACAAGAACAACAACAGTGGATTCAAGTCCATCCATCAGTCTACGTATGCAACTGTCTTCACTTGTACTTCAGCTCGGCCCACATTTCTATTTCTATCTCTAAAAAAGACGTGAAACACAGCTCCGCACAAAACAGGACTTGAAAATGTCAGAGGTAGGACTTTAACATGATTGTATAAGAAGACTTTTTCATCTTTGTTTTTCCTCCATCCGTCACCGCTCCTCCTCCTCTTCTCCCCCCTCCTCCTCCTCCTCCTCTCTGGGAAGCCGAGTGGAGAAAGAAAAAGACACAAAGTAATAAGTTGTATTTTGTCTGTCAAGGCTGCTGAAATACTGATAAAAAATAAAAAGGGTATCCAAATTTAAAAAGGTTTCACTTTGGTGTGTGTTTTCTTTTCTTTTTTTGTTTTAGTGCAGATTTATTGGCTTCTTTATGAAATATATCATGTCCATACTCCTGCATGTCACTGGGCATCATCTGAGCCCCAAGACTTACAAAAACTCCATCCACTCTCCTCATATAGCCTCATAAATGTGATTTATTATTATTATTTTTTAATAATATCGTAGACAATATATTTGGAGTGGTGGATGAAAATGATTAAAATCCCACATGATGTTTTACATTTACATGCACTTTTTCAGACATTCATGTCTGTTTTTTTTTTCAGGTAAAAATCTGTACTTCAATACAAACTTCAGTGAAAACCTTTAAAGATTTACAGCCGTGTCTTAAAGCATGTGCTCTTTTTGACGTTCTGTGATAAGTGGAGGCAAGAAACTCTTTAAACAGAGCTGCAGCTTCTTTTTCTTTCTTTTTTTTTTGTGGGCTTAAATGAGCTGCACTGAACCGCTACAGGAGAGTGTTTGGACTTTGTGCACATAAATGGTCATGACATTTTACAGCTGGAGTAGTGAGTCATAGAAGGGCATTAAATGTTTGAGTGTGTGTGTGTGTGGCAGAGGAAAGTTGCTGCTGCTGACACTAAAGCCTGTTTACATACTGTACCTTAATGTTTCTGCGATGACGGCTACGTCACAGTGCAGGAGCGTTTATGTAAGCAAAGCATGTACACATTCATTTATATGCTGGGTGTGTGTGTGTGTGTGTGTGTGTGTAGTATGGACAGTATAGGAGAGTGTGTGCCAGCACCGTGTACAGCTGGAGTGTGGTGGAAATATGATGAGAGAGAGAGAGAGAGGCATCAGGTTGTGCTGCTGGATTCCTCTGGTTTGAATTCTCTGCTGCAAATATAGAGATTATAAATGATGGCTCCATTCCATTTAGCTGCTTCAGTTTAAGAGGCCTCTTTCTCTTTCTCTCTTAGCCGTGTCGCACTTCTATGTAGTGCATCAGAAATGAAGATTCGAATTGCTACGAAGTGGCAAATTCTGTGGCTGTGAATTGAAGCTTGCAGTTCCTCAAACGTCCACTTGAGGCTGGCTCCAGAAGTGAGTCAGTCTCCATAAGTCCCCATGTCCAAATGTCCAACTTCACAGCAGAAATAAACATGTTTACAGCCTGGTACAAAAAAAAGTTTTGGTCTCTGTAGATAATTTCCATGTTCATGACAACTGTACTGAGGGTGAATTTATATACAACTCACCTGTTCAGATTATATTAAGGCTTAAAGTTATGCAGAATTAACTGAGCGGACGCTTTGATTGACAGGTGGGTGCTGTTACAGATGGCTTGTTTGAGTAACCGGATACGTTGTCCATTCTTTATACTGTCAGTGATTCAAATCCTTTATTCTCAGGACACCTCAACGACTTTTATTTTTGCAGTTAAACATTTGTTTATTGTACAATCATACATTTTGTAGCTATTAACAGACGGCCATAGAAACCAATGTAGAAGTGTACACAGTTTATCTCTTTGTTTTTTCTTTTGTCCCTCCTTACATGTGAGGGGAGGGGTTAGATGAAGCTGTCTTTTCTATAAAAAAATGTTTTTTAAATATAAGTTTAAAAAAGAAAACAAGAATTAACAATAGCCTGCACAGAGAAGCTCCACTTTATCCCATAACTCCTGTGTTTTCAAGTGACTTGTGCTTAATCAATAAGGTGATTAACACTTTAAGTGATCAACAGCAACAATTTTGATAATTAATAAATCCCTTAATCATTTTTTCAAAACAAAAATGTCAACATTTCCCTAGTTCCAGCTTCTCAGTTGGGAACATTTGCAGCTTTTCCCTCTTAAAAGTTGAACATCTTTGTGTTTTGGGCACATTTGTCACAACTTTCAAACATTTTACAGACTAAACTGATTCATTAATTAAAGATTAATCAATGCTGAAAATAACTGCTGCCCATAACTCGTCTTTACGAGTCGGACATAGCAGCTGTAGGTGGAGCACTTCTCCAGGCAGCACACAGGCTCCAAAATACCAATTAAGCAGCAGTGTGAAGCCATCAGGCACGTCCCAGCATGCACCGTGAAGAGGAGGAGGTGTGTGTGTGTGTGTGTTCCCAGGCTGTCAGCTGATCACATCAGATCATCTACCTTCACCGTCCATTCATACAAACCCTGCTGTGACATGACAGAGAGGCTCACCTGTTTCCACTCAGGTGCATGCAGGGATACACCTGAAGCGTGGAAGGGGGGTGGGAGGGAACTGCGCATGCGTGCGCTTGCTAGAATAAGTGAATGGTGTTTGAGTGTGACTTTTTTTTTAAAGGGACTAACAAAGGCATCGCCTCCTGTTGGTGTGGCAGCATCACCGTCATCCACGCCCAGACTGTAACTGCGAGTCTGTGAGTCAAGTCAGACACAATCACAGCGGAAATGTGGAGGCTGTGCTTTCAAAATAAAAGTTTGGATTTTTTTTTTTTTTTTTTTTGCACAAGGAGCCTCCAGGACCAGAGCTGATTTTTAAAAAGGTAAGTTGATGATGAATGTCCAGAAAATATGTTTAGTTTTGACACAAGAAGCAAAGAGGCCTCTATTAGGCTATCCAGACAAATGCTTAAGGGACCCCAGAATAATCCAGGTTTTGAACCCTTTCAGACAGTCCTGGTTTAACCTGGGTAAACTTCGGGTGCCATGCAGTGAAAAACCTTTGTGGGAAAATAATGAGTGTCATGGTTTTATCTGAAAGAGACTTTACCCTCTTAACCTGTGCCAGTTTTAATATTTTCATTTAATAAAACAATTTGTTTTGGATTATGCACCATGAAAGCACATCTTACATTAATAGGACTTTCACCCAAAGCAGTGCTTGTGTCAGAATATGTTTTTTTGCAAATTACAAACTTACTTTGTGTTGAATCAAATCAACACTCTGTAAATCTGGGGCTAGTATTAGTATTAGTAGTACTCCAGCCTATAAAAAACGCTGCACAGGAAAATAGGTTAATTATATTGACATAAATTTAAAATTTTATATTAGTCAGATTAGCTAACTTGGTTATATATTGGAACTATAAATGCTCACTAACTAGGCATTTTGAGAGTGTCTCTATTTCAATAAATATTACAGCATAAGACACCAGAGGCTCCTGAACACTTTGACTTCAGCAATTTCTACCCAACATATGTAACTGTCTTGGTCCTGTGTTCCTTAAAATTTATTTTATTATTATTTTTTGCCATAAATGTTTATTTTTTTATATTATTTATTTATTTATTATTATTTTTTGCCATAAATGTGTATTTATTTATTTTTGTTTATTATTGTTATTAGTTTGACATAAATATTTATTTATTTTATATTTATTTAATTTTAATTTATTTATTTTTGCCATGAATGTATCTAATTAGTAAGATGGCTGGTTAGTTAAAACTAGATACTCACATAAGACATAAAAAGCCATGAAAACAGTGTATAAAAACACAAACAGCACAGCATATAAATATTAATTAATTAATTAATTAATCTTTTTTCCCCCCCACGTCTGATTTCAGTCGGTGAATTTTATTTTGAAAGCTGCAACAGGAAATCCACTGTTTCATCCCGGTTGCCTTGACACCCGTGTCTCGGGCGACACCGATCAGCACCGGGCAGTGCGGTAGGTTCGGGGGTAAAGAGGTGGCGCGTACGGCGGGGACCGAGGAGCTTCTTGCGGAGGGTTTTCACCTCCCGTGTGTGATCAGCCGGAGCTCCGGAGCAGGCGGGAGCGAGTGCGCGGACAGAGACGAAGTTTGTATTGTTGTTTTTTTAAAACCTCTCTTTACTTCACACAGCGAGGAGGAGCAGGAGGAGGAGGAGGAGGAGGAGCAGGAGGAGGAGGAGGAGGTTTCCCCCCCTGCTGCGCTTGTTTGCACTGAGGTTACACCGGGGAGCGGTGCGCGTCAGGCGGACTCCCTCACGCAGGAGGAGCGGACCGAGCCGTGCGCGTCAAACCTGCTCTGCAGCATCCACAGCACCTCCGTCCCCGTGCGGCAGCATGCGGTGAGGAGTGCACGCCAGGCTGTGGAAACAAGGGGGTCGGAGCTGAGCTGGATTTATGGGAGATCTGTTGGATTTGCATCACCCCGTCGTTGTAAACTTGTGTCCGGGATGGGGAAGGAGCAGGAGCTGCTGGAAGCCGCCCGGACCGGGAACGTCGCCCTGGTGGAGAAATTATTGAGTGGGAAGAAAGGGATACTGGGGTCAGGCTCCGGCTCCATCCCTCTGCCCAACCTACTGAGGTAAGAAGCCGCTCTCATCTCCTTCTCATGACCGCTGCAGGGGATTCCTTGGGGGGGTTCCCATGCTGCAAAATTAGGCATGATTTACCTTCATCATAGGTCAATGCACTGGAAGTGTCACTGCACTAAGAAAGAGGTGTTTGAAACAAGTCAGCAGCTGCTGCAGGCCAAATATACACAAAGATATATATATACTGACAATCTATCAATATGTGACTGAAGGTTTGGTCGTCCTCTGTCCTCTGTCCTCTCTCTGGACTTTGTGAGAACAGACAGTACCTTCAGCTGTCAAAATGTGGATTTCCTCAATAAGAGTGTGATGATGGATGCACTTGTAGAGACTGTGGTTTGTCCCAGAGTGTCTTCATGCTTCACGTACCCTCCTCATTGTGGCATTTAAGGCGTTCTCGTCTGTAAATAATATCATTAAATTGATCCCATGGGGGACATTGCTGTGCGTTCATGCACCTCTTCCAACAAATATGGACTTGCCTTCAGTTTCCTTTCAAGAACAAGGATGTTTGTTTTTGTCTGCAGGTTAACAGGTGGTAAAAATCTTGACCCCCTGACCCCTGAATCTGTTTATGAAAGTTTATTTTCCCTTTATTTTTCAATTATCTAATGATGTGACTGCACGCTACACAACCCACTATGGACATTTGTGTCCAGTTTGGGCAAATATCTGCATAAATCAGCCCTGCACATTCAATTGTTTGCATGATTTTAACCCATTTTAAAGAGATTAATGCAGAAAAAAAGCAGAAAAACTATTAATTTGTAAAGTTTTTATAGCATTTCTTTTTAAAAAATGGACATTGGTAGTAAATTACACTGACAAATAAGAGTTAATAAGATGAGATCAAACTAATATTGTGGTGTGAGTATTACAATAAACTATTTACCAACAAAGACCACGCCAACATGGATTTAAATTTAAACATGTTTACTGCATATCATGGTTGAGGGATGGAGCAGTGAGGAATAAGAGGAGAAAACAGGGGTTGTTGATTGATGGTACCCCCCAAAAATTGGGCATTTACCGGTGTCGACCAGTGGCTGGGAGGTTTTGAGTGGGGGGACGTCTCTTCATCGCTTTATGGATTAGAGCTCCCGTGGTTTCTGTGTCTGAATGAAAGAGAGGTCGAGAAAAGAGGGGGATGGATGTGTAAACTGAGTCAAACAGGGAGTGGACAGGTGAGGTCCGCTTCAGAAGGCGTGGTCCTTGTTCCTGAATCTAGTTATAAATCTTCAACATTGTAGTTTTAAAAAAAAAAACTTCCTTTTCTGACTCTGACCACAAAAGGCTGTGAGAACAATTGCTGTGGTTATTATCACCCCCTCTCCTCCTCCTCCTCCTCCCGCCCCTGCAGCCTCGCCCTCTATCTGCTGAGGCCGAAGCTGAGCCAGGTGATTAGGAGATCAAAGGCTGGGGGCCGTACGGGAGGAGTACCGCCTCGGGCCCTCGAGCAGAGCGTCTCAGGGGTTGCGGGGTTGCACGCTTGGCAAGGAGGATGCCAACCGCTCGTAGACTAAAGCCAGGGCTTCATAAACTGACGTCCGGGGGCCAGTTTTGGATAAAGACCGCTTAGTTTAAACAGTCTAACTCAGTGGAAGTTGGCCCCCAACAAATATTACAAGTAAATACCACGGTCTGTGTTTGACGTCCTGCTGTCAGTTTGTTTCTGTTCCTCTTTTTCTGCTCATAATTTCCTCTCTCTCAGATAATAAATTGTTTTAGGTGGGAAGAAATCATAGAGCGGGTAACATGCTGCTGTTTTCACAGTCCTTTTTTTTTTTTTTAATAAAAGGAGAAGTAGGCTTGCTACATAAAAGACGTGTCCCACTTTCAAAGTACAGTACAGTTACAGGCTAACTGTATACAGTGTTATGTACTTATCGTCATGCTGTCACTGCGTTTTGTCAGCCGTGTTAGTGTCTTTCTTCCTAACCAAAATATCTCAACAAATATTGGACGGATTGCCATGAAATTCTGATCCAAAACGCCGCTACCAGCCCCGACCTCTGACCTTATCTCTAGCTCCACCGTGAGGTTGACAGTTAATTGCACTTTGTGTTTTGTCCTGATTAGCAAATGACGTATCAGTACAGAAGGCCGACTCTGTTCAGCTACAGACGCAAAAGGTTTGATCCTTCGAACCGGAGCTACTTGGGTGGAAAAAGGGCTGCTCCTGATCTGCCCCTTCTCTTCCGCGTCGTTCCCATTTAGAGTCACCATTGCAACCTAACCGTCTCCCCGTCACATTTTATCTTGTAACTAATCATGGGTGTATGCGCGCTACACGCTACCTGCATGAACATGCCTCAAAAACTAAAAATATTACAGTATTTTCAGTCATATTTTTGTAGTATTGATGGTATTAATTACAGTATTTTCAGTCATATTTTTGTAGTATTGATGGTATTAAATGTTTATTTAATTAAAAAATTAGATTTCAGGGGCGGTCGGTAGCGTAGTGGGTTAAGCGGCCGCCCCGTGTGTGGAGGCTATAGTCCTTGCTGCAGCTGGCTCCGGTTCGAATCCCGCATCGGACGGCCATTTGCTGCGTGTCATTCCCCCTCTCTCTGCTTCCTGTCTATTTTCAGCTGTACTATCAATAAAGGCATAAAAAGGCCAAAAAATTATATAAAAAAATAAAATAAAATAAGATTTCAGAGATTCCTCCGCGTACCACTCATTGGAGTTCGCGTACCACCAGTGGTGCTTGTACCACAGTCTGAGAACCAGTGCCGTAGAGTCTTTGTTGAATATCATTTATTGAACCATGTAAACAGTTTCACACAAAGTCCAAGAGGAAAGTAAAAAAAATCAAGTGTTTATCATGTAGTAGTTTGTATAATTTTAGGTCTGAGTGCTTTATTTCGTCACACTTCCTGTGTTAACCAAGCGGCATCTTATTTGTAAAGCAAAGCCAATGTGGAAGTACAAATGTGGTTCCAACAAGGAACCTTCTTGCTGCGAGGCGACAGTACACAACAACAACACGCCTCCATACACATACAAGGTCCACTTAATGGAGAGTTCAGCTCGATCTCATGGTCTTCATGACGGGATGGCGTTTGCTCAGTTGCTATGGAGATGGTCCAGTGGTTACCACGTGACCTTACGTCAAGAGAAAAAGTAAAAATCAAGTGTTTGGGTGCTTTATTTTGATGAAACGTGAATCTGTGTTGATGAAACTTGTTACTGTATGTATCTCAAATGTGGGTCTTTGTAGCCTTATCGGATACGTAATTTGTTCCATCTCGTACAGTTCCCATATTTTTCTTAAGCCAGATGTTATACGTTGGTGGTCCATCTTGTTGTGATACATTTAATAGCAGCTCCCAAGAGTATTTGTAACAAATAGATTTTGGCTTTCCTTTCAAAACCTTCCGCGATTGAACCCGAGAAGGAAGACCTTCGGGTCTTTGGGGATATCTTGGTGGAACACATCTCTCAGGACGTCTAATACATCCTTCCAAAAATCAAACAACCTCAAACATGATCAATTCTGTGGTCCACGTTTTCTCCAACACTTGTCTGAAGTGGTTATTTGTGGCACCCGGTGTATCTCATTGCAACTTTCATCATCATCATCAAATGCGCCTCCGTGAAAACCTCCATCCAGGTATCTATTGGAATGTCCGTGTTCATTTCAACCTCCCATTTCTCCTTTATTTGCGTTGTATTGTTTAGGTTCGTTGAAAGAAAAGTTCCGTATATATATTGGAGACACTTTTTTTTTAACCTCGTTTCCAGCTTGTAGTTTTACAAAGAGCTCTTGGACTGGAGTAGGCTTTTTGAAACACAGCTTTCAGATCGCTACGCTGCAGTTCAAGAAGCAAGAGAACAAAACTCTGAGAGCAGATTAACACAGCGAGTGAAATTGAGGTCAGATAGATGCATTATGGGTGGAAAAAGGGGTTTTGGCGTTGTGTTAATGTCTACTGTGTTACACACACACACACACACACTTGGCTTTTTTTGGGTCAAGACACCGGCACATGAGGAGACGTCTGTAAAACACTGTCTGCACATCTGTTTGTGTGTGTTCATGAGACCGGTTGTGTGACGCGCCTCCTTAATAGAGACCTACTTGTGCCTTACCAGATGAATGAGTCAACAGAGAGGTCACAGCGGAGGGAGTGTGTGTGTGTGTGTGTGTGCCGGCTAATGTTATGGGAATGATCTCCGGGAATCAATGCATACTTTCCCATCTTAAGGCCTCTGAGCCATTCATAGCATTCCTAAGTCATGAGGTTCCTCTTTTTTCGCTGGAGGAATCGTACTAAACCGCCAAGTGGGACATGAACACGCACACACATATGCTGTATACACACACAGGATGTAGAGAAGACGATCCTCTGGCTGTAATGCTGCAGTTTGGTGGTGTGGACACACACATGCACGGTGGAAAATCAATACTGGATGATCTCATTGCTGTTTAATGGGTCATATTCTCTTGTAGATGACATGCACTGTACACAGTGACCGTACACTTACCTAAAATGCTTTAACATAGTTATCTGCACATGCAGCTGTTAGTCAGACGTCTTGGTTTATTTTGTTTCTTTGTGGCAAATGTACAATATTACACTTGGATACACCCAGTAGCTATAATTGTGTTTTAAAAGAAGAGAACATTTCCTGTAACATAAATTTACTTAAAAGGAAAGTGCTTCTTCTTCTTAGAGCGCATATATCAAACTTAAGGCCGCATCCGGCCTACGAGAAAATATCATATGTCTATGGACCAAGTGGCTGTGAAGTGAAGCTTGCAGTTCTTCAAACGTCCACTTGAGGCTGGCTACAGATGTGAGTCAGGCTCCATAAGTCCCCATGTTAAAATGTCCAACTTCACAGCAGAAATAAACATGTTTACAGCCTGGTGATTTCCCCGCTAAATTCATCAGGGGTCAGTGACGCTCGTCACTTTTAATTTCATTTAAATAAGTCGAGGGAAAGCGCTCAATAGATTTTAGGGTTGGACATGGAAAGAGCACCTGTGAACCTCCAAACGAAGTCAGCCAAAGTATGACTCTGTGTGGAAGCACGCATACCTGTGTGAGCAGCTTTTCTCTGTGATGATGATGATGATGATGATGATGATGATGATGATGATGAAAAACCCACAAAGGAGGCCTCTCACTGATGCACACCTCCATCCATCTTAAGGGTTTCCACAAGGACAGAACTGAGCCCCAAACTCTGATGTACTGACACCAAACATCTGCACTTTCTCCAATATTCTGTTCATCCCGTTGACCCTGTTTGGCCCTCGATATAATCCCGGTTTTAATTCCGTCCCTCTCTGCGAGTTGAGTTTGACACCGCTGTAGAGTGTTCGTATTAAGAAGAAGAAAAAAACATCATCTAAGAGGAATTTCTTCACATAACAGCAGCCTTTACTAGATCAGAGTGTAGTGCATGAAAACACACGCTGTGTGTTGGAGTAATTAGTTATATTTCATTCAAAGGTTGCACAAGAAAACTGAAAAGTCTGCAAAATAAATTGGCAATGAGAACAATTGTCCTGTCGACTGCTGCTCAACAAGACTTGACGAGATTACATAATTAAGCGCCAGTAATTATGGTACATTGCAGCATTTCAGTGCTGATTCACTTCATGCTTTTTCATTACTACAGATTGTCCTTTTGTTTACCACGACTGAATGAAGTTATAGCACGAACAGCTGTATGTCAAGTTGATATGGATCGGTCACATCTAGCTGACACCTGATACTCAGGTTTGTACAGTTGTTGACAGCAATCTGGTGGATCAAATCAAAGCTTCCCTAATTTGAACAAATCCTCTGACATGCGCGTCCTGTGTGGCATTTTTCACATCCTTTATTTATTAATACACCCACATTTCAACTTCAGCCTACTGAACTTGTGTCCTTTTTTGGTTTAAAATGTCGGTACAGATCATTTCTGGTGTCCTTTTTTGGTTTAAAATGTCGGTACAGATCATTTCTGTTGATGTAAATGTCCATTTGTCTTCTTTCAACTTGTGCTTCCAACATATAACTGCAACAAATTGCAACCATACCTTAGGTAGGTTAACTGGCGGTTAACCTAACTGATAAACAATTTGGCGTTTTCTGACCGTTAAACTTTTGTAACGAATGTACATTTAAAGTTCGCACGGATTAAATTCGCCATACTTCTTAGGGCAACAATCAATGCGACAAAGACATGTTTGCAGCAAAGAGTACTACTCACATAGAAACAAGTGACAAGTTGTAGAGGGGGATAGATTCAGCATGTCCGGATGTTGGTAGTGTTGGAGAGGACGTACTCTATGAAGATCTGGGTCTTCAGGAGGTTTTTGAAGGTAGGATGTTCCACTAAAGGGGAACAGCAGACGATTAAAGTCTGGTTTGCCTGGGTGTTAGTCTTTCAATGGAGGAGCTTACATATGCCCGTATAAAGGCATTAAAATAAGTAGGCGCAGAACTGGAGACCACTTTGTAGGCAGCATTAGTGATTTGAATTCGATGTCAGGGATGTATACTGTTGTATACTCAAAGTCTAACCTATCGACACATGTAACATAACATGTTCATATCCATGCCGCTCTTCTTGCACTAGCGGTGTTTGAAAGTTCCCGATAGGATCGTTCCTCTCGGCAGCTTCGCACACAGACTAATATTAAGAGTGAGGGTACGTTCATGATGACAGTCTGATGGCGACGGTGCACATCATACCACGTCTCAGAGAGGAAATGAGGATGGATGCATGTGCTGACTGGCGGAGTGATGGGACGGGGATTGAAAGCTGATACATGAATGACTCACGATGCAGCAGATGGTGGCTGAACCCTCCCCACTCTCACACACTCGCTCGGTAACGTTCAGGGGGAAGCCCACCCTGTTTATTGGTAGTGTGTGTGTGTGTGTGTTTGTGTGTGGCTAGGTGTGTGTACCTCCCTCCTCCTTTGCAAACAAACGACCTTTAAGTGGAGAGAAGTGACTCCCAGAGGAAACACACACTCAACACACACACACACACACACTTGTGGATGGACTCTCTATTTTAATTGGCATCCTGGCAGGCGGTCTCCCCTGACGTTTATTTTCTGATGGTTTTTTTCTGCTTTTGTTGGAGCCTTGAAATGGCTCTATATCTCTGTAGCTCACAGCATGGGGCCGTGTGTGTGTGTGTGTGTCTAGTGTGTAGTGTGTGTAGTGGAGTGACTGGTTTTGGTGGCGTCCAATAAGGACGAAGAGTGAGAAAGAAACCCGCAAAACTCTGTTTGTTTTTCTCGAGTTGTTTCACAGCCACAACACTTTAGCTCTCTGTTTGCGGAAACAGCAAATCAGACGACCAAAAACCGAGCCTGGCAGGCTGCTTCTTTGTGTGTGTGTATGTGTGTGTGTGTGTGTGTGTGTGTTCTCTGACATAACCACTGTCCTTGGGTAACCACCACTAGTATCCACAGTTGTGTGTGTGTGTGTGTGTGGTTATTTTTGGGGGAGCATTCGAGGTGAATCCAAGAGCTCCATGTGGTGCAGGGTCAAAGGTTAACTGTGGAGAATGCAAGGATTGGGTTTAGAGGACACACACACATGTGTGTGGGATTTAGTATGACAGATAGTTCCTTTTAATTTGGTGCTTTAAGTCTCCTAAAGCGTGGATGATATATAAAATGTATTGCCATCAATCAACTATTGATTGATGGCAAGTAAAAATACCAAAGTTCCTTTTTGTTCTAGTCTCAAACCTCGAACCAACCAACTGCATTTTACTGCAGCGCCTGATCCTGTTTTAAAGTCCAACATTTAAGCCGTTTCTTCCCATCGCTTGTAAACAAGAACCCAACTTCAACTCCTCCTGCTCGGGCAGCAACCAGTGACAGTTTAAAGAATGGGCAGAGCTTGAGTGACGCCACCCGTCTTAAGCCATCTGTAATGACAGTTACCTGCCATCGTTTTCCAGCGATGATGTTCATCCCAGCCGGCTCACGCTGGTGTTTGCTTTCGACTTGTATTTTTTTAAATCTTATTCTCACCTGGATAAATCCTGGCATTTCTATTTTTCAATATTTTTTTTGTATAGCTGTGGTTTCAGGTTCAGGAGGAGTCATTCAGTGAATCATTTTTTTGCTTTACTTGTTCAACAGTGGCGTCGGTGCATTGAGTTTGTCTGGAGCCACGCTGATCACACCGATCAGGAGGGGAAGAAGGTGTGAAAGTGTGTATGTATGTGCACGTAATGTATGTGTGTGTGTGTGTGCGTGTGTGTGTGTGTGTGTGATCAAACTCAGAGGCTTCTTACATCTCCATTAGGGTCCGGGCCAAACTCTGCTGCTGCATCCTGCCAAGAAACCGAGACCTCCATACTCGCCAAGACACACGCACACACACACACACACACACACACACACACACACACACACACACACAGTCTTTCACTCTAAGCCTCTGTCTCTCTCTTTTTTTTCCTCCCTCCATCGTAATCTTTGTTTTTTGTCTGAGTCTCAAATCTCCGTCTCTCTCCTTCCATCTGGTGCTCTGGATTCTCTGTCAATATCTCCCTCTGGCTTCCTCTCCTCCATCACTCACTTCACTCCACAATCATCTCCTCCTCCTCCCCCCTCCACTCCTCTCCAGAGACGGACGATCCAGCCTCCCTTACTGTCGCTCTTTATCGTTTTCTCCTCCCTCTGTTCCCTACCTATCAAAACTACCCCCCCTCCTCCCCACCTTCTCTCTCTCTCTCACTCACCACTACATCTGTTATCACTATGTGGGAACATCTTTTACCCATAATGCCTCTCGGGCAAGGCATCGGTGTTGGTTGACGGTGGCAAATGTGGAATTCGGGGAATCCACAGCTCTCCCGAGAAACTGCTTCCTCCTGTAACCTGTAATACAACCTGAGATTTATTAGTGTTGGCCAGGTCAGGTCAGGAAGGGGAGTGATGTAGTGAGAGAATAAACATGTGACTGAGCTATCACCTCCAGGTGGTGAAGAAATCTGAAATATAGATTAAAAAAATATTGTTTTTTTTAGGTGTTTTACAAACTGTCTGTGCAGTTTAGCTTAAGGTGTTATCATATTTTACATAAGTGCATATTTGTATCACTTATATTGGTGGATTACTAACACAGTGTCTCCTACAGTAACTCTATTATTAATCTGGTGATCCTTCACTCGCTGAGAATATGGATTCAGACAAGAAAACTCTTTTGCACCATTGTTTAACATCACTGCATTGGATGAATATGTCATTTTGTAGATCTGTTTATAGACGGCGCTTCTGCCCTTTTTAGCATCTTCAGCGGAAATATAATCTATAATCTATAATCACACTGATTTTATTTTGAAATATTTACAAGCACAAAGCTTTGTTAAACAAAACACATCCCCATGCTCCCATTCAGTCGGTGTATATAAATTTTATATAGTCACAATCCCCAATAATAGTAGAATATAGTAGAATATATTCTTTATGAATAAGTAAATTTCCACTACAATATGCAGTGTAGTTAGACCTGTTGAAGTGTGTTCAGACTAAATGCAAAGCTTCTTTAAGTGGTGCTCTAAAGTCATTACAAATACAGGTGTGAATAGTTGTTAAACTCACCTGCCAGTTGTTTCTACTTGAACTTTTCTTGGCACATAACTGCAAAAAACACATTCACATGAACAGAGAGAATCCGAATGGATCTTTAGAGTGCAGAGATGCTATAGATCCTGTAGACAGTAATTCAACTATGACACGTGACAAATGCTTCAATTAGTTTGACTGATAGAGGCTGAAATAGTTGGGTTGAACTGGCCAATACAAAGTCTGTTTGGCTGGTTTAACTTGGATTTGGCAGTGCTGACTCAATGGATTCAGCTTTGGTTAGAAACCAACGTTGCGCCAGACTCGACCCTTGGCTCGTTGGTAATTTATTAATTAAGAGTCTTGGCATGAATGTGGCAATAAGACGTGCTCGATTTAGGCTGCTTGGCACGGCGTAGCACGATTGGCCGCCCGGGTAACTTGTTTGATTTATTTTTCACATATTGCTCAAAAAGGAGGAAATACGTACTACGTTATTTGCAGTTTTAAAAGATTGATTTAAGCAGCTGTGGTTTATATTTTGATCCACGCAGATAACCTCTCTCATAGGAAGTGTGGTTTCCTATTTGTAATCTTGCACCATACAGGATATAACATACTTCACAAGTATAAGTACGAATGAAAACTATAAAATAATGTAGTGCCAGATGGAAAAACAAAGTTCTTTTGTTCAAATAAAAGATTTCTTTTTGTTCTTCATCAGTTATTTTTAACTGATATGACACTTGTAATTGGTTCATGCTGTGTTTTTGAACAACTCCTAAAGCTTTAGCTGTAAAAATCTGTGTCAGTCACCGCTGTCGTGGCTCGTCGTCGCTTAAATACCTAATGAAAGACGTAATTCATGCTGGTAATGTGCTAAATCCATTACCAGAAGAGTGTCGCTGGGAATTTCTTGTTAATTTAATTCTTTCATGACGTCCCCCTTTGTTAGCTTCAAACATAAGTCGATTTTGCACACTTTCTGTTGTGGTCATGTTGTGTTTTAGTCCCCGAAGAGGCCAACATGTTGATACTGAGTGGAGGAGACACTGAGGAAACATGCAGCTCGAGGAACAGGGAGGGAGAGGTGTGACGTCCAGTCTGTCACACTAATCTACAAGTCTGTGACCCCGCGTAACACTGCAAGTGTTTTGGGCACACACACACATTCCACCCGGCTCCCTGCGCTCTGATAGATGGAGGTAGTTAATGAAGCGCTGCTTTTGAAGTAGATAAGATGTGGAGAGAAGAGGGCTAGAAATGCTAATGTCATTATGTGGTTAGGGCAAGAGCTACGCCGGGAGGCATCGGAGGGAAGGAATGCGTGTAAGTGTGAGTGTGTGTTTCATGGGGTTGGACCCATGCGGGCTTTTGAAGTCCAATCCCTGATATCTTTATAAATTAAACTAACAAGATTGTGTTTTGTGCTCACATTCAGTATCTTTGAGTTTTCCGCCTCCCAGTTACATTTTTTTGCCAAATTCCTGTCATTAAGGCCATAAAACATGCAGTAATAGGACAACTACTACTGCTAGTAATGAGAGTTTTGATAAAATACATTCTCACAGGCTTGCTGTAGCTAAATATCACATTAAAATCAATCAAACAGATGGATTGTTTTTCTAACGAGGCTGCAGTTTTGGCTCCGTTTCCTATCGGACATGGTAGAGTTCAGTAAGTTCAGCAACTGTAAACTGTAAATCAGATGATAATTTAGCCATATCATCTAAACCAAATCTAATATGGAGGTCCTTCCCAAACATCCATCCATTTTCTGTAACCGCTTATCCTCATCAGGGTCGTGGGAGGCTGGAGCCTATCCCAGCTGGCATTAGGCAAGGATACACCCAGTTCATCAGAGACATAGAGACAAACAACCATTCGCTCACATTCATGCCTACGGCCAATTTAGAGTCCCCCATTAACCTATCTTTGCACTGTAGGAGGAAGCCAGAGCAACCGGAGAGAACCCCATGCACCCCATGTAGACACATTCAAACAAGAAATCAACAAAACAAACAGCCGAGGTTCAAACCAGGAACCTTCTTCTTGCTGTTGGCCGACTACACCAGCGTGTCCGGTTTTATAGAACCAGGTTCTTCTTTGACCTGCTCTACGTACTGCATGTATATTCTCAACTAAATGGTCAAAGCACTGAGTTCCACTCAGGAGCTATTGCACAACTTCGTGAGAAGCATGATGATCAGGCAATTTTTTTTTTTTGAGAACTAGTTTTTTGCAAGACAACCGCACAGTCATGTTGTAGTTTGTGAACAGGAAGGTGAAAATTGTTAAGCAAAGATTCTAGAAAGATTTGAACATCTCCAAAGTAGCAACAATCTACAGTCTGCAATCACGTAACCAATGGCCACAGACTGGTTTACCTACCTTCTCTTATTTTTCTCTTTTTTAGATTGATGAGTTTGCCAACTTTATTAAAATGATCTTGTCTGGGGCTGTTTTCATGGTTTGGCTAGACCCCTTAGTATCAATGTACTGTGTACTTTAGACCCCTCATTACAGGATGCAGATCTATGAAGTGTGTGCACTTCAATTTAAAAGTGATTTTTCCTTCTCAGACTGTGACGGTCTAGGGTTTTTTTCTTACCACGGTAAAAAAAGCAATGTATCCCCATGGTTGTGCAGTTTACCGCCAGTGACTGACTGAATGGAATAACATGAAACTGACCCCACAAAATGTTGCGGTCATGACGCTAATAAGCTCAACCCTGCGGTAGGCATCGCATGACTGCTGTATTGTGGTCGTGTGGTTATCTGCAGAGCCCTAACTGTTTTTCTTGAATCATTTTTTTTAAAAGGCCTGGAGATGTAACGCTATCCAGTGTTTGACACAGAAGAAGCAAAAGATTAGAGGAAAGTCTGAAATACACACATTGTGTGGAGTCGAATTTCTACCCAATCATCGTGCGACCACTTTGGTTCTTCTTGTGATGTCGGTTGGTCCATCAAGAGATAATTTTCCCAGTTTGGTGTGGAATGAAGCCAATAGTGAAGTGCCAGAAACTGCAGTTCCTCAAACGTCCACTTGAGGCTGGCTACAGATGTGAGTCTCCATAAGTCCCCATGTTCAAATGTCCAACTTCACAGCAGAAATAAACATGTTTACAGCCTGGTACAAAAAACAGTTTTGGTCTTTCCCTGTTCATGACAACTGTACTGAGGGTGAATTTATATACAACTCACCTGTTCAGAATATATTAAGGCTTAAAGTTATGCATAATTTAGAGTGTGGATACTTTGATTGACAGGTGGGTGCCGTTGCACGTGGCTTGTTTGAGCAACCAGTCATTTAGCCCACCTCAGCTCCATGTCTTTGCCCGTTTTGGGTGATGTTATCAGGCCGGACTCAAAGCAGGACTCAGATGCAGAGGTGTCAGTGAGCTGTTTTATTTTGAAATAACAAAACCCTCGACAGAGTGATGCTATGGCAGGCTATGAAAAACAGGCCTAAACTAAGGAAAACGAAAATCACTCCAAAAGGAGAAAAAACTCTAAACTGCGTTATGAAAAAAATATTAAAATCAAAATCACTCACAATGAGGAAAATCAAAAGGCTGCAAAACATTAATTGAAAATCTCTCCTAGGGAGGCTGAAAAAACAACTAAACTAAGCACTATGAAACCAAAGGCTATACTAGGAAATTTACAATAAAAAATCACTCAATCGAGGAGAAAACAACAAAAAACACTCGAGCAACAACGCTGTGGCTATGACAAGGCTAGGAAAAAAGGCTTAGGTGAACCATCCGAGCAGAAACACTTTGGCACAGGACCAAAGGAGACGCAGACCAAGATATACACAGGGTAATGGGGAAAACAGGTGATGGAAACAATCAGACCGGTGAACACATGAGGAAGGGCAAGTGACTGAAATGAAGAGGGAGGTACATATCAAAATTAAAAACAGGAAATGACGAGACAGAACAAAAACCCAACTTGACCTCACCGCGGTGTGACAGATGTCACTGATACTACGTCCATGTTTTATACTGTCTATGCCTCAAACCCATCCAACATCTTTGGGATGAACTGGTTGAGTCAAACATCATCGCTCAACATCGGTGGTGGGACAGTTCTTCAACTGTTGGAGGTGGCAGTAGCTCAGTCTGTATGGACTGGCTGGTAAAATATGGAGTGGACTATTCTATTCTAACGTTCTTGTGGCTGAATGGGAGCTAATTCCTGCAGCCAGGTTCTGTTACAGTTCATTATAGCAGCAGCATGTAAGATTTTCATGTAGCATATAGACTCAAGCCAGTTCATCATCTTTTTCCTTCTCCACAACTGGTGCAATATCTCCTCTGAACCATCCAGTGCCGTGATAAATGTGCACGGAAACATTAAAGAGACGTGAAGCAGCATACTGCACAGACGCACACATAAAATATAGATGTGAAAATGCATGCTGGGAGTGTAAACGGGGAGTAATTTCAACCGTACTGCACACACTCATTGATGAAAAAGCTCCAGAAACTCTTTCATCTCTTCATCGTCTGTGCAAATATGGAGTTTTCCCAATTATGCAGCACACACACACACACACAGCTAATCACCTCAGATTAGTGTGCGTCTGAACACCTCCCCAGCCTATCACAACGAGACTCCGTATGAATATTAAACACAACTTCAGACTGCCTGTGTGTGCGTGTTGTGTTCACATATGGCTGCTTATAGGTGACTTATGTAATTTGGCAGCAGGTGTGTTGATAATAATGGCCTTTACCTGTATGAGTGATGGAGCTGAAGGCTGAAGACTTTACATTTTGTGTGTGTGTGTGTGTGATATGTAGCCAGACTGTGTGATGGCCTCTTTAATTCCCGCCGTGATTGATTCCCCACTCGTCCTCTCTCCTCAGTGTTGACATCGAGAGAGCGTGTGCAGAGCGACCAGGAAGTAAATTACCTTGAGCTGACAGCCTCCCACGGGATACACATTTCCCAGCAGGCTTTGCTGATGCCAATGGATTGCCTCCTGTTGTCTTTTTCTCTCACGCTCTCACACAAGCAATGCACTCACTCAGCGGTAACACGCACCACAGGCTGACGGATGCAGCATCATGCAGGATATATGGATGGAATATATTCAGACATCCATACATACCACGCGTCTGCCTGCACATAGCTAACACAGCTCATAAATGTATGATTTAGTGGACTAGCAGCTCCTCAGGTGTCCTTATTTACAGTTCAAGCTTCGGTTTTCTCTTTCCAGAGCTTCATGCGTTCAGATTGAGTGTTTAAAACAATGATTACGTCATATTTCCACTTAAAATTCCCTTTTATCTGCTGAAACCTGCAGCAAGCAACCTCACTGCAATGCAATAACCTCTGTGTTTAGATAATTATGATCTACAGCCGAGGTAGATCGCTCTGTGAGGCTCTGCTTAGACACAGCGGTGCTTCGAGCTCAGCACGTTAACATTGCATTACACTGATGTCTAGCAGGGCTGCGACTGACTATTACTTTCTGTCGATCATTTTCTGGATTCATTTATTAGCTGTTCGGCCTTTTAAAATGTTGATCACTGTTTCCTAAAGCCGATGACGACACAACAACACAAAGATATTCTGTTTACGGTCACAGAGAACTAAAGAAAGCACAAAATATTCACATTTAAGAAGCAAGAACGTCTGTAAAAAGTGACTGCCAGCATAACTACTACTGCTACTGCTACCTCTATTGTAGTACTACTAGTACTAGTGCTCCTCCTACTGCTACTCCTAACACTACTACTACTGCTAATGCTACTGGTAATTACAAAAAGCGTTTTTTGTTTCCTCTGTCCACAGATTTTTTTTTCAGTATTTAAGAACTTGATTTTGGGTGAGTTTACACGAGAGTAATGAAAAAAGTATGAGACTTGAGGAGAAGACTTGTGAGTAAATAATCTAAAAATCAATGTCGTTTGCTGGAACATTACAGGGTCATTAATTTGATACCTACCACAAAGTCTGTCCTGAGGGGCTTTACATATTTCACCCACTTGGTCCAGAATTTAATGAACATACACCGTAATCTTTTCCATAGCATAAATGTTATTTACTGTATCAGTCTGCAACTGCATTGTGGGGAATTCAGTGCCTTGTGCGCACTTTTATACAAATTAATGTCAAAATATCTAACATGTTCACCATCTGTGTTTAACCAGATACAAATAAATGTACAGCTCCTTTTTTAATGAGCTGATTTGACTGTATTAATGTCATTATTAGAATTTATTTTGGGCAGTTGAGGTATGGTGGCCATTGTGAGACTGATGGGTTATAAGTTAGTGTTGTGCGGCTCGGTCCAAGCCATTTTGTTTGTTTCTCACTTGCAGAATGAGGGCGGAGTGGGAAGCCAGCGGACCATGAGGAGATATTTGATGAATCGCTTTACCTAGAATCACTTGTTCCACCTTCAGTTATCGTCTAAGAATCAGATATGTCGGTATAAAATCAGTGCTAATCAATGTAGTAGATGTTGAGATATTTAATGGATAATTTACAACTTTCACCTGCTGGTGGCGCTAGAGGAAATGCCAGAAGGACACCAAAGTTGTGAGGATTTATCCTTTGAGGGTCATGATTGTCTGTATCGAATTTCACAGCCATCAGTTGTATGGCTGGTGAGATGTTTCACTCTGGATGAAAGTGGTGAAAGTGTTTCTGCTGTAGCTAAAATATGTTTAATTTTTTTTTTTTTTTAATTGTGAAAAAGGACTTCTGAAAGACTTTTGAAAAGTTTATTGAGGAGGCTGACCTCCAGATTTAAAAAGTTATATTAGTTTCCGGATTGGAGAAACTTTAAAGCTCAATATATCTGACTTAAAGCACTCTGAATGCAGACGGAGCACCATCCAGCGCCGCAATTCACTCCTCTCCTCCCGTACGATTCGAACTCTATCACCAGCGTACTTCATCTTCTTGATAATGAGCCTCAGTAACTGGACGCTTTCCATAAGACTGCCTTGCCATAACCTCATCTTTCGTTTCCCCCTGGCCAACGTGAACTATGTGATGAATGAGTCTTTTTAAAAAAGATATCAAATATTCATCTGCCCCCAAACTACTGAATGAAAAATTGAGAATATATCATTCACAGAGTGCTCATTTTACGTTCCCCTACTCCCAAATTCAGAATTCACTTATCCCCGACAAGCAGCGAGGCCAAGGAAGCAGCCGGCGTTATCCGACAGATTGTTTTATGCATGGCGGTTAAGTGCGAGATTCCTTTGAATGATAGGAAGGCAAATCAGTATCCAAAAAAGCTTTCTTAGTCATGATTAGACTCGCCTGTGGTGCATTATTTTTGCCTTTTACTAAGATTGGAGATGGCTAAGCAGGAAGCAGGAATACTCTTTACTTACTAACTCTTTGTTCCAAACTGTAATTGAAAGGAGTGTCTCCCAAAGAGGGAGTGGTAGTCTTCCGCCCCCACAAAACTGAAGACCAAAAAAATGAAAGAATAGGCCGGAAGCAGGAAAAGATGTTTGGAGAAAAAGACTTCTGGAGGAATAAAGAGTGTTTGTGCGTGTGTTGGGGGAGGACAAGGACTGATAGAAAGGGTCTGAAGGTGGGTATGAAGGTGTTGTATGTCTGTTGCTTCAGGCTCTATGTGCTGCACATTCACACACCTGGCAACCCCGAGGGACAGGTCTAAAAAATTACAAATCTAACCTCCACGCAACCTCTCTCACCCCCTGCGCTCTCTCTTTCTTCTTTTACACCTTCTTCTCTTCAGCATTCACGTTCGTGAAGAGTTCCTCGTCTATTATTTAGACTTAGAAATTAATAAGAGAAATAGAGGACATTATAAAGTGAAAAGGTTTTTGATCTTGACATAACAATTTGCATAAAAACTGGGTTTTCACAGACTGAATTATGTTTTATTTCAACTAAAGTTGTGAAGAAGGATAGAAAGCTTGGACTGTAGCTGTAAATGGTTGAGAGTACGTGACCACTGTGGTGTATCGGCAAGAATTCAGGGACGTTAGTGATATTTATTAATCACAACAGGTAGGTGCGAGTGTACATGTTCTACATTTAACCGCCACGGATGTTATTAGCATGCCTCACGACGTTACTTAAACTTAAAAGGTACGCAGCTAATTGATGAGACGGCAGTAATTATCAAACCGCTGGCACTACAAGACGACACAGCCTGCACATTAGCGAAGGGCAGCTATCATTATAATGGACTCACACACGTAACTACAGGTTCACAGATCTTTGTGAATGTCGTTTAAAGCCTCCTGTGGCTCCCTCTGTGGATAAATTGACTCGAGTGATGTCACTTGAGTCGGCGTCTGTTGGAGCTGACTCAAGTGACATCACAAGTTCGAAGGTGAAAACAGTAGCTGCTACTAGCATGACCATAGATATGTCCAAATATGGACATTGTATTCAAGCTTTGAAGCTATGACCTACAGTTTTCCAGGATGTCTAACCTGTTGTTTCTTTAGACTTCAAATCATCCAATTCACAGAACAAAGCAAAGAAAAGCTGTTTGGCATTGGCCCACAAACTCAGCTCTGCTGCTCATCCCACAAATGCATGTTCCTTACAAATGTGGCACCATTCTAAAAGGGAAATAATCAGGTTTTCCGATGGTATAAGATTTATAGCCAAGAAGTGTTGTTACAACAAAGAAATGATCTACCAAACTTCCTTACTTTTTGTGCGTAGTTCATTAGGCTACTCTTTTGTCACGTGACGGCCACCGTAGCTTCTCCTAAACGAGGCACTGTTGAGTTACCAGATAACTGACTTGATGAATTAGCGCTCCAACATGTATTTTTTGGCATATGCACATATTTAGTCAAACATAGCGTTCCTCCATCGTATTTTACGCCAACAATCGTTTCCATTTTGATGGATTAAAGTTTAGTTTCTTTGATATTCTCAGCAGAAACGTGTCTGTTATCTACCATTTCTCTTGACAGATACAAAACGAGCATCAGTACAAATCCGACCCTTCGTGAAGATTTTCCTTTCCCTTCACTTCGCGTGTCTCCTTCTTTAGTCCTGACTCACTCCTCTATATAAGGGGAGCTCTGCTGAGTAAGCACTCCTGGATCTTGAACTAGTGAACACAGCAGAGCCCCCCTGCAGACTTCAACCTACGCACCAACCCTTTGTGTGTGTGATTATATATGTGTGTGTGTGTGCCTGTCTTTCCTCGTGTCCTCGAATGTCTTTCCTCCTTTCTGCTCGCTTGTATTTCTTTATTGTAGGTCCATGCATTCTTCTTCCTCGCCTCTTTGTCTGTATCTGGCAGTGTGTGTGTGTGTGTGTGTGTGTGTGTCTGTCTGCTCACTGTCTGTCTTTCTGGCATCTCCACACAGCTAAAATGATTTTTATAGCTTTCTCCCCTGTGTCTCCACCCCCACAGCCCATCGCTTTTCTGTCTGTTTCTTTTTTCTGAAGTGGATGAGTAAATGAATCTCTTTGTCTTGCGCTGTAGTGTAACCCGCTAATCAGGCCATTCACTGATTACACGCTTCACGCTAATCATGTATGTCTGACTGTGTGCGTGTGCAAATACCTACATGTCATTCCGTCTGAGGGGGATGCTCGTTTGACACTAAGCCTTCATCTCGGTGTTGTCAGCTCTTTGTTGAGGTGCAAAAAAATTTTTATTTCCAGCGAGCTCCTGGTGTGCTTTTTGTTACCTGTGTTGCTGTGTTGGGGAATGTGTGTGAGGCAAAGAGAGAAAAGGAGGTGGTGGTGGTGGTAGGGTAGAGGAGAGAGATAGGGGTAAGCAGGCAAGGTAGGAGGGATGAGGAGGAGGAAGAGGAAGGATGCGAGAGGGTTGGAGGGGCGTAGAGGGGGAAAACCAATTATCGTCCAGATAACAGGCAGGCTATGGATTTTCTAGCAGGCCTCTTCTGCAGCTCTGTTTCTTTCTCTCTCTCGTCTATTTTTGGTCTCTCCATCCCAAGTAGTAGATTTAAATCCCAATTCAGGGGAGCTTTATTGACATGATAGAAAATACCAGTATAGAATCTGTAATGTACTGTGTTGTTTTTTTTTAGCTCGGAGAGAGTGTGTGTCTGTGTGGTCTGATTAACTACAAGAGATGGGCTGTTGAAATGTGTCAGACAACAGAGTCTGACATTTTGTCAATATGCCCCCTGTCTGTGTGTGTGTGTGAGTCACTGTGACCGGCAGGCAGTCACATTATCTAATCTGCATTGTCACGTTGCCCTTCTGCATTAAGGGGTTTCGTGTCCTTGACTGTTTTATTCTAGTTTACAGCTCCTTTGATAGTTGTTTCCTTCGACGTATTTTGGTGTTAGGCGTTAGGAACGTTTCATAGAAGCGGCAAAATTCCACAAAACTTCAACCTCAATTTCGCAAAATAACGGACAACGTATGTGTGACAGGTTTCTGAAGAGCCGTTATGAAACTCAAAATCTGTGTCTCTGGCCGCCGCCATGTTTGTAGTCCTGCCTCTTCTAATCTAAAACCTGAGACGGACCGAATGACGCCTGTGTACTCAAACAAGCCACCGTGTAGAGCCTTCACTGTACTCAACAGCAACACGTTAAAGAGCTTCTATTTATGAAAGAAAACAAAAGTGATTATAATTTTTGTAGCCTAAACACGCGTGACAACGTCTCATCTCATCATCATCGCTGTCAGTGATGTGACATTTGCTTTCAAATTAAGCCGGTGACATGCTACGCTAATTTAATTCGAAAGCATTGCAGCAAGTCACACGACATCTGGAGCAAGTTTGAGTGGTTAGAGTTTGTCATTTGACAAATGGCAGGATGCAATGTAGAGAGAAACAAAGTACGCCACTAGAAAGGAAAGAAGAGATATTATACAAACTGAATACTGATTTTTTTTCCGAGGAAACATTTAAATGAGGCAAGTTTATTGTATGTTTCCTGCATACCATCCATCTCCAGAGATTTCTGCAGCCAGCCCAGTACAATAGAGGTTAATGGAGTTCAATTTTCGTTGGACATAGCATTGAAAAACACAAAAATGACATGTATCTAAAAATGTGCCAGTCAGTTTTCTTTGGAATTACTTTATACTGATAAAATAGCAAAGGAATTCAAGTGTCTCTGGGTCTTGTTGGACCGTAAGATGGACTGGTGGATTGGTGCAGCGACTGCAGTATTGGGGTGTTGTACCGGACCGATTTTCTGGTCCCAGCCCTCACCTACGGTCAAGGTGGTTCGGGCATCTGTTTAGGATGCCTCCTGGGTGCCTTCTTTTGGAGGTGCTTCGAGCACATCCAACTGGGAGGGACACCAGGGCAGACCCAGAATCTGTTGTACATAGCCCATCTAGTCTGGGAACACCTCGGGATTCTCGGAGGAGCTGGAACACCGTACTAAACCACTGCCACCACAACCCGACCAGCGGTCGATGTATGGATGACAGCTGTTGAGAAATGGCGCTTCTTTAAGAAGAGTTCTTTTTAAATGGCATTTTCTTTCTCTGTCCTTGTCTTTGGCTCGTCCCTCCTCATTCCTCTATCTTCCCATCTTTACAGCTGAATCACTATCCTCCGTCTCTCTCTCTCTCTCTTTCGTCCTCTCTTCCTTAAAGTCTCTCGCCCAATCTGTCCCCTGGGCTGACTCTGCTCTTAGACGTTCATAAACTCTTTAAAAGGCTGCGTCGAACACGCACTTGACCTCGCTGCACACTTGGACACACACATGCACATTTCGCTCCGTGGTGTTTACACACTTAATCTTGGAGTGCTGGCGTCGGTTTAAATATATCAGGTTGAACGTCCGTGATATTTCAGTCTGTTGAACATCTAAAGGACCCGAGAGACGGCGAGGGGAAGGATCTGTCTGTGCTCTCATCTGTTTGAAAATGTTATCACACCGGTCTTCATCTCCTCATCTCGCTGCCGTTCTGTCTTCCCCGCTCTGAAATAATAAACAAATAACAAATCATATTGCAGTCGAGTTTGAGCGCCGTGAAATCTTACAGGAAAACAAATTCAGTATTTAAGGTTGCAGACAGGATTTAAGGTGTCCACAGACATGAAATATACATTGTATGTATGTACAGATAGATAAATGAAAGAAGCAAGTTTCTGTACCTCCATCTCATCCGTCATTGGGGCTCAATTATCTTGGATTTTATGGTGCTCCGGAGGTTATAGCTCAGTCACCTCACAGGAAGAAGGTTCCTGTCTGCGTGGGTTCTCTCTCCACAGTCCAAAAACATGCACTTAATAGGTTATTGACGACTCTAAATTGCCCATAGGTGTGTATGTGAGTGTGAATGGTTGTTTGTCTCTGTGACTTGTGGAATAGGCTCCAACCCCACCGTGCCCCTGATGAGGATAGGTGGTTGATCACTTTTGACCAGCTTTTGCGAACTTTTAAATTAAATGTAGACCATTTTTAATATAGTTGAAATATATCATATATTTTTTTTTTACCTACAAATCCTTAAAAGCAGCCTTACTGGACCGCTGCCAGCCAGCAGATCTCGTGCTCGCTGGGTGTTCTCGACATATCTCCGGGGGCTGAAATTACACTTTCAGTTTCACGATTTTTTCTTGAATGATGTATTTCATCTGATTACAGAGCAGGGGATTGGTAATTGCAAATGTGATGATTTATAATCACAAGATAGCAAGTAAAGACTGAGGTTTTTTTTTACTACACGGGACCTTCACATCGAGGCTGTGGAAGTTGGACAAAAGCGGTTTATTTTCCCAAAGCCTGAGTCATAACTTTTGTGTTTTGAGGCTTAAAAAGTTTGATTCCGACTATGATCCGTGCTTACACTCTCATTTTTTACTCTGCCGCCGCAGTCATGACGACACTAAACATAAATCTAGAGTAGATCAGTCCGTATGATGCGCAACAGTTTCACACGCGTCTGCGTTTGTTATGTTCCTGCACTCATATTCTTCAATTTGTGTGTGTCGTGTTTACTGGAGCGATCACAAATCTCACAGTAAAGTAATCATGGAGGCAGATGAGAGTCTTGATTGTGCGTTGATTGGATTAGAATGTATTTGTCAAGTACTGCAGGATATTAACGTTAAACATGATTATTAATCCCAGAGGTTCTGCTTTCAGTCGTCTCGCACTTTAAAATATGCAGCGCTGTCAGCAGCGCGCTGTTGCCGTGTATATTTTTGGTTTTTGCACTAACAGGAAATGACAGAAGCTAGTGACAGATGCCAATCAAACTGCAGCTTTGTAGCACAACTGCCAGGTTCAAACGTCACAGCACAAAGCGAGCCAAGCTGTTCTCTAACATGAATATATTTGTGTATTTTTTGCTGTCACAGCTGTCCACGTTTCCACGGTTAAAATTAGTGTTGTGAAACAAACCCTCACTCAATCGTTTGGTACTGTAAAGCTTCGTTATGAGTTAGATTTTAATGATTTTTGGTGACATTTGGGCAGATAAACATATGGGTGACATAGCGGGTACGCCGTCCATTCTCAGTGGTTTATATCTGTGTTTGGATGCTTCTGAGAGTGTGTATCGCTTACGGTCACGATTTTGTTCCTCTGGTACTGTGTGTGTGAACTTCAGACAGTCCCCAGTGTCTGACTGGGCTGTAAATAGCCATGGGAAAGCCAAAGAGAAACAAACACACACTTTTTCACACTCTTTTTTTGGAGGTTTTCTTTTCAGCATCCAGAGATTTGGCTTCTGACTAAAGCTCTCTTTCTCCCCATCCTTTTTATTCTCTCTAGTTTGGTTTTCTCTTGGCCTCACACTAAACATCACACAGTGATTTGATTTCTAATAGTTATATGACGTCTTATGAGCTGTTTTTACTCCGGGGGTAATAGATCAAGGTTTTTTTTTCTACACAAGGCGTGCTCTCTTTGTGTATTTTCCAGAATTGCTTTTGACTTTTGTGTTGACTTTGAGTGGATACCATGAAATTTCATTGGTGTGAAATGTTTATTGATTTATGAGAGTGTGTGCGTGTTTGTGTTGCTTTCACATTTATTTCTGTGCAATTTTATTAACATTTAATAAAAAATTATGCCTTTTTTAAAAACATATCATATCAAAAATCCTGTAAAATAGGTAGTTATGCCATAAACTGGATATATGACAGATATAAAACTAAAAAAATCTCTATGCAGGGGTGCTCTACTTAAAAAAAACACTTTAATTTAAAGACACAGAATGACTCACTTACATCTAATGAGTGTTGAGTGGAGTGAGTCTCAGCTCAGTTTCCTCTTCTTGTGCTTTGACCTCCTGCAAATCACAGCTCTGTTTCACCCTTTGAAAAGCTGAACTTCTTGTCTGGTTTATCTCTAAATGCTGTTCCTCCGTATCCTTTATCACTTTGGGGATTCGATATAAGCAGATATAAGCAAAGTGGAAGGTAATGAGGGGTAATTGCAAACTGCCTCCTGTCTCTGTTTTTAAAGAAATTGTTTGACATTCTGGGAAATGCACTTATACGCTTCCTTGCCCAGAGTTAAATGAGAAGATATGATTGATACAATCTGTCCATTAAATATGAAGCTGGTGCCAGGAGATGGTTAGCTCAGCTTAGCATAAAGACTTGAAGCAGAAATCCACCCTCAGTACAGTTGTCATGAACGGGGAAATTAGCTATAGAGACCAAAACTGTTTTTTGTACCAGGCTGTAAACATGTTTATTTCTGCTGTGAAGTTGGACATTTGAACATGGGGACTTATGGAGATGTTTGAGGAACTGCAGTTGAGTAGTGGTTGAGACCAAACCCATGTTTTGTATCAGGCTGTCAACTTGCCTCTTGAAAGATACAATTAATAAGATGTGTCCTTTAAAATTTGAAGCTGGTGCCAGGAGATGGTTAGTCTAGCTTAGCTTACCCCCTTCCAGCAGGGGAAAACAACTGACCTAAAAAAAAAGGACAATCTTGGCAGTGACTTCTTGGGCTGAGACAACTAGTTTTTACACTTTATTTTTTGATAAAACAAAGGAGGTCATGTTAGGTAGTGAGCTTTAGAGGTGCTGATAGGTGACTTTCTTGTCTTTGTATAGGGCCAGGCAAGCTTCTAGTCTTTATACTAAGCTACACTAACTGTTTGTTACTGTAGCTTCATACTTAGCCAATAGATATGAGTGTTATCGATCATCTAACTATTGGCAAGAAAGCGGATAGTAGTGTAGTTGCAGATTGCAACCCCCTTGCTTCACCCTATCCTTCCTATCGTGAAGGTTCAACGTGGTGGACTGGTGGAAAAGGACCCATGGCCGTCATTCAGATGATGAAATCATAAACCTTACACACCAGACTCCATTGTTTTTATCCCTGACCTGCTCGTTTCTCATTCAGCTTGACTTAAATTTCAAATTTTCAAAAAAAACAAAACAAAGAGCAGTCAGCGTCTTCGAATAAGCTCCCTGCGGACCACACTTCTTACGAATTCTTGAAATAAGCTGATATGAAATGGAAACAGATGAACTTATCTCAGCCCCACGGGGAGTTTAGGACTCAACATGAGATGAAATGACTTGTTAGGGTGAATACATTTGCGCCGCACAAATAGCTGATATTCACAGACGAGGGTAAGGGACAGAGAGAGTGTGGAGAGTTGCGTCTGACGGAGGGATGGAGAGATGACAGAATCATTATGGTAATGCTCTCTCGGTTGCTCTCTTTCTTTTCTGTCATTTCTAAACTGAAAGCTTGAACCCCAGATTGCTGTTTTCAAGGCTGCTCAGACAGCCAACGCAGACACGCTGATGGAGACTGACATCCGGGCCATTTTCACAAATGAATAGAGCTTTCGCAAATGATCTGTCACTCCTTCTTTCCAGCTCTAACCGTGCTCTTCTCGGTGCGATAGCATGTCTCTGCACCAGACTCAACGTTTAGAAACACACACCCGCGACCGTGCACGTCCCAACTGTCATCTGCCGCCTCGTCTCGGTGGGAGCAGTCAGCCTAGATCTCCGTACTCCTGCTTCCTGAGGTGTGGTAGCTGGATGAGGGGGCGTCTGGCCGTCTGTTACTGCCATGGAGGTTGTTGCTGCCAAGGGCCAGAACGGGGCACCAGCAGGACCCAGCGGGTATCACCCTGCCTGCCCCTGAACAGAGACTCACTGCGGGGCTGCTTATGAGTCATACTGTTAGCGTCACTAACACGTCCTACATTCGAAACTGATGTAGCCATACTGAATATATTGAAGATTTAATTCTCTTATAAGTCACGGTGCCCTCACTGCCTCGTGTAAGCTAACGGTAACACAGCTAAATGTTACCGGGAAGCAGTTACGTTTTATAAAGTCAGCCTGACGGTTATCCACAATCATTTCATCTATGGTGTCAAACTCAAACACACTTCCTCTGATAGTTCGGCGTCGTGTTTATCTGCTCAAAATGGCTCTCTCCATTTTGCGTTAGCATCAAGAACAACAAAAGCGCAGCAGCGAAGCGCGGATAAGTACGGCATTTCCCTCTGCTTTTGAACTGCTTATTATTACCTTTTATTGTAGATGTTTTTTTTTATTTTTTAGATGATTTTTTGGGGGCTTTTTATGCCTTTAATGATAGTACAGCTGAAGATAGACAGGAAGCAGAGGGGGAGTGACACGCAGTAAATTAGCCGTCCGATGCGGGATTCGAACTGGGGCCAGCTGCAGCGAGGACTATAGCCTCCACACACGGGGCGGCCGCTTAACCCACTATGCTACCGACCGCCCGGTAGATGTTTAATAATTAAAGAATGCACTGCTAACTGCTATGTGGTATAGTTACATAATTTGCTTGTTGTTGTTAAAAGTAAAGTGGCTACTTCGGTTGAATGTCATATTTATATATTATAGCACCGTGTAACAACAGTTGCAATTGCAATAAGGTGTCCGAAAAGCTTAGGTGATAATTAGTTATGAGTTATGTAATATTTGGGGATGGGAAATATGGTGACAAATACAGTGGTCCCTCATTTATCGCGGGGGATACGTTTTAAAAATAACCCGCAATAAACGAAATCCGTGAAGTAAGTTTTACAATTATTATACATGTTTTAAGGCCGTAAAACCCCTAACCACACACTTTTATACAGCTTTTTACATGCATTTTGTACAGTACTCCCTTAGTTAATCAGGACGCTAAACACATGTGCGGTTCTCCCTTAGCCAATTTAGGACGCAGAACACAATGCGCGTTCATACTGTACAGTACGCTGTAAAAAAATGCATGCAAAATTACACAAAAAAAATCCACGAAACAGCGAGTCCACGAAAAGTGAACCGCGATATAGCGAGGGACAACTGTATACTGATCTATACGTATCTTGTTGTATTAGACCATCCAAGCAGGACTGCTTATACGTATCTTGTTGTATTAGACCATCCAAGCAGGACTGCTTGATAAAATTAGACTGTGTTCTTCAGCTGTATCACATTTTCCCGGAAAAAAAACCGACTATATCACATTGCACATATTGTAATATAAAATTACACATACTGTAGATAATTTTATCCATAGTGCTCACTCCTACTCCCGAGTATTGTCAGTTTTTACACATTTTGAATACAGCTTTGACCTCACTGTAGTCTACATATTTTATTACTTCCAAACTTTAAATGACATTTGTAACATGAGCTGTAAAAAGGATGTCCTTTCTGTCTTTCCGAGGACATTTTAGAGCTAATTTGGCGTTATTATTATTGTTTTTTTATAGACTTCTGAATGGCTAACCTGAGGCGGTCAGGCTCGCTGCAGAGTCAGATATGAAATGTTTTCCGTTCAGTTTTATAGACTCTTATATAACGACGTTCAGGAATCTGCTTTGACCTCCACCTCCTCGGGTTATGTTTTACCTTGCTCTTATTGTTAATGATCTATATTTCTTATGTGTTTTTGTTGCCCTGTGTAAATAAAGATGATGATTTTATGTTCCTCAGCAGAATCCAACAACACGTAAGCCCTCAGGACGTGCATACATCTATCTCTGTGGATGCACGTTCTGCCCTTTGGCCTCCCCTCATCGATGCACCTCTCCTTTAATGCCCTCCCAGCTTAGCCGAGTATAATGGCTGCTTGGAGGTCGCGACCTCTCTAATGAGCAGCTAATTTGTTGATGCAGTTCCTCAGACTGTTGTGTCACGACGGCGGACAGGCAGTTGTTTTGCTCAGCTCTGCTCTCCAACCCCGGGGCTATGAGTTAGCATATTTCACTGTGTGTGTGTGTGTGTGTGTGTGTGCATGCCCAGGAGCTGTTTTTGTCAGCAGTTATGTGTTAGCGTGGGAGCTTAAGGCATGAAGTGTGGATATAAGCACTGATCCTCGTATAAAGATTGCATTGAATATGTAGTATGTGGATGTCATGTTCCATCGTGTCTCTGAGGCTGCAGATATGTATAAATGTATCTATTTTTCCTGACAACAGTGCCTAAATTATTTAAAATCAGCACTTCCAGCTGACTTGAGCCTACATATACCTAAGAGACAAACTGAACATGATGCTATAGCAGTATAAAGGGCTGGCTACTATCATCTATGATTGTTTTCTAGATGAAATGATTATTGTTTTTGTCTATAAAATGTGAGAAAATTGTGACAAATGCTGCTGACAGTTTCCTAAAAACATTAGTAACATATTGAAATTGCTTATTTAGATAAGGAATAGCATCAATATATCACATTTTGAGGAGTTGGGAACCACTACCCTTTTTTAATCCACTTATAACAGCTCTATCAAGCATAAGTTTTGAGATATTGTATGCTAAAATCACATATTCCATATCCCTCTTGAGATATTGTATGCTAAAATCACATATTCCATATCCCTCTTAAGCATATTTAAATTCTTGGTTCAGAGCTATAATGCGTTATGATTAACTGGGATTTTACTTGTCTTACTTACTTAAATATCAGGTTGCATCTCAGTCCAACATCACCATATGCTCTCATTTGTTGGAAGATGTTTAAACTGTTTTGAATTCATAAAATAAGAAGCTTTTAAACTACACTGCGTGGCATTTTGTGGATTGGGATTTGTTGTGACTTTTAGTACGTTAATCTTGATCTCCGCTTGTAAAAGGTTGTGTTTAATGAGACTGAGGTTTTACTTTAGCCAGACCTTTCCCTTGTGTTTGTTTTAGCACTCTGGGAGGCACGAAATAAATCTGTCCGAGGGAGAGGGAGTTTGTATTTGTAACTCCAGTCATAGTTCAGGGTGGCATTCAAAACAAATAACCCAGTAAGTGACTTGGGACACGCATGCTGAGGTCAATATTTAAGGTAGAAGGGAAAAATACGCCGTGAAACACGTCAGAAAAATGCTGTTTTATCCGACCTGGTTATTCCTCAAGGCCTAAGATTTAGGTCTTGAAAGCTACTGAAAACAAAACAAAACACTTGTGATACAGCAAAACTGAATGCCCACAATCCTTCAGCGTTCTCCCACAATCTCACAGGGCTCTCCTCTCTCCTCCTTCTGTGGCGATGGCCATGTGGGAGTTAAATCACCGCTCAGCTCAGGATTTTATCGATCCGATATGGAGGAGTCCTCTCTGGCAGCTTCCCTTGTTGCCTATGAATCATCTGGGTAACCGTGTGGTGCATCAGCCTGCCTGGCACTATAATGCATCAGAGAAAAGGATGTACTGGAAAGTGTGCTGATGGTACGTGGCGTTTTCTTTCCCGTCCTCTCAAGTTGCTTTTTTTTTTTAAGCCATTACCGTAATGATAAGCATGAATAATCGCTCTGCCGGCTGGTATGATAGCAACTTAGCACTCTCATCAATTTCGGTGACAAAAGAATTGATTACAACTGTAATTTTCGTATTCATATCAATCAATATTTTACTTTGTGGAAGACTCGAATGGGCAATTCAGACGATGGAGATAAATGAATAGAGCCTTGACATTGACATTGCCCCACGTATTGAGTGCTGCTCTCCATTTTATCCCGTAGACTGTATAAAACGTGGACGTCGTATTCTGTGACTTCTCCCACAGGTTTAGCTGTCACCATCTTGGCAGCCCTGCCTCTGCCGCCTCCTTAAATATCTAAAAATGGGCACAGATGTGGATCGGTAGACCCGAGGTGGGCTGAATGACGCCTGGTTGCTCAAACAAGCCTTCTGTAACAACACCTACCTGTCAACTAAAGAGGCCATACTGTTATTTATGCATAACTTTAAGGCTTAATATAATTTGAACAGGTGAGCTCTATAAGAATCAGCTATAGAGACCAAAACTGTTTTTTGTACCAGGCTGTAAACATGTTTATTTCTGCTGTGAAGTTGGACATTTGAACATGGGGACTTATGGAGACTGACTCACTTTGCAGCCAGCCTCAAGTGGACGTTTGAGAAACTGCAGTTTTTTCGCACTTGCGCATTGGTTTCATGTGACAGCAACAAAAATCGCTGTTTGGTTTTTATTCTTGAGATCTAACAAATGTGTTAAAGGAATTTCTCTCCTCATAAACATCTACAGAACTATTTTTTTTAATAGTATTTTGAATCCAGCATTGTTTACATCGACTAGTGAGTACTAGTAGTCTGGAATAGTGGAACATTGTTGGCAGGAGATCAACAAAACAGGGACCGCCTCATAGAAACACTCCACAGGGAGCCCCTATATACTGTATATATGTGTATATATATATATGTGTGTGTGTGTGTGTGTGTATGGATTAATAGAAGGTTGGTTTCATGTGTGTGCAGCTAGCTCAATGCAGCTTCTCCATGTTTTGACTCTCAGCCGACTGCCTCAGTGTGTTATTCTCCATCTCTCCCGCCTTCTTGCTCCCTGTCACTTTGTCATCCGTTGCCCTCACACATCTGCCTGGTTGTGATAATAGCTACCCCTGTCAACAAGAAGCAGGGGCAGATGCAACGCCGAGGGGCCTCCACAGCTCACACACACGCACAAACACACACACTTTGCACCAGCCACACAGCCTCAATTAAATTACAAAACGTGTTCCCCGGCCCCGATGATTGCGGGATCTGTAAATGTTTGCCTGCTCAATGAACGCTTGGTTGCTGCCCGGAGCCAGGGAGTTAGTTAGCATGCAGGATGTTCATGGAAGGCTGAACAGACAAGTGGGAGAAAGAAAGGAGGAGGAAGAGGAGGATGAGAGAAGACATGAAAGAGGAGAGAGAGAAAAGTGCAGCACCAGCTACCAGTTTGAAATCAAAGCGTCACAGCAAACCATCACCCACTTTTAGCTTTTCAGCAACACATTTTTAGACAAAATTGACGTCCGTAATCAAAATCATAGCAACGCTCTGCAAAAAAACATGTCAATTTGAACTAATCCCTTCCTCCTTTATTCAGCTTTTTAGCCATGCTAGCAGCAGTCTCTGTTGGCTGGTTGGTCCACCATCCAGTCTGAAACATATCAACTCCTGTTGGCTGGATTGCTTTGACATTTGGTAAAGCCATTCATGTCCCCCTCAGGATAAACTGTAATAGCTTTTGTTTGCCTCTAACTTTCCCTGTAGCACCATCATAAGGTCAGAATTTTAATGTGACATTTCTATCAGACACAGCTGTACTTTTGTTTTTAGTGGAAACAACTCAATTAGTGTGCCAACACGCTAAACTAAGATGTTAGAATGGGGTAAGGTGGGACTCCACCTCTTTGTAAATGTGGGTCCACCTCATTGTGATACATTTACATTCTCCCTTTAAAGCCTTCAGTGAATTGAACCCAAGGAGGACCACCTTCGGGTCCTTGGGGATACATACTCCCAACAATTACTTAACTTTGGACATAACCAAAAAATATCCATTTTGTGGTCCACATTTTCTTCAACACTTGTCTGAATTGGTCAGACGGGTCCAGAAGTATCTCATTCATGACTTTCCATCCGATCTCCCTCCAAATATTAGAATTGGTCATCGATTTCTCCTTTATTTGTGGCGTATTGTTTGGGTACATCGAAAGAAAAAGTAAGTATAGATTGGAGAACGCTTTTCTAACCTTGTTTCCAGCTTGTAAAGTGTCCCTCTCCTAACACAAAATGGTACAAGAGAGAAGCATTTGAATAAAGCAAATGCTTGGAACAATGTGATTTGCAACTCAAATTGAAATGGTTTGAATTATTTTCATGTCTTCTGCAGCTTTGAAGACACATGGATTCTGTTAAAACTCATTTGCTTTGAAAGCAAGGGAATAGTCTGGAGTAACACAAACAGATTATATTAACTATAGAAGACACCTACTTAATTTGATTAACTAAAACCATAAAATATATAGCCTCAGTTTCACAAACTTCACACATTTAACAAATAAATAAAACATAAACACACAGTAATTTCAGGATAACTGTGACGCCTAAGAAACTGTTAAAGTTTTCCACACATTTTCAAATCCCTGTCCCTTTCCTCTGTTTATGTCTCTCCAGTACAATACAAGATGACATCTCCTTCATCTCTATATGTACCAAGGGTACGTCCACTTTTCTCCTAGATAAAGCAATGATTCTCCAAAGTCATGTGGCCTGGTTTTAGACAAGTGTAAGACGGTAAGGATTCAGGTCCTCAATTCATACACCACTACTTTACTACTAAGGGTTTAGTTTGACTTTAGTTGGTAGTTTGTGTTCAGTCTCTAAGATTCAGGAGTATTTATTGTCAGGAATGGAACACAATTTATCAGTATGTTTCCTTTAGTGTTTAATCACCTGAAAATATGAATCATTGTGTTTTCGTTGTCTCAAAATGAGCCCTTTATATCTACAGTGAGAGCAGGTCCTCTTCCACATGTTGAACCACCATGTTTCTACAGTAGCCCAGAACAAGCAAACCAAACAGTGATCTAGATATAGCCTCCTGTTTTTAATGTGAGTTTGGCAGCCAAAGTTTGGCCTACATGCTTGGAAGGAAAGGGTGAGGGGTGAGGGAGAGGTGTCACTAAATCTTACACACTGGACCTTTTAACTATTTGTATTGTAGTGGCATCATTCTTGTGTTAAGTGATTGTCTTTGGCCTGTGAAGCCTCATATTAGCTTCAGCTGAACTTTAGAAGTCATATTGGCACTATGAAAGGATTCCTTCATGATTCAGTGTATTAAATTGATGCAGATTGGTCAATAGATTGTATTCTAGACTTAAAAAACAAGCTTTCATGTTGCATTAAATGATTCAGGACAGACATTTCTTGCAGTGGGTAAAGTCTGTAAGTGATACCATCCATCTCCACTGCTTAGCGTCCCTGTAGGTCTTGCTGAGTCACATATTCCAGGTCATCTAAGTGTGTGAGAGAGAACGCCTGTGAATGAGCAAGCATTTGTACCTTTGCGAGTGTGTGTGTTGGTGTGTGTGTGTGTGTGTGTGTGTGTGTGTCTTGTTTTGTGCGTATCTCTTTCTCCTTTAGTGGAAAGGTCTTTGGCATCAGCTGCGATTTCTTGGCCTGATCTAGACCAGCCAAAAACTAGACAGGCTGTACTGTCTGTTCTGTGTCTCCTAGACAACCGCTGGGAGGGGGTGAAACTGAGGGGTCAGAGGGATAGGGCGACACAGGGTATGTGTGTGTGTGTGTCTGAGAAAGGGAGAGGGGTGTGTGTGTGTTGCTGTCCCGAGGATGTTTTGCTGCTGATTCAGAGACCCAATTTAGAACAGAACACCCGTGCTTTTTGTATGCATTGCTGCATGTGTGGTGGGTTTGTGCTCAGTTCTTTAGGGGTTGGCTGTGTCCGTCCTTTGTGTCCTAAGTGGAAAACTTTGAGTCCAGTAAGAAATATCTTGAAAACTATTGGATGGATTTCCACCAGGGAATGAAACCTTATGACTTTGGTGGTCCCCTGACTGTTTTCTAGTACTGCAAGAGGTCATTAAAAGGGTAAAAACACTTGGATCATATTTAGGCACTATTAAAAGAATAGTTTTTTATTCCCTGAAGTGATTTCTTGCTAAGAGTTAAATAAGAAGATTGATACCAGTCTTGTATCTGTTCGATAAATATGAAGCCAGGAGATAATTAGCCTAGGATAAAGGGTTACCATTGGCCTGAAATGAACCGTCAGATGAAAGAATAAGGCTGGAGACATTTTAGATTTTTATCAGTGTCATTAAATCCCATGAAAAGACCGAAACCAACCGATATAATCCTTTCAAAAGCGGGTCATGAATATATTGTTTCAAGGATAAATCCCATAAAATAGCAGGGCGCTGTTGGTTTTAGCAAACATTACTCGAACAGGACTAACGACGACATATTTTGGGACTATTTTCTGCTCGAGTTGTAATAAACTGCAGTGTGTAATGAAGGTACACGTCTTATTTATGTGTTTTCAGTAGTTTTTGAACAGCAATGGAGCTCACAGAGGAATATCTATCAGGCTACAGAGACAATATTTGCTAGTGGATCAGTGGATCACCGATATTTATTCTTGTTTTCTACTGTCGTCTGTCTCAAGTTTGTTTAGTTTAATGTTTTCGCAAAGACATGCTAATGTTGTACAGCTGAGGGTTACAAAGGGCATTGGAGGAGATCTCCTGAACAGACTACAACACAAACTAACAACACGGCTTTGGCTTTGACACCACAAACATTTTTCTTCGCTGGTAGTTAGGTTGTAACGTCAATAACAAATTGTCTCCATTTTACTTTTCTGCTGTTTATTGAGCGGCCGAGCCTCACGGGCCTGCTAGACTTTTAGTCTATAGACTTTTAGTCTATAGAAAGGAGAGGAGATAAAGTTGCAAGAATCAATACGCACCACATAAAACTAACGAGCTGGACTTGTTTTTTTTAGGGATGAAATGATGGACCACTTGATCTTAGCTACTGAGAGAACAGTTGTGTTGTGTTTTTTCTCTGCGAGTTCATGGATGCACCTTTTTTTTTTTTACTGCATCCAGGTGTTGAATTACATAAGCCTGCCCGCATGGGATGGTGACACAGCAGTTTTTCTGTATGTCTGTATGCATGTTGGTGTGTCCACTTGGTCGCGTCATGTAGCCTGGAGCTGTAAAGCCGAGCCACGCAGATGCTTTCTCTGTGTCTAACACACACAGACATTTCCTCAGACATCTCTGCACCCACTCGCATTCACTCAAGGCGGCACATTCCACATTTCCTGCCCGTCTTTACTTTATACTGTAAGTCAAGAGGAATCCAACTTGTGCTGTGGAGGTTTGCCACAGAGCCATGAGCAGCAGATACTGTAGAAGTGCGTCATATGATCTTTAATACCGTACAGATCTTCCTTTGACGTGACACACTGATGTGGGTATGTCTGAGCCGGGGGCCACTTTCATACACTCAGGTCGGAGCTGTCTGCAAGTTTTGACTCAGCGTGCATCTCAAATCCCAACAGGGTCATGTTCGTGTCATCGAAACTGGATGTCCCGTATCAGCTGCTGTGCTGCGAATTCTCGCCAATTTTCCAAACAATTACATGCTGACTCAACATTTGATCTAGTGGCCTGCCAGTGTAAATGCTTCAAAGTTTTGGCTTACTGCCTGTGCCATTTACTGTAATTGAGATTTAAGATGCTATTAAATTAGATTATTATGTGCTGATTCGCAGCCTCTCAAACACACAGACGTACACACAGCCAGCAGGTAAACAGTTGGAAATTGGATGAGGAAAAATCAATAATGCCAAAATTAAATTATACAAAATGCCATTTGCTGCACAATTATACTGCAGTTGCAGTGTTTAGTTTTTGATTTACTTTTAATGGACTCTGGATAGCATTTACCATAATCATCCTCTTCATTTTTGACCCATTTTTCATTAAAATCTTTATTCCTGGGAGCATATTTCCAGCTGAGAGGACCATGTGTACTGTAAACTGCTGTGTCGTGTGTCCTCTTGAAGCAGAAACCAATCGACAGGCATCTTAGTGTGGTCTTAGTCTTGAGATGGTCTCAGTCTTGAAATTGACTGCAGTTTTACTCAGTCCTGTCTCAGTCTTGGACAAAGAGGACTCTTAAAGTCTTGGTCTCTCTCTTGGTCCGGATACATAACTTGGTTTAGATGGTCTTGACTACAACACTGGTCCAATGCCAATGTTAATGTCCACCGACTATATGTGATTTCTTCCCAAGAGTTCAATAAAAAGATTGATACCAGTCTTGTATCTGTGTGGTGAATATGAAGCTGTTGCCAGGAAATAGTTAGCTTAACATAAAGACTAGAAATGGGGAAACAGCTTCATGCTACGTTCCAGCTCGTGTGGGGAAAGGAAGTAATATAAACCAGTGGTACTTGGTAAAAAAGAAAGTTATTTCGTTTCTGGAATTTGGGTCAATTATACAGTACAACAACAAAAAGAGGTGAGGTAAACTAGAAGGGAAACAAACCAAACCAACAAAATAAATATAACCAAAAGAGTACTCTCTAAAAAATCTGAATCTAACTAAACAAAAAGAAAAAGAAGAACCTCACTTTTTATCTAAGAACCAAAAAAACAGCATCCCTAAACCTAGTAGCAAAAATAAATCCAAACAAGTGCACAGTAAAACAACTAAATCTAGCCCAGTCCCGAGGTAATAAATGAAATACAAGTAACAATCGATTAATGAGTAATGAGCTCAACACCAAAACACAAGCCACCCCGACTGTCAGGCGATTCTATCTTAAATTACATATTTCTTCAAATTAGAAGAAACATTAATTAACAACACTAAACATTTCACACAAAGTCATACCCAAGGTGCGTCGGTGGCAGCAGTAACATCTGACTAGTCTGAATTTGCTGCTTCTGGCTGGGAAGTAATTCAACACATAACCTTTTCATTTTTACTCTTCTGATTTAGTATGAATTAAACAAATAAAGTGTAAATCAGTGAGCTTCAGAGCCTCTGGCTGACTGTGCTTACTTGTTTACTTCTGAGTTGTAGCTTCATATTTAATGAACAGGCATCAGAGCGGTGTTGATCTTCTGATCTAACGCTTGGCAAGCATATTTGCTCAAAATATCTAATTATTCCTCCAAGGTTTGGCAACTAAAACACTTGTTTTTGGCTTCAGAATTATTGTAGTTACGGTTAATAAATAGGCAAATGTTAATTGCAGGTCTGTGACAGGATGCGAAACTCCAGGCTGCCACATGAAAGTCTTGACACGTTACACACCCATCCACCCCTTGACCTTCATACCCTTGCTTCCACCCCGCTACATAAAGGACAAGCTGCTTTCTGCATCAATTGTCCAATAAGACCTTACTTCCGAGAATATTGGGCGGAAAATGTGTTAAAGACACTAAAACCAGATACAGTAATTTGGAAAAAAAAGTAAAGCAGCTTGTCACTGGAGGGTTGCCAGTTAAAATCCTGGCTAAAGTGACTAAGGTGAATGCTTTTCCTGAATGACTAAGTCCTGTTTAGATCATGAGTGAGCCTGCAGATGACGAGAAACTGTGGTTGCCTGATTCCAGCTCCTATAACCTTATGATATGTCACGCTGCTGCACCAGAATTGAGTTTCTCGTCCTCTTTCACTCTTGTATTCACGGTTCCTACCCTTCGCTTTGACCCACTTCTTTGCGACCTATCTGATTTTTCAGATGACACCATAATACTTAAAGTGTCACTATGCCAAAACCATTAAAACTGGTTCTGGGTGCCACAACGGGTTCCCCAACAAAGCTGCCCTACAATGCAGCAACAGGCTGAAGAATCTTGTTGATGTTGTGGTCCTTGCAAGTGAAACAAAGATCTTGGCTGGTGGCCCTCCCATATGTGCTATTATCCAGTTTACAGCACTGACAGGTCTGACCTGTGCTGTTAACCTGATAGTGACCTGGGTTACTGAACCGAAACGGTAAACCCGGGACTGGCCACTTTGCAGGCTCGACAGTCTTCGTACTGTCAGAGTCTTGGAGTGAGACGGTGTGATATGATCTGTAGCCAAGACTGTGATTGATTGTGTTTGTTGCTTATGTGTATTTGGCTTAGCTGTCTCACATCAATCACTAATATGGATCTGTAGACCTTCACAGCAACTGCTCTGAAGCCCCGGAGAGGTCACACATCATAAATGTGCTATGCACAAATACTGCAAATTCATGGGTTTCCCTTTTGGATAAAGCTCAGTCCACTGTAAAGATGAACTGTTTTCCCCTCTTGGTCTGCCTCTGTGCTGCATATGAAGTAGGTCATACCGTAAGTAGCCTACAGTTTCGAGCTATCCATGTGTGCATGCATTTTTCATGAGCCTTGCTGTGGTGCGTGAGAGAGCGGTTTGTGAGTTTCTCTGTGTGTGTGTGTGTTGCCTTTTTAAACTAAGCTGCGATCTCTTCCCAGGAAATCTGTCTCAGTGTTTTTGTGTAGAAAAGAGCAACAAGAGCGTATGGAGGAGCGTTGAAGAGCCTGCAGGGCGGTTACAGTAAACCCAGAGAGAGGATGATGGTGGGAGATAAATGAGAGGGGAAGTGTGAGGAAGGGAGTGACGGGGTGGAAGTAAAAAGAGAGAGAGAGAGGAAGGATCATAGGGGAAGATGGAGGGAAACCCATGCCAAGAAGATACGCACACACATATACTGCGGATAGACTGCTGGATGAGGAGACTCACAGTGACTAATCACGACCTGCATGGTTTCATTATTTGAGTGCATGGGCATTTTAATACAGCTCAGCTCATATTACTGCTGCTGCTGACCTGCTAATCCTTGTGACAAGAATGCTGAACAAATCAGAAACTGGACTAATTAAGGACACAGATGTGTTATGTAAAAGCAGTTTTAAGGATTAGCACAGGTTGAGATAAAACTTTAATGATTCCTGTGGGGAAATCAGAGCCTTGTAGCTGCAGGAGGGGGAAAAAAGTAGAGATATGAAATGAAAATAAAGTATTTACTTTGTAGAATCAACACTTTTAAGATGTACTTATCTAATTATTAAAGGTAAAACAAACAAAAACACATATTGAGCGTATCGCAGCACAATTTATAGACATGATAAATATCAGAAAAATGCATAAAATGTGTTTTGCAAGGTCTTTTTAGTAGCCGCTCTGGAGCTTTCAATCATTCTTATGCAATCACAAGGTTCACCGCTATGCAGCAAGCAAACCGCACTTCCAAATGTGGTAGCTAAGACTGTTTCCTTAACTTTTGTTTCCAAGGTCAAGAATGATTCAAGCTTGAAATACATGTGAAGACTGTTTGAAAACTTTGCACTTTGGGGAGACTGCTGTGGATACCCATAAAGTTTTAAGCACTGGAGGATTGTGTGTGTCGTAATCGAGGGTGGCAGAGGAGGGCAGAGCGGGGTCAGAGGGTGACTCAAATGGACCATTGTCTGTCGGCATATTCAGACTAAAATTAGCCTGTTTATGTGATTTGCAGCATTCCTAAAGGCATAAACACAACCACATGACAGGACGGAGAGTCTCGGTACAACGCTGTGAGGCTAATCACGGCCGACCGCAAACAACTTTCTGCAGATTGATGATTTATTGTTGCCCTTATAAAGGTCTTTGCCTGTATTGGTGTGAAGCAGAGCAACATATTTATCTATAACAGCTATTTAATATTGAATTTATATCAAAATTCATCTTGATAGCCCAAATATTATCCTCGATTTAGATCGAGTAGGTTTATAATGTTATTGATTTGAGTCTCAAGAGCATATTAGATGGGGCTGAAGCAGGCTGAATGATGCCTCAATGTTCAAACAAGCCATCTGTAACAGCACCTACATGTCAGTCAAAGCACCCACGCTGTTAATTCTGCATAATTTTGTAGCCTTAATTTAATTTGAACAGATGAGTTCTATAAAAGTTCAGACTCAGTACAGTTGTCATGAATGGGGAAATTAGCTATAGAGACTAAAACTGTTTTTTGTACCAGGCTGTAAACATGTTTATTTCTGCTGTGAAGTTGGACATTTGAACATGGAGACTTATGGAGACTGACTCGCTCTGTAGCCAGCCTCAAGTGGACGTTTGAGTAACTGCAGTTTTGCCACTTCAGCATTTGCTTCACTTCACAGCTGTGGAGGTTGCTGCTTGATGTGGGACGCTAGTTTTCTGTCATTTTCATGTCCAGCACTAACATTGTGTAACTAACAAAAAACACTCGCACACATGGGTGTGTTGGTCTTAAAATGAGGCACAATTTCAATGACAGGTATAATTTACAGTGTTCACCATAATAATAACGTACTGGACACATTTTTGCAAGATTCATAGACATAATCTGCAACTTACACACGACAGGATGCGAGGTACCATTTGGTTTTCTGGCTGGGCCCCCAGCTAAAAGTTATCTCTTTACCATCTTCAGCCACGTTAACTCATTTTAAACTCACATTTAAAGCCACAAAACCGTGGCGAGTTTCATAGAGATAAACAAATGAGCTATCAGGAAGCCTGAGCGTGGGGTTTACTGATTTTTACCGTCAGTTTTTAGTAGATGCAAATAACAGAAGAGGAAGCGACACGCAGTGAAGCCAAACTCCACATGTTGAGAAATATTCACTTCACAGATGAGTCTCTTTAATTTAGTAGGGCTTGTTATTGAGCTCGTATCATCGCAGTAACTGTGAAAGCACATCATTTCAGATTAGTATCAGTGTGGGAAACTCCCACGCTGCCCTCCTTCTGTAAACTCTCCTCTAACTGGAGCCAAGTGGGCATTTCCCACGATGTGGTCGAATCTGTGTTTGCAGAAAAAAAAAAGGACGAGAGAGTGAGAGATGGATGCAAATCGGCCAAAAAGATTTGCCTTGGAAGTTTCCTGAAGTTTCCTCTTCATGCATTCATACATGGTTGATTTCTGTGTGTTTTGTGGGCGCTCTGCAGTCTTCTTAAGAGAGAAAAGCCTCCTAACCACAGGAGTACATTTAACACAGTAACAGCCATCTCTCTTCGATTCGGAGTGCTTCATCGCCTCGTACACCTCTCGTCTTACCAGGATTTACTGAAGCATTGGGACTGATAATGGCTTAATTCATGGAGTAATATGACCCTTCTTGCTTTCTCTCTCGGTCTCCATTTCTTCTGCTGCCTGTACAGACACACACACACACTCTCTGTGAGTTTCACTGTGTGTCATCGAAGGCCTTAAGTCATGCTTTGGCTTTTATACACATTGCTGTGCGCACACAATCTTTTTGTGCTCCTAATGACCCATTTAGATGTGTCGAATCTGTTGTTTACAAGCTCAGTGTTTCACAGGATACGTTTCTCTGCATCTACAGTCACCACGTATTTATAGTACGTGTAAAAACTGCATCGCTGTTTGCATATATAATAACACAGCGCGCTCACACTCTGCGTGTGTGTTCTGTATGACTGTCTTGATGTGGCCGGTCGTAGATTTATGTGTCGGTCCGTAATGGGCTCTTCTTTGTCTGAGAAGGCGACTTCTTCCCCCGTTAGTGAAGGAGATCTGTAATGACGGAGGGTGGTGGTGGTGGTGGTGGTAGGGGGATGTTTGTGTGTTGTATTGACGCGTGCATGCGCTCGTTGCCACGTGCGCGTTCGAGCGAGGCCCGAGAAGTGTTCATTATGACTGGGCTGTGTCCTTGTTTTTCCTCTTAAAACGACCCCGCACACTCTAAATTACACCGTGCTCTGTTCCACCATTGTGCCCTGAGAGAGCGACTGTGGGATTACAAGTGCAACACAGCTCTGTGTGAATCAGGCCAGAGCCATTTGTTTTCCTCCGTGTGTCACAGTCTCGTGCATTTGCAGGTGTGTTGTAGCTCAGCGAAGTCCCACTCCGTGAAATAAGACTGCAAGAAACTGCACATCAGAGTTACTCAGTCACAAAATAAATGCCTCGCGCAGCACCTGTGGCTCTTGATGAACCTATTTCTTTCCCTCTTCTTTGTGAAGTTTGGTGCTGAAAGCCAAAACCACAGTGCTAGTTTTACTTACATAGCACTTTTATTAAATGCCAATTATGGAACAAAAGTGATAAAAGGACAGAATGAAGTCATTTAAATTGGTTTCAAATATCTTGGTGTCATCATAGACTCTCTGCCACAAGAAAACAAGTTACACAAGTTGTTGCAAAAACAAAAATTTGACCTAAACTTTTAGATTTATTCAAAAATATCTGATACAACAAATCTGAGCTACAGTAACTAGTCTGGTTTGGATCACACGGGCCAGCCTTCGTGCATCAGTAAGCCTTGGCTGCCCATGACCCTGTCGCTGGTTCACAGCTTCTTCTTCTTTGGACCACTTTAAGAGATATTGACCACTGAAGACTGGGAACACCCCACAAGAGCTGCAGTTTTGGAGATGTTCTGACCCAGTTGTCTCGTCATCACAATTTGGCCCTTGGTCAGAGTTGCTCAAATCCTAATGTTTGCCTGTTTAGCCATGTTTCACCTGATCGGTGTGGTGTGAATCTTTACTGACCTCCCAATTCAGTTTGATTACGATTCACCTGACAGCGATTCTTGGTGCGTCTAAATGAAAACGTAACGTAATGACACAACATGACAACTTTATCACCTTCCCAATCTACCAGATTGATGGGTTAAAATGTTGCTGATAGATTAACAGCATCAAGAATAAGAGGGGACGTAGTTGTCCCAAAGAGTCTTTACATTTTAGGAACATCCGTCCATGGTAACTCTCATCATTCCTTTGCATTTAATCCTTAAACTTAAACAAGCAGACCTGCCACCATACCTGATCACTGCATGCATGCCTCGTCTGTCCTGAATATGTACCTCTGTCTTCTGTAATGTGATTTTATGTTTCACTGTTTGTGCCGTTTCCTACTTTGTTTCCATTTACTATCAATGCTGCATCACTCCTCGGAGCTCTTTATCCTGTTCAGCTGCCTCATTGTTTGCTTGTTTAATGGCTAACTTAACATGTGGACAAGGCTAACTGGAGCACTTACACTGATGTTTACCAATGTGCATCGTCCCTGAAGAAATAAATCTAATCTAATCAAATAAACTACGTTCTGGTTTACTAAGAAGACTGTTGTTCTGATGTTTTCACCACCAATGTCAAATTGTGTCTATGTTAAAATTTTTACTCTTGCCTGGCGGCTTCTTGCTCGGTCAGTCTCCCCTTTTCTCTTCTTAACTTGCTCTGTCAACGTTCTCCTCTGTTATTATGTCCGGTTACATTGCCCGATTACCCAGCTCCTGTTCTGGCATGACACCAGCTCTACCATCAGCATTCCCAGTCCTGAAAACCTCCTTGTTTTTCTAGTGGTCCAAAACACCTGTAGGACAAACACTTAACACTTCCCTGGTGTTCGAATGTCACAGTACGGGTAACAAACTGAGCTAATGTTGGCTAACAGCAGCTACAGTTGGCAGCAGTTTACTGTACTGTCCATCAGAGGAAAAACAGGGAAGATTTCGTCCGTAAATATATATAAATATATGATCCAGTTTCACCAGAATCAGTGAGATAGTCAGCAGTGTGTGACTGAATCTCTCTAATAATGAGTTGTTTGTGTGTGTGAGGCCCATTTGTACTCCTAGCTCTGCTTTGTCACCTGGGGAATGGCCTGAGGTGCAGTGGAGATTCACAGATGTATCTTCCTTTATGTGTTTTCAAGGACAGAGAGAGGAGAAGAGCAGAGCTTTTGTTCAAATGTGAGGAAGAAACCGCGACATGACAACACGTAACACACCTCCGTCATATTCTCTCTGTGTGTGTATATCAGATAATGCAGCAGTGAAAACCTGTTTTTCAGGTGATTTGTTTGAATGATGGTGTGCTACAAACAAATAAAGCCTCAGCGTTATTAAGGATGAAAGTCCTGAAAGGCTCTGGATGTTTATTCACTGTAGCAATAATTGGGGTAAATTAATTGCCTCTCATGGAATAACCTTCTAGATTGGATGAGCTGCTCGCTTTCCAATTCTGTATTGGGAGCTCTGATTTTGAAGCAGTTTCACTCAACCTGTGATGATTAAATCCTTCTTACCCGCATTTAAAATGGGTTTTATATTCCTTCTGATTTTAGGGGGCTTAACTGAGCATAAATCTCCCCCAAAATAGTCATTATGTTTGATTTGGCCACTTGCGTTTCTTATTTTTTTAAGAACTGGCTAATAATAATTCAAGAACTGCGTCTACTTCACAGTGTTTTAGTGTATTTAGAGATAAATTTAGTAGAGAAAGGAGAAACCTTTGCCTGTATTTCAGCATTAGTGTTCCTGTATTCTAAATAATGTGAAACATCCTACACATTCGCAGTCGGCGCGAGGATGCCAAAATCCTAAGACAGACGGAGGCCAGGAGAGGAGTGAGATTGATGTAGACGAGAGAGGAAACAAGTTGTTCTTTTGCTAAACTGACAGCTTTCAACCCTCTCTGGTGCGTCGTAAGCTCGCTGTATACGCTCGTACACATGCATTTGGCAGGTTTATAGACATTCATGGAAGAGCTATTTTCATAGATCTGATAAATAACACGGGCCAGAGAGCCTCATGTTTTAAATACCTTCTTGCGGCGGGTAATTGCATGCAGCTGTGTGTGAACACAAGTTGGCAGCGCAAATGCGTGTGCGCGCTCTTTTTGGGTGTCCGTGATTGGCAAGGAGTGGAAGAATAGCGAGTAAAAAAAAAAAACGTATGAAAGGGAATGTATAATTTTGTTTAAAGTTAGAGACGGAAACAGACGGAGAGAGCAAAGACTGAGACCGAGATGTGTGAACGATGCGTTCAGTATCTGCAGGACACAACGTCGTTTACGTGGAAATAAGGTTCGAGTAATGAGCTGTTGCTATCAGAGTGATGGATGCGCAGAAAATGCGTTGGCCTCATGGGAGCCTTAGTTTTTCTGTAAAACCTGAAAATGTACAGCACCTCCTCTGTGGGCTTCCTAAAACATGAACAGAAACGAATGACTCAGCATATTTACGGACAGAATATGAATCTTTGTATTGTGTCTAAAGACAAAAACCATATGTAGCTGTTCTGTGTTTATTTCTCCGGTTTGACGGATTGCTGTGGTTTCGTCAAAGCATTGCTTGGGCATTAGCTTCTTCTTCTTCTTCTTCTTCTTCTTCTTCTTCTTCTTCTTCTTCTTCTTCTTCTTCTTCTTCTTCTTCTTCTTCTTCTTCTTCTTCTAAGCAAGTATCCCCATATCTGTCAGTTCAATATGAAGCTGGAAACAGGGGGACACGACTAGCCTGGTACTTTTTTTAATCCAGAAACCCAAAGTGTAATTAGTGACCTTTAACGGACCAGTGTGTAAGATTTAGTATCATCTAGTAATGTAGTAGCTGATTGCAAACGCTTTGTTTTATCCTGTCTTTGTTAGAGTGCAAGAGAAACTACGGTGGCTGTGAAATGTGCAGAAAACACGGACAGTGAACAGAATGGACAGCGTATGCGTGCGAACTGCAGTTTTTGGCACTTCTGCATTGGCTTCACTTCACAGCCGCGGTGGTTGCTGCTTTCTTATTCTTATTTTCGGGTCATTACACACCAAAGAAAACATAAGTCATAATCTGAAAATAGCAGCCCTTAAATCTTACAACACTGGACCTTTTTTTAATTTCCCAAAATGTCAACACTTGCTGCTTCAAACCGATATTCTGCCCTGGTTTCACATGATATATGATGTCGACACAGAAAACATGTCAACGACCCACTGACCTTTAGATGTAACCATGCACTGATACTTGCATCCGTTATTGATCCTTTTTTTCCCCTCAGGGATCATCCAAGTTTCATTTCACCTCATTATTGGATATATATATATATGAGAAAAAGGAAAATCCGGTTAGTGATTCTCAGCAAAATTCACTGCCGCAATAAAAGCCAACTGGTTTGTCTGTTTCTTGTTAAGATGCATAATGGTTTTACTTTCCTATAGCATGAAGAAAACATATACCGATTATTAATGTGCTTGTTGATAAATCCAAATGAAATAGCAATGAATGAGTAGTAATATCGATTTCAGTTTCTGCCCCAACATGCCGCTTCCCTCATCCGCTATTTAAAGGAATAGTTAAGATAGGAGTAATATGAAATTTTAGGACATTTATTCACTTTCTTGCCAAGAGTCAGACGAAAACATTGACACCACTCTCATATCTGTCCATTAAGTATGACTCCATGTTTTTCTGTGCTAAACAAACTGGATATATAATTAGCGTTTGTGTTTCCTCCTGTTTCCAGTTTGAGTGCTAAGCTATGGTAACTGGCTGCTGGTTCTTTATGTGTTATGAACGTAACATTAATCTTCTCATCTAACTCTTGGCAATAAAAGCTTAGCTAACTCTGCAGTTTCTGACGCTCAACAAGTTTTATTATTCTCATTATCTATGCATTATTTAGTATTCTTTCTCTGTTCCTTACATGTATCTGTTGACTGTGACTGTTTTCCCTCTGGGATAAATAAAGAGCTACCTTACCCTACTTTATATTAGCTTTCTCCACAGTGAAAATCGATATATTGGTTATTGCTGTTGTTGCAACCGCTGAAAGGAGCTGATAATAATAATAAAAAATAAAAAAAGCCACAGTTTAGGTTAATGTCCCTTCAAAGCTCTTGAGCAGAACAAGGATCGTTTTTCATATTTCTTGGGAGAAAGTCAAAAAATAATCCATCTCGGCAAGTGGGCCCAAAACGAAAATCGTTTTTTCTACAAACTCCCATCAAAACAGTGGGATCAGAGCCCAGTGATATCTGAGCAGCTGCCCAGTCACTGCACCAGAGACTTACACTGTCAATACATAATATAAAGCCATATATATTTTTTTATTTTTTAGTTTGTTTGCATGTTTTTTTTACATTGCAACAGCAACAACAACATGTAGGCCTGTTAGGAATATGGCTTTTCACATGAGCTTGAACCTATTTGGACGGTTAAAGAGTGCTGACCATAATACATGAGCTTTAAAATTAGATATGTTTCAAAATATGCAAGAACAGGGCAGAAACTTTACTGTTTATAGTGAGAATATTAATTATGAATACATCTGTTTAGGACCAAAACTTCTTCTGCACTCTTTGACAACATATATTTGACTTATATTTGCAACGTGTGTATTTAAATACCTGTACACATATTCTTAAATTTGCCATAGATGTATTTTTTTTAACAAACGGATCTCCAAAATCTAAACTTTTAATTTGCTTGAACAAACAGCCGGTTTAGAGCTTTGTGATAATGTATTTTAAGATATTCTAATTGGTTTTTAAATGCTCAAATTAGATTTCTCAGCCCGCAAAACAACACCTAATCCTGCAGTTTGTCTGTAAAATTCAAAATCACCAAATTTAGAGCGTGCTTCTCGCAACAACAACACACGGACAGCAACAATATGGGTATGCAATTATCTCGGTTTTTCCAAAATAATTATCTCCTTACTCTCCGTGGTGCTCCATGTGTGTGAGAACAAATGCTCAGAATATCCTGACAAATGTGCTCTGACCCCGGCACAGTTGGTGTGCGCTTCAGTGTCTATTTGAGCGGTGTTTACCTGTGCGGTCCTGCAGCAGCAGCAGCAGCAGATGTGTGATCCTGCAGTCTGAGCAGTTTAAATGGGATGCGGCAGTCCCTGCTGACAGGCGTAATACACGATCAGGAACCAGAGGTGGAAAAAAAAATGGTGGAAGACTTAGCATGAGGAGATACAGCTGTTTGGCACACGAGCACGCAGCATTCTTTGAGTGTGAAGATATGTAGAAAAACACAGCGGTTGTTTAAGGATCAAACATGTCTGGCTCACAGTAGCGGTCGCCATTAATTCATCCCAGGACAGCTGCTTGATAGGTTGGTTGCCATGGTGAAACACTCTGTGGACAGATGTGCAGATTGGCTTGGCTGTTTCTTCACAGAAGCAGGTGTGAGTCAATGCAGGTGACTGCGAATGTATTTGAAATGAATATAGATCATTTATTTTGTTTTTAGCTTGTATCTTTTTGGTATTATTCCTAAAAAAATGTTTCATTTGGACATATGAATCCTCCTTTTTCTGTTTTATATTTATTTTTTAAAATTCCTTACTCATATAATATAGTACACTGTTTCTTTAAAAATATATTATACCATCAAAATGCAACATTTTGAATGAAAATGAACTATGAGCTGGCTGAAATGTAATTGAAAACAAGTTTTTTCTGTAAGATTTTGTTTCAGAACAAGCCTGCTGATAGTCACATCCTTGTCCAATACCGCACACGTGCTTCCACGATTATTCACAAGCGAGAGTGTGACAACAAAATCATAAGAAGAGGTAAAATGAATTGTTCAAAAACAATCGTAGCTCAAAACATGAAATATCAGAAAGAAAAGTGCAGGTTAGGAGTACTGCTTTTCCACTAAATTAGCTCTGGACTTGGTCATATTCAGGATTCAACAACAGTCAACAATAAATAATCTTCTTAAGAGGAATAAACCTGCCTCCTGTGTAAACTATAGCGATTGACTCACTTCTCAAGTGGCAGCTCCAGGAATGACTTCCGCATTGGCTTCACTTCCCAGCACCGGTTGCCACTCGAGTCTTATATACTCGAAATGTGGATATAGACATGAAAAGAAAGCAAATTTGAAGCTTTACAGAGATTTTGTGACCTTTCTTTTTATCTATCATTATTATTTGCACTCAGCCACATTTTTTTGCGTGTAGACTTTTTGCATCTTTTTCTAATTTCTAAAGACTCCAAATGAATACAATCAAAAATGTGTGGTCGGAGGTTTCTCCTCAGACGACGTTACTAACTTCAATGCCTCACGTGAGCTCGGTGCTGGGAGGTCGCTCATTGTTTAGAAGTTTGGCGAACGAGAGCGAGAGAGAGACAGAAATGTGGAGAGGTCTCTGGGTAAACCTAAACCTTCTGTCAGACCATATTTAGCCACGGATCCCTGCTACTGCTGCTGTTGCTGTACACAGACGTGCAAACACATCACCGTCACAGGACAGATGCTTTGTTCTAATCCGCACGGACGCGGTTTGAAAGTGTTTGTAAGTTTAACACGGACACTGAACAGCGATATAAATGTTTAGTTTGCAACCAAGCCAAGCTGTTTCTTTGTGTCTTTAGTGCTCCTCTGAGAGCTGCGATGATTTAAACACTTTACTTTCAGCGCCCTCCCTGCTTTTCATCATCACGATCTCCCACTGATATCATTTTATCATGATTTCCATCGCGGCTGCATGGCTAATTTCCTCGTGGCAGAGTGGATAATGAAGATAGACTTGGCGTGGCTGTAACTAACCTGATGCGTTGCCAGATGATATTTAGCCTGAATTGACTTGCAAAATCACTGCACTCCATGTTCTGTGCTTCGAAATAAATAAGCTTGATGTTAAACGCCTTTGCCAAGTTGAATTGACCTCAGATGTAGACCTGAATTATCATGTAACAGCAAGCATTCGATACAGTTTACAGATGCAGGCGCCTGGCCTTGCACACTTCACAATCGTTTCCATATCTTGTATATTCAGATTGAGCTTTTGGCAGGGGAAGTGAATATAAAAAAAAAGCAAGGCTTGTTTCGAGGGTCGCCGGTTCAAATCCTCAGACAGACCCGAGAAATCAATGAGAGATGTCTATGCTTTGAGGCTCCCTGCTGTACATAAGGAAATGAGTATCTCTGACTGCGAATAATCATGTTTCACTATGGATTAAGTGGGTGTGAAAACCTAAGACGGCCTCTGTTGGTGAGGGAGCGTCGCTCCAGGTACTGATGAGACAATGAAATATGATGAAGGAAATAAAGTTTGAGTAACCGATCCATGGATTTAAAGTGCAGTTGCATTGATCAATGCAGCACTTTGCCGGATGATGGGCAGAAAGTTGAGCCAGGTTCAGTTTGTTTCTGCCTCGTCACGTATTTTTTTGATTAACTTATCATAATCGTTCCCATCACCACAGTCTTGCAATATTGCAATCAGAGTTGCTTGTTTTCTTCGACTGTATTTGATTAAATCATGGAGAAAAACATCAAGTCTTATTTTTAGCCATGCCTTAGGTCAGTCTGTCTACATTGGTTAAGACTGGGATATCTTAACAAGCATTGAGTGATCTTTGGTGATTCTCCACCATGAGTTTGACGTTTGCTGTTTTGAGTTACATCTCTTAACTTCTGGATGTTTGCCATGAAATTTGGGTTGTTTTCCTCAGTGGAGCTTAGGCAGGCTGAATGAAGCCTGGTTGCTCAAACAAGCCACCTTAATGTTAATTCTGCATAACTTTAAGCCTTAATATAATCTGAACAGGTGAGTTCTATAAAACGTCACCCTCAGTACAGTTGTCATGAACAATAAAATTAGCTATAGAGACCAAAACTGTTTTTGTACCAGGCTGTAAACCTGTTTATTTCTGCTGTGAAGTTGGACCTATGGACATTGGCTTGTTCTGGAGCCAGCCTCAAGTGGACATTTGAGGAACTGCATTTTTTGACACTTCTGTATGGCTTTACTTCACAGCCATGGAGGTTGAACTCCAAAAGTACAAACTGTACTTTGTGTTTAATGGTAATTATGAAATGATAGCATATTGTTAGTACGCTGATGAATAAACCAGCAGCAGGTCTTAAGAACTTCACTGGAGTTCTCCTCACAGGATCTACAGTGTATACGCATTGATTGTCTCAGTCCGCTCTATGGATTAGTTATCCCACTTAGATAGAGATCCGGAGCTGACGCTTCCCATCCGTAATGCCACAGATCTGGACCGAATCGATGCTCGGCCCGATGGATTTGTGGCTGGCTGTTGTTAAGTGGAGATCTAAGGCTTTCTGTCACTTACTTACTGTGAGGGAGAATTGCCTTAGGAAGACACACATGCAGTTCATACACGCACTCACAGATTGTTTGTAGCTCTGCAGATTGTGACTGATTGGAAAGGCTGCAGTGTAAATCAATAGTGGCAGCAGCGAAGCAGACTGCAGCCATTTCTTCAACTCCGCTTCTCTCAGTTTGATTAAAGAGAGGAACGTTATCTGCCTCCATCGCTGTCTCTCTGTCTCTCTGTCTGTCTTTCTGTCTGTCTCTCTGTCTCTCTGTCTGTCTCTCTGTCTTGTTTTATCATTTAAAAAGAATTTGTTCTGTTTGTTAACGTCTTTAGCTCACATTTAGAAAGACATTACTTGGTAATTTAAAAAAAAAGAAGAACGATGACATTCACATTTGTCCAATTATGGTAATAATGACAGTGTTGCGAAGTGATGTCTGAAAATAGAAACGTTTCTCACACCTCACAGAGGACCCGTTGTCAGCTCAGCTCTTTAGCCGCTTAAACTTTAAATGTTTATCTGGAAAAATCCCCAGAAGTTTCAGTCATTTACAGCCTTCACACGACGAGCGAGATTGTTTATCTAAAGGAAGATTATCTACACAGTCGGCTCGCCATCAAAGTAATACAGAGGTACGCTTCTTTTTCTTGATAATCATCTTTAACCAAATATAGTTTAGTGCAGCAGGAAGTAGAGGAGCATGTTAACCACGCAATGGCCAAAAGTTTTTATTCTGTACTCAAAGAGTGAATTAGTCGTCATATTAACCAAGTTTCAGCTGTGTTAATGACGTTATTATTCAAATTGTAGGATGGGACACTGGAAGCAGGAGTTTTTACGGACACGTATCGAATAGTTAAAATGTCATATTTCTTAAAGGGAGTTTGGTTGAATTCAAACTACTAATATTTTTATTTTGGAACGTTCCGTCAACGCTACAGAAACATAGGGTAAATGTCAAGTATGATAAGGTTGTCTGATATTGACTGCTGTTAGTTATTGGTTTGTTTAATGGTTGCGTATTGATTATGGATGGTGGCTGATCAGGCTTATTATCAGTAATCATATTCAGTTTATATGCAGTAAATAGTAGATGCCTCTTTGTAGATGTATGTTCATCTTTGTGGGGCAAAGTTTTAGTTACAATCTAAGATAGATGATGACCGTTGTAACGATAACAGTCCAGTCCCAGTGCTGTTATTCTCTATATCAGCACTCCATCGTGACAGTTTTTTTTGTTCAAGTGAAAAAGGCAGTTATTCACAAGAGGGCGCTTATATCAAGACTCCTTTTACACTTGTAATGAAAAGTCAACTTTGGTAAAAGGTTTGATTTTACGCCTGGAGGACTCTTGGGGGTCTCAGCACGTTTATAGTCACCCAGCCACACTCCTGTAAGAAGAAAGAAAGAAGAAAAACAAATTCTACAGAGGTCACAGTGTTTTTTTAAAATCTAAAATCACTGCTGCTGCTGAGAAGAAGCTGCCAGTTTGATGTGAATCTGTATTCAGATGTTCTCGTGCAGAGTACGAGGAGTCAGCTCAGGACAGAGGAGGGATGTTTCCATCTCTATTTAAGGAGGTGGGCTGAGAGACGAACTGCCAGATTGTTTAAGACTTGGACGTAGGCCGACTGCGCTGATGACGCTGCCTCTGCTTAAGTGGAAAGTGTATTCAGATGGAGGCTCTGACTTTCTGTTCCTGTTCTCTTTCGCGGGCTGAATGAGAATTTCGTCACACTAGATATATTTTCTCCTTTTGCTGCCCCTCTCCTCTCTTCCTTCCTCTGACAGAGGTCAAAGGTCAGGGGCGTTTTGATCTAAATACAGTGTTTTCTTCATCATATTGCCGTGGTTCCTCAAAGTGGTTAATAAAAAGGGAAATACTTTGAAAACAGTGTCAAATCGCAAGTGATTGCTAAGTGTGTGTGAGTGCAAGGCAGTGCAGAAATCAATGAGGCTAAGACAAATGCAAGCATTAGTCGTCGAGTGTGTAGAGGGATAACCAGTTCATTTATTACTGCAGCTGCTCCAGCTGGCTCTCACTGACCTGGATACAGATCCAACAACAGCTCCAACATCACACTCGTTCTGCATCTTGATGGACTTTTTTTTTTTTTTTAGTTTATGTTCAACAAAATACGCCTGATTTTTGTCTTTTTAATGACGCCACTGCCCCTCCGTGTGTTCCCCGAGGCTCTTTCCCTTCTCTCCAGTCCGGTAACCAACCCTCAGGACAACAAAATGATCAATGTTCAAACTTCATTAGTACACTCACTGAATCCTGGGGGCGGATTTGTGCAGCTATCGATTACTTATGTCTTGTTTTAATTATTGATGAGTGCGGGTAAAAAGGTAGGGGTCAGTCACCATGTATGTGTGTGTGTGTTTGACCCTCCATGTTATGTTGTGCACCGAAGATGAATTACTTCCTGTGATGGGAGTGGTGGCCTTTTGACCCGCCGAACGTGTCAGTTGATGTTTGCTCCTCTGAGGGCATCTGTCACTGACTGACCGGCCTCGTTGCATATTCATTTATTCATGCACAGACACTCTGCGTATTTATCTTTATGCATTTTCTACACTGAGCAGCTTCTCTGCTGTGTTTTACTTTCCTCTCTCCAACACATACGTCAGTTTGTTGTGAGTCACAACTACGGCTTTGAACTTCATCTCCTAAAGTAGTAATGGCACACCTTCATGGTGATGGATAAATATCTTTATGATGTGTATTTTAACGATCTAATGCTTCAACTATAAAGGAAAGTCGAGAGTTGGATGAGAATATTGATTCCTCTTTCATGTACTCTGACTATAAAGCTACTGCTACCAGCCGGCTGACTTAGCGTTACATGAAGACAGCCAGAAAAACAAACAGGATAGAGTAAAAATTCCAATTTTCTGGGGCATTATGTGCCAGTTTACTCTCTGTGTATCTTCTTTTCTTACCATTTTTACACTTCTTTTGTGCAAACAAACAAGATACAGTGTGTTAATTTGTGAATTTTTAATATTTTGTGAGCTATGGAAAGCTTCATATTTAAGATACATGAGAATGATATCAATCCTTTCAACTAACTTTAATCCTTTAATAATATACAGCTGAAGACAGACAGGAAAGCAGGGAGAGCGATAAGGGACGACAGGTAGCAAAGGACCCGGGAATCTTTCACGCATGGAGTGCATGCTTTATTGGTTGAGCCACCAGGGCATGTTATTTTAAGTGGCTCTTCACTTAATTTACATTTACATTTACATACATTATAGTTATCGTAGGGCCGGAAACATGCACATGTGACATTATGTTATGACTCCGTTTGTCATTTAGCTTTCTTAGTTGCTCTTATTTACTGAGACAGTGCTGCATTGCAGTAATTGCTGTACCGCAGTTGAAATATTCTGGCATTTTACTACTAGTTATTGAACGTGCATCGCTTTTTTCTTCTGTTTTGACGTTTGAAAATGTAATGTTAAAAATGTAGTTATGGTAAATGTCATTTTTGTTTTTAAGTGTTTTTAAAAATAAAGCCTGCAGTAAAAAAACGGAAATGAGCCTGAAGTCTTACAGCAACGCCGCTCAAAAGATACCTAAAGGTCAACTTCAATTTGAAAAGAAAGAAACTCAAATATCGCCTTTTTAGATACATATTTTTTTATTTTTAAATCTTGATATAACTTGTCAATAAGAGCTTTAACTGAGAATTGAGGTTGTATTTTGGGGTTTTACACCCGAAAAGAACGTCCACTAAAGGGATACATCCAAATAAGAAAGCTTTGTTTATTTAATTTCTTTCAGCTGTTTATGTTTTTCAGCAGTAATAGTCCTGATTTTGCAAGTTGGATGGAGTCCCATGCTGGGGGATACCGCAGCGTATTCAGATGAACAAAATTGCTAACGAGGAGGTTTGTTGAGGGGAGCTGCTGTTTTGCTAAATGTTCAAGAACATAAGAGCCAATTTGAGTGAGTTGAGCAAATTAGGGATTTGCCAGACGCTGATGAGGAGGGCGAGATCACAGACAGACTAGCTGGGCACTTCATCCTGCAGTTATGAAGTCCCATATTGAGCTGTTGCTAAATTGAAGAAGAATAATCTGCGGTTCATTGATATATTCAAATATCCTTTTAATAACTGCTGTTTTATGGTCATAAACTCGCAAAATAAGCCTTTGACATGCTGAGACTTGTTATCTCATTAACCATACCGTATTATGGATTTCCCCTCCACGAGAGGGAATGGAGTGACAGTAGTGTGAGGGAAGTGAGATGGAGAGAGGGGGAAACGTCTCTCTTCTCCACTGCAGTATTGCATGTTGAGATGTGTAGGTGTGAATGGGATTTTTTCATTCACGATCTCGTGGGAATATTAAGTGAAAATGAGATTGCCGTGGTGTTGGTCACAGCGTAACCTGTGGAAATCCTCAGCCTGTATAATGTATTTGTGGTGTCAAACCACTGCATGTCTCTGCTAAAAATGGAGCATGACACACATTGACAGGCTTGATATCATCAGCCGATGTTGACTTATTACAGATATATTTGTTATGTACTGTATGTATATTTTACCTTGTGAACCAGGTAACTCAAGAACAAGAGGTTTCCAGAAGCGCGTACACTAAAAGCATTTCTGTATTAATGGAAGAAGTGACACCTGAGTTGTGTTGCCAAGCTTTTAAAAAGAGCAATGTGCTGATTTTGTGGATTTGAGGAGCAGCACTACTCATGTGACAAAACAATTATCTGGAGAGAGCTTTCTAAAGTCTGCTGGGGTTGTGTCTATCTGTGCTCAACGTAACCGCCGTGAAATAATCAGGAAATAACTTTTTATTTCGCTGATTAACCGGCTTTCTCGATGCCAGTGCTCCCTCACTCTTATTCACTGTCTGTGTCACCCAACCACTGCTCGCCCTCTCCCTTTCTGTCTCACAGAAACCAAATTAAACTTCTTTGTGTCACTATTTTGCAGCGTAATTGTGAGCTGGGCTCAGATATACAGATATACTGTAGAAGCTGAGTTCCTGAAATAAACAAAGTCAGAACACAACAGGTAGGAGTGTTTAGTCCATGAATCCACCTGGATAGTCTCAGTTACAGAGATATTTCAGGTTGACTGTGGAGGGTTTAACTAATCTTTGTAAAAAAAGTTGTAACTAGCTTTGCTGCAGGTCTCTGTGTTGTTGACGGACAACCCTGCAGCCAAAATGGACTACCCTCACTCAAATGAATGGAAAACAGCGCCTGATTTCACCTTTGTTCACTCGTCGGCTTCATTCATGCCTTTAGTTGGCACATTGCTCCATTTGTTGACATGTTGCCACCACCAGCTATGGACCGGACTCATCGTCAACCAACATACATCGCTCTATAGCACTCCTAGTGGTCAAAACCTCTAGAGAGTAGCTTTAATAACTTAATTTATAAACCTAAAACACTTATATTTGTGCCGTGTGTTCATGTTTATATCAACAGTGATTAAAAAAAAAAAAATCAAATATTACTATTAAAAAATTAAAAAATGGTTTGTCATGTATGAGCGTACAAGCTCATTTGTTTCTGCTGTCTTCTTTAACATAGCTGCTTTTCCTCTGCTCGGTCTCTCTCTCTGTATTCGCAGTGCGTTCACATGTAATATACATCTGCAAATATATTCTGCACATTTGTTTGCAGGTTATATGGTTATACTAAAGAATAAAAAAATAGAAAGTCTCTGCGCAGAAATGTAATTGGTCTATTGAGAGTTTGCACACACCTTGCACTGTAATTGTCTCACTGTGGTTGAGCTGATCTCACCTGTGCCACCACACACACACACACACACACACACACACACCGTTACATAAACCATATCCATTTCTGCACACCCGCTCAAGACATTAGAGTGTAAAGCTGAATATTCATGCCCTTAAGCATCATGGGGGATGGAGTGAGCCACGAAGTTGTGTTTACGTCATCATCATCCTGCAGGTCATATCAGTTGGCGTGATCTGGCAACAATGCTCTTAATCAGCAGGTATCTCTTCTGCTTCGTGTTCGAAAACAGGATATGAAGCAAGACCACTTCCTGTTTGCTGTTATCTGCTCTAATAGCGACGAGGCCTCCCGTCATAGTGGTTCCTTTTTTGATTTCCCGTGTAAGTTATTGATGTCGACGAGTCATGGTACTCTAGAAAAACCTTTAATTTTCATTTGAAAAGGTGACACTGGACTCCATGGCTACAAAGGTTTTCCCGACTCCTTCTGCTCTTTTCCCTTTGAAGACAATGCTCCGCTTTGATGTCGCTTGAACTTTTCTGCAACGTGATGCCAGCTTTAATAACCGTGGTGAGAGCCGGCAAATGAAGGCTTTGATTCTGAGAAGTTTGCATCCAGAACGAGACATTTCTCGCTAGTTGAAAGACATTACAGGTCCCCTTTTTCACAATGACACAGTGTTAGGAAGTCATTTTAGCTCTTGTTTGATGAGCAATAACTTGCTTCAAGGTATTAAACCGCCTTTCTTTGAATCTTGTTTAGAGTCAAAAACCCAAATTAACATCCTGTTTGTAGGTTTGGAGAAACCACATCCCCAACTGACGTGCATTGTTTAGACATGATGTACAACCTTTTTATATAGACATGAATTAAGATTTCAAGTGGTATAATTTAAATAAAACCGACACCGGTTGTTAGATACAACCAAGACAGGTTGCTCTAGTTTGGTTTTTCCAATATTATATCATGTCAGGGCAGTCCTCAGGCCTCGCTGTAGTGAAGTGAAGTGATGTAAAGGAGAGGAGAAAGTGTCGTCCTGTAACTGAAGATGGGTTCACACAGAGGGCGGCGTTGCTCTGCCTGCTGGGAGGCCTTTCATGATGTTTGACCCCTTTACCTTGTAGCGCTTTAATACAAAATAAAAAGAGCGTTCGCCCCGAGCAAAGGGAGAAGGCGAGTCTGTGACAGAAAAAGATTGAGCTGTTAAAGATTGAGAAATCTACTCATTCAAAAAAACCTCTTGATTATTGTTGCATGATGCGACAATAAGTCCGGTAGTAGTAGCTGTACATGAAGCATACACAAAGACTGAGGCAGCTCTTCCCACCAGGGCTTTCCTTTGGTGCGGCTCCCGAGGTTAATTAGGTAGGACGTTGTCTGCATATTTGACTAATCCACCAAGAGTCTGCATTCCTGCAGCAGGAGCAGCAGCAACAGCAACTCTACGCCATTATCTAATCTGAAGTTGCCCACTAATTCTATTTAAACTCTGCTGGCTGTGACTCGAAACACACAAAACAATGCAGAAGCGATATGGCACCGAACTGAGTTTGGGAAATTAGAGATGGAACATAGTACACATAGTAGAAATGAATGTGATAAGAAATGAAGCGGGCTTGTTAGGAAGTGATTCACCGAAATCAAATTGGTAGTTATGCAATGTGTGTTTAAATAAATTTTTCTGTGTGTTTGTACTGATTGGCAATTTAAAGCTGCAGTGGACTCAATAAACTTGACATGACACAGACTGTTTCACCCTCAATGGTGAATGTAAATGCAGTTTTAAGCACAACAGAGTAGTATCAGTCTCCATAGGAATATCAAAGCACTATATTCTCCTCGTTAGTGATGGAAAATCTAAGTCTTAATGCAAAATCAGGACTTAAAATTGCATAAATTGATTAGTCCGAGGCAGAACCAGCTAATGAACACACAAGATTGGCTATTGCCAATGATTTTTGAAATAAAAACTGACACCGCCATGAAAAATCCAAGTGGTACTGTAAAATCAGGCCTTAAAATTAAAATATTGAATTAGTTAGAGGCTGAAAAAGTGTCCACCTGAGGCATAAACTTTAAACCATTATTTACTTTTTTACTCAGTGCACTTCATCAGCTAATTGCCTGTCTGTAGTTTGATGTAGGCAGGTAGTATATCGTGGGTATTTTGTTTAAAATAGTGCCATAAAACCAAAACTCGTGGGTATTTTGTTTAAAATAGTGCCATAAAACCAAAACATGAGCTACAAGAGGCTGAAAAGCTGCGTAGAGATGCTGAAGTTTGGTCACTGTGAGCGTCGACGTCCACGTTACACGTTGCTGTTTTGATTCAGTGCTACATTTCACGCATGCTCCTGCGAGTAACCACCCACAAAATGCTTGTGGAGTGTTAAGGGACCCACTAGTGTCGGTGTCACTCCGAACACATATGTAACAGTGAAAGAAAACACAACACCTCGTGGAGCTCCGGCCATCACGGCGACCCTCACGCACACTGCAAACAAGGTTTACACATTCCCTCACAAAGCCGCCACATATATTTGTTTTTTTATGAAGGTATGACTGCCGTGTTTATGCATTAATACGGTGCGTTTGTGGGCGTGTGGGACCGGGTGGATTGTGTTCGAGCGTTGCTCACATGAAAGACTCTTTGTACAGCAAGTTTTTTAATGAATCGGTGTACAGATTGGGCGCTTGAAGGTAACAGCATCGGTGCATGTGTGTGTGGGTGTGAGTTCAAGGTCGGGTTTGTTCAGCGAAAAGCTATCAGATATAGAAAACAGCTTACGGAAGTGTATGGAACATTAACTGTGTTTCCATCCGGGTGGGTTTATGCGATTAATGAGCTATTGGATTAAAAGCAGTGAGTGAAAATGGAACATTTGGATATTTCACCAGCGGTATGTTTGTTTTAGAGTGGAAATGTGTAATAAACTGCTATAGATATGCATATGTTGATTTAAACAAGTCATGATAAGCTTAGCTTAGCATAAAGACTGGTAACAGGTGGAAACAGCTAGCCTGGTTCTTTCCAAAACTCAAAAATATACCTTAAAAACTCGCTTTAGAAGAAGTTATTAGGTTTATTTTTACACTTTAGAAAGAGCCAGACCAGCTCTTTTTCCTGTCTCCAACCCAGAATAATAATAATAAGTAATAAATTGTGATAATGAGACAATTCTCTGCATTTTCAGTACAGTTTTCCTTGTATCAAGATATAAATGATTTATATTTTTAAGGAGAAGATGCTTTTCTGTGTTAAAACACAAGCTCAGAGTTGGTTGATGTTTCTCGTTTGTCTGAGATAAATTTCTGCTGTGCTCCATTGCACCTTGGATCTCACTTATACAGCGCTCTTCGCTGTCAGACTTTCTTGATTTCCCAAAGCAGAAAGTGTATTTCTTAGTTTTTAGATATATATATCTCACAGTAAAAGACAAAAGATATATTTTCATGGTGGATCTTTGTGAAATCCATCCAAATTAACTTGACAGTTGAGCTGTTGTCACTATTCCTGCCTCACATTTTGCCTTCCCTGCGTCCTGCTGTCTCCTCCCTCTGTCAGTCTGCTCTTTTTAACAACCTATCGTGCTGGTGCTATAGGTCAGCGCTGAAAGGGGTCAGCAGAGCAGCACGATCAATATGAACACACACACACACACACACACACACACAGCCTCGCAGTGTGTAGAGATCAGCTGACCCGATAGAAACAAGCTTGTGCTGTGTGTCTCTCTGTCTGTGGTCTCCTGTCCTTTGACCTATAGTATGTGTGTAGCATAAATGCATGTGTGTGTATGTGCCTATGTACTCTTTTCTGATTTGTTTCTCTTATTTTGAAGAGATGTGTTCAGTCGTGCTTGTTTGTTCTTGTTGCTTTTGGACCTTGATTTAAGCGCTCCTGGTTGTTTAGCAGTCATCGTTTAATTCAAGCGTTGAATTCAACAGTAAAATATTTTGCATCCTTCACTCCAGCAGTCCTATTGATCGATGCACACTGTGTTCTTTCTCTCTTCCTCTCTCGGTGCAGCCAGGCCTTAATACCACTTTTAATTCAGGTTCAGTTGTGTGTTGGTGCGCACGCTCCCACCACGTAACGCCGCTGACCTTGATCATTGTGCTGATGTCTATCAAACTCTGTGAATGTTCTGCTGCCTTCACAACACTTAACCGTTTGCCGGCAGATTCAACTCTGGTCTCGAATAATTTACAATAAAACAGATTTTTAAAATTTTACTTGTGTTTTGCACATAAAAAAATTATAAAAACCTGGATCAAACCCAAAGATTGATTATAGTTGTGTCAGAATTTGCTTTAAAGTAAGTCTTGAACTGAACGCACTTCACGTGAAGGTGTCTCATAAAGAAAAACACATATTTGAGAAATATCCATGTCAGAAAGTATCTGAAGTTTCTGAAATAGAAGTGTAGATTAGTGTGGGAGTGTGGGAAATAAAAATGCAATGCATTCATTTAATATAGCCTATTTCTTATTTCCTCCAACAAATACAAACCATTAAATAACAATGAACCATGAACAATTGAAGAAAATTAAAAGAAAGTATTGACATTTGAGTCTTAAGTTCTTCAGCCAGGATACCTTTATTTAAACGGCCAGCCAGTGTGGGTCAGATTTAGTGGCATCTAGTGGTGTAGTCACAGATTGCAACCCCCTTGCCTCACCCTGAAACGTGCAAAATAAAAACCAAAAGGCCTTATCTAGAGCTAGTATTTGTTCTCTCTATTGTCTGTAGATGTAAAAGACTCATTCTAAGGTAACAGAAAACATAGAGAATCTTATTTTCAGGTGATTATACACTAATGAAAACATACTTAGAAATATTAGGTTTAATTTCTGCCATATTCTGTTATTAGAGCCGCATAAATCTTACACAATGGACCTTCTATATACATCAGTACAGTGCAGCTTGGTATAACACTAGAAATAAACTATAAAAAGTAAAGAATCTGCTACAAAAAGATCAATATTCTCCAGCTTTACTTCATATTGTGAGGTTGATAGTGTGATTTGCAGTTAGAGACTCCATGTCAGGAGCTACTGCGCGGGGTCGTCTTTAATAAAGTCGCCTCCAGAAGTAACTTGATTCAGCTTTTCAGCCCAGAGCTGCTCGAACTGGAACTCGACTAATTAGTACTTCTCTCTGACGCGCTCGGAGGAGTTCATGTGAAAAAGAGAGGTCATATAATTATATCCCTGGGAAAACCCTGGGCTCTATTTGTGTAATAGTGGTATGTGTGTGTCTGTTTCTGTGTGTAGCTGGCTGTCCTTATGAGAGCCTGTTTAGTGTGGTTTTATTTGCATGCTCAGCCTTTTGCGAGTACAAGACTCGACCTCACTCACTTTCTTTATTTGCCAATATGATGAAATAGGACTTAAACTTTTCTGGCTGCGGCCCCAAATGAAAAATTATACTTCTCGCCTTGGGACCCAAGTACATTAAAGTAAAATTATTTTCTGTGAAGAAACAAAACTCAATACATCTTTAACAAAGGAAAAAACAAACAAAGGAGAAAAAGGCCTCCTTAATCTTCCTGAAAAAGCTCCAAAAGCCTCTTTTATACAAGTTGTAGCTCCTATTACAACAGGAAATACCACAATAATGAATCAATTTGTTCCTCAGTAGATAAATAGAGTAATTTAACACTGAACAAACCTCTCTAAACACCTAAAAGAGATGAATCGCTGCAGAAGAGCGCTCAAAATGTTCTCAAAAAGACATCACAACCCCTGTCTACCTATCTGCCTACATTCTACATGAGTGAAGCCTAACTGGCTGGATGTGGTTTTTCATTTCAGGACAGATAAAAGACTCAAACAGATGTTATAACGTTAAAGTCTGTGTCATGTTTTATTAGTAAGCAGTCCATGAGCTAACAGCTCTCAAAAAAGCAACACTTCAACCAGCACATTAACAAAGAACAGACACTTCAGCACTGAGAGATGATGTCAAAGTGCCTGTTTTGTGAAAATAAGAGTGTGTGAGTGTATTGTGTATTACTAATTCTCATGTATTTCTGTTTTTTTCCCCCTCTCTCCAGCATGTGGAAGGGCCTGAATGTCAACTGCACAGACAGCTCAGGATACACACCTTTACACCACGCTTCACTTAATGGACACAGGTAAGACTGCACAAGAGGTGTGTTTATGTATAAGAGCCTAAGTGTGTGTCAGGGTTGTAGTATCACAAATTCCCAGAGTGACATCTTCAAATTGATTTTGTCCATCCAACAGAAAGAAAAAAACACGGTTGAGGTCGCTGTACAAATGATGTAAAACCAGAGAAAAGCAGCAAATCTTTCAGCTGAAATCATCAAATTGTTATTGTGTGTCTTGCACAGTCAGTACTAATATATTAGAGTGCTGAAATGTCTTTTATGTTGACCAAAATGTGCAGCCAGGAGCAAAAAAAGTCAGAAAGGGACATTTTTCCCCCTTTGATAATTTTCCTGTTTCTGCTGTCAGGAGAAGATGAAATGTATTTCATGAAGGTTTGAAACGTTGAGCTCTCTCCCTCATTCCTCTCAGCTCCTGTAGTATTACGCTTTGTGCTATATCAGAATCAGAAATACTTTATTGATCCCCCGGGGTGGAGAACATGATCTAGAATTTCTCCCATTCGAGAATAGAAATATACTGTAGAGAGAAAAATGTACATTACACTACAACATATAACAACAATATATAAACAGAAAAATAAGAAGTATGTAAATCAATATATAAATCTAGCTATTATATATATATATTATATTATATATATATATATATTATATATATTATATATATATATAAATTGTGAAATGATTAAGAAAGTATTATGTTTCAGTTTTAGTTGACGCAGTCAGAGTCGTATTAATTCTACTTTATGTTTATAACTGAGGTCGCAGTGTGTGCTATCATTGTACAGAACTGCATTATATAGAGAGGTGTTTATATATTACGGTGCTTCCATGTATGTAAATGGGCTGGCCAAAAAAAACCCCAACATAATTAGCTTCGTAAAAGTAGAATTTATGGCAGAGTTGTTGTTTTGGATCACATTAGTTTGGACCTAAAACTGAGTGGCCGGTCGATGTAGAACACAATGTAGTCTTTAAATTAAGTACAGGACAATACAGTCTTCTACTCCGACTCTTAGGCAACAAAGTGAGTCAGTAATAGTTGGAAACACTAAAATGGCAATCAAAGTTTAAATGCGGGCATGCTTTGCGTGTCTGCACCTGCACAGAGCTACAGTGCGCAGCTTCCTTTCTTCACCTGGGCCTGCTGAGAAATCAGTTACACAGTGTGGATTAGTTGCAAGCCCCACTGCTATCCCAGCTTGGCGGAACTGAAGGATTAGTACTGTGTGTTGGGGGCAATTATGTGGATTTCCTACTTCAGATCAACTGTAAAATAGAGACGGGGAGGGAGATAGGGAGGGAGAGAACGAAGCCTCAGAGTGAAAATTAGGCGACCAGAGGAGAGGAGTGATTGAACGTTTAGGTTGGAAACTAAAATGAGAACTGGCAATTAACATATAGACAGAAGAGACTTTGCAAGAGGGAGTGTTGCATCCAGAGGTTTGTTATTCAAGCTGGGTTTGAATTGTTGCAGGCTCAATCCAGTCAGCAATATTCTCATATTTGCCCTCTACGGGTGATTTTTGCTGAAAAATTGCCACCTAGACCCGAGCGAATTATATAAAACCTAATAAATTATGAATTAACAAAGCAGTTCATTAAGCATCTCTGTGGTGCTTTCACCTCTGCTCCTGGGAGAGGTTTTGCCCTTCTCGCTCCTGCTGACATTTCGAATGCAAATGAAGCAGTTCACCTTTCCTCATCAGAGGGAGGTGACAACTTCAGCTGGAGACTTCCTTAATATGAAACGGTACAGCTGACGTCGCTACCGAGCTGCAGCTAAATTGATTTTTCAGCACTGTGATTTGTCGCTTTATCTGTCTGTGTAATGGAGATGACTTTATTAGAGCGGAAACATGGAAGCAGTTGTCTTCTCTCTATTTCGGATGACTTCCGGTTGAACTTTCTTCTGTCACTGCCTCCTAGACTGGGCGGGAACTGATCATTCACTTATTATAACCCCAAAAATCCCTGGTTAATCCCTGGTTATCTTCAAGTAGCCAACTTGCTGCTGACCAGATCACATGACTGCAGGTAAATAATTAGAAATTCAGGCACATATGTACATAAATCTTTTGCGAAGTATGAACTTTTCCAAGTGGTGTACTTTATTCTGTCTCATCCAGTCTTTTGTGTTTCATTAAATATAGAACAACCTCGACATAATTATTCCTCTTGAGGGCGTTACAGTTAAAACAGAGTTTGTTTGAAAGAAGAAGGGATTAAACTAAAGATGTCGTAAATTGTGCAAAACTTAACGAAAAACGAAGATATGCCGACTTCAATAACACATCTTCATACAGAAGAACATCCTTTTGTTTCTAATATTTGTGCTCCAGCGTGTGTGACGCTGAGTAGCAGGTATTCAAAGAGTGCGGAGACACAGATAAAGTTTTAAAATGTGATTTTGTAATTTGAAATACAAACACGAGGACAGTAAACGAGAAAAGCTCCAGAAAAATGTTGTCCATGTAGTTTGCTTCCTTCTTAGATGTAATATTTAGTAAAATGAATAACTGTGGGATGTGTTGAGGTGTTTCATTATACCATGTGTTACAAAGTGATGCTGCAAGGTTAAAAGGTGTTTGGAATTCTCAAGGTAAGTGTGGCACTATTCCACCATTTCAGATCTTAGCGCTAAGCTCCCCTTCTTTCGATCTGTTGATATATTGATCTGTGTGTGTGTGTGTGTGTGTGTGTGTGTGTGTGTTTCTCTCAGGGAAGTGGTACTAAAGCTGCTGCAGTTTGAGGCGTCCACAAACGTGGCTGATAGCAAAGGTTGCTTCCCTCTGCACCTGGCCGCCTGGCGGGGAGACGTGGACATCGTCCGCATCCTCATTCACCATGGACCGTCGCACTGCCGGGTCAACCAACAGGTAAAACACTTCAGTCCCACGTTCATCTTCAACACCACCTGTGGGAAAAGTTGTAGATGATGTTTCTCTTTGGTCCAACACAAGGTCACAATCTATACGGAAATGCTCTTAATGAATACTCAGGACATTCAAAGTCCAGGCTGGAAAGCTGGAAACATTTTATGGGAAATGATGAGAATAAACCTTAACAGGGAACTTAAATACGGTATAGTTGGGGAAAATATATTTTAGCATGATCTTGACTAAAACAATCAGATTTCATAGAATTTATAGAACCCTGGATCACACTTTTGACTATTGAAGCCACACATTTGAGTTTGTGGACGACATAAAGTGAAGTAAGTTTTGACGATATTTTGGAGTAAATATATTCGATTCATGGTTTTAATGTTTAACTTGCAAAATGACCACTTTATGAGGCTTATCATGATGCTACCTTACCTCTAATTACTAAATTAACACCAGTTTCCAGTCAATTCCCATTCATTTCAATAGTTCTCATAGAGTTTCTGATATGGAATGTTTCTACATTTCCCAAAGACGATCTTTCACAGTTCCCGGTGATGTCTGTCTGACAGCCGGGTGAGCGTTTCAGCTCTGGGAGCATTCAGCCTGCCGCTGCTGTCATTCCTCATCAACAGAAAATGACCTTCTTCTCCACCCTCACTCTTTCTGTGTCCATCCGCCTGCAGCATATTGGTGATGTCACGGCCCGCTGATGCACTGCATTTTGAGATGAGCGTGAGGCGCACAGGAAGTGGTGTTTAATCAGAAGTGCTGGCTAAAATGTTAAGATGTCTGTTTTTAATATTCCTACTCCTGATGGCAGTGTAGTAATATACCCCCCCAGGTTATTGGAGCGTTATTTACCGTGCCTAATAAGCACATTTTCCTCCGTCACCATTAGCCAAATCGTTTGCCTGTGCGAGTTGTTAGAGCCTAATTGTTTACCGTGATAAATGGTGTCCCTTGCCCCTGAAATGAAGAGGTTTGTCAGCAAGTGAACATGGGTAATTTTCTTACCCCGTCAATGATTTGTGGAGCTGAGCGGGCTGCTGTGCAGGCAGCGTGGACACACACAGGGTGGAAGATGCTGATCGAGAAGATACCGTACATAGCTGCTGACTTCAGTGCACAGTCAGTGTGTGTTGATGTGTGTGTGTGTGTGCTCGTACATACGAAGTTCTCCCGTGGCACGTTTTTTTAGACTTCTTCATTTTGTGAAACACAGAGATGAAGTGTAGTTTTGTTTTAATGATTTTTCTAGAAGAACTTCCAGCAAACTGTACCGCTGTTGATGTGTAGGAGGTGAGCACAACAACATATGCGAAGATGAAAGCTGTGACTACATCACAGTTTGTTGAAGTAACAGTTTTTTTTCTTATCCATCTATTTTTAATAACGACGGTTTATACGTGAATGGGTATGGCAGCGCGTTTCATTTCTTTAGGCACACACAGAAACATTCAAAAGTAGTAGTATCAAGCCGTAGCTAGTGTGTGTTGGATCCATACTTAAAATGTGCAAATATTTGTGCGAGGTTCACAGTGGTGCAGTGGTTAGCACTGTTGCCTCGCGATGCAAAGGTTGTGTTGTGAGGCGTTTCCTCCCACAGTCCAAAGACGTGCACTCAACAGGTTAATTGGTGACTTTAAATTATCCGTAGGTGTGAATATGAGTGTCAGTGGTTGTTTGTCTCTGTGTGCCCTGTGATGAACTGCAGATAACTTTTCACCCATTCACCCAAAGTCAGCTGGGATAGGCTCATCATGGGTTACAGATACTGGATGGATGTGCCAGGTTTTGTGTCTTGGTTCTGATACCAACATTTGTAACTCATCCAAATAATTTCTAACTTTGTCTTTATTTTGTTCTTTAATTGGAGTCTATCTATCCATATTGACTTTTTTTTAGGATGCTTTGGACTTTTTTCTTTGCCAGTGAAATGTAGTTTCTGTCTGAATCTATCTGTGGATAGGTAACAAAGGACCAATGACAATTACATATATAGCTATGAATATTTGCTTTTAATTAATGCAGATTGAGTGAACATTTGAAATAACAAAAAAGTCCTATCCATCTATAAGCCACACCTGCTTATCCTCGAGGGCCGAGGGTCTAGAGCCGATTCACACTGACACTTGGCGAGAGGCGGGGTCCGCCCTGGACAGGTTGCCAGTCAACCACATGTTGCATAGAGACAGACAACCATCCACACACACATTCACACCTAAGAGCAGTTTAGAGGCGACAATTAACCTGCACGATTTGGACCACGCAGTCACGGATAGAAAATATGTGAAATTCAGTGTATGTTGATTAATATAAATAATATAAATAATGTAGTGTTTACATTTGGTTTTAGAAAATCTAAAAAAATTCAGACCCTTTGATATTCAGATCTCACAGAATCTCTCTGTGTACCCTTTAAAGTCTGACAAAACGTTCATTAATAACTCCTCATGTAACGTCTCACTTGTCAAATCATCTAATTATCCTGATCGGCCTTTTCTTGTGTCTCCCTTTGTATCCTCCGTCTCACTCTGAGCTTTGTTTACCCACCACCTGAAAATGAAATGACGGGTTTTCATCTACCCCTCTGATCAACACTTCATCTCCTCTTCTGTATAATAAACACGCTGAAGCTTACAGAGCTCAGATTGGCAAACCTCGGCCGTCGGTCTCACTGTTGCACGCAGACACAGCGACAAACAAAGACTCCAGCTCAGCTGTGCTTTGACATTCTTAAAGGTGCAGCGTTTATTTTTTTGCCCTAAGCACCAAATTTAGCAAAAACAAAACAAAATACCTGCATTTTTAAAATGCTTCATGAATGCATATCTGTAGAGCACTCTTGCAGCTATGCATTGTGAGGGGTACAGTTGTTGCTCAGGTTGCGGTCGTAAATCTCGAGTGTAAGATTTATGGAGTGTTTGTGTGTTTACGATGCCTAAGCTCCATATTTTTGCCACTGACTGTCTTGTCTGCAGTAGAGAGCAGGGCCTGCATACATTAGTCAGGGTGATATACCGAGTCCCACACACGTTCACACCCGTCATCCAGACATACAGCGGCAAGCCATCGGCTGCACATTACCCCATTCTCAACGATATTACTCTGCCCACGCACACTATTCGCCATGTCAGAGGTTGACTATGTGTGTGTGTGCGCAGCCTAGTTTTATAGGGTGATTCCAGAGCGGCACGCTCTTTGTCTTTTAATATCTGCTCTTTTCTTACATGAGGGAGAGAAACGCAACAACCGTGCTCCTGCTTATTGTACATGAAGTGAGAAATGGCGACATGAGAGTGTGGGAAAAAGGACACAGGAGAGATCTGCAATGAGTGTGAAAGGTCTTGAGAAAAAAAAAAGGTAGCGGAAGTATGTAGGTGGGCCATTTCCAGCCAATACTGGATTATTCAAGGTCAGTGGACATTATTAGTTGGCTGTAAACCAGTTCCAGCCCACTGTTTACTGCCTAATTGGTCCCAGTAGTTCCCCATTCACAGCTGTTTTTGTTCATTGTGTGTCTGTGTGAGAGAGAGAAAGCGAGAGGTGGATGCTGTCTGACTGGAGACGATGATTATACGTACCGTGTGTGCATGTTTATTTGTGTGTTTGAACGTGTGAGAGACAGTGAGACGGTGATGGATGGTGAAAGCAAGCTTGTTTACTCGAGGCTCGCACTCGCGCTCGCGGGGGCCAAGTGTTTGCGAGGAGCGAGGCGTTGTTTGTTGTGATCTGTCTCGCTCACATTCGGATTGAATCCTGAAGTGATGCTTCAATTTGGATCTTTGTGCAAAATCAATTTAAAGATCATATTATCTTCAAACACAACATGGGCTAAGAATAGCTTGTGTTTGTTGTTCCATATTTTAGCCCTTAGAGAGAAGCAGATACAGCCGAACTCTCCGCTTCTTAGTTACCTGTTACTGAAAATGATGAGAGAGATTGGAGTGGTAGAGCCTAATTATTCTACCTCCCCAACACAGTAAACTGGACTTCAGAAAAGTAAATGTTTAAATAAGCAGCCCAGGGACACTGGGAGCAACCTTGTTATTTATAGGGCTTTTATTAGTACACTACTCTCTTAAGTCCAAACACTTTCCCATTTCTTCATTCGGCCTTCGCGGCACCACGTCGACATTTCAACATTTGATGGACAAGTCGCTGAGTGGCACAGCATCCTGTAAAGTGGTCGTCAACAGTTCCAGCTCGGAGAGCCACCTGTCTCATCTGACAAAAGTGTCCTTCTTACAGCACTCAGCCTGTCTTTACAAGGACCATTTCTGAGAAAGTCTTCTTGGCGGCGCAGTCGAGGGAGACTCCAACAACTTGAGAAAACATAGACATGACACGCTCGCCTAAAAAAAATCAGATCAGATCTTATTTATTTATTTTACCTGATTGATTTTGTTTCGGTAGTTAATAAGATTTCTAAAGCATTCTCTCTTGGTTATATTTATTTCTTTGTTTGAACAGAATCCACTCGCCATGTTTTTTCTTAACCTTACTTTCTCTGGCAATTAATAACTTTTAGTTTACCAAGTCCAATAAATAAATAAATAAGAAATCAAAATGTTTAAATTGATGGATTACCTAACACAAACAATTTTTTCTTATTTTTCACACTGTAGTGATGTGAAAAGTAGCTTTGGTCTAAACATGTTTAATTGGACAGCGGCTAGTTGTAATATTAGGCATACGATACTGAATGTGTGATTCTACTGTATAAGATTTTCAGGTTTTTTGGGGCCAGAGACCCTTTACGAGAGAGAAAACTCCCTCACCGATTTGTACTCGTAGGTGCCATAGGAATTATTGATATTTTATAACTTGGATGGCTTCATAGCTTCATTTGATAGTACCTGAAGACATGTGACGCATTTTGGTCTTCCATTGTTGCTCTCCATAAAATCAAACTTTCGGTAACTGTCATCATATTTTTTTAAGTTTAGCCGCTTTGGCCTTTGCCTCACTTGATGAAGTGGACCTAAACTTAAATATGTGTCCATTGTGCTCTTTGGATCAGCTGCGGGAGCTGCAAGTGCTGAGCAAAGTTTTTAATGTCCTAAACCTAATGTAAGTGAACGTCATTGGCTCAGAATGTTTTTATTGACGTACTGGTTCCCATTTATAGTTATGCACTTATTGCACCTATGGCTCCATTCTCTCCTGGTTTGAGAATGGTGGAAGTAAGAGACAAGGCCGTGTCGGGCCACCGGGGATGTACAGGCTCATGACGGACATCTTAAACCCCCATAGTGCCCCAAAATGTTGTTTTTAAAACCAGATTTCAGTGAAAGACACAACCAGCTGTGGTGTCCTAAACAAGTTGGGGCCTTTCGCTCAGAGGCTTTTTGGCTCCACATTTTTGTACCAGCAGCACTGAGAAGAACATGCATCCAGGCAGTGCGTGTTGTCTGACTAATGATGGCATGTTTAACTTCAGGGCAAAATGTTTCTGACCGTGGCTGTGTCGGGGACAGTTGTGTCCTCCAGACTGTTGGTCCCACTGACATACAGCAGATGTGGTGTGTGTTTTGTGTGGGAACAAGCACACAACCTCCAGGCTTCTTCTGTACAGGGCCTCTGGTTTAGTCAATTTAAGGGTTATTCTGTGTGTGTGGGTGACTGACTAGGTCAAGTATGTCCCCCTGTGCTGCAGATACATCCCAAGAATGTTTTCTTTTCCACCAATTGAAGGACAGAAGGTTATAATACTCCTTTCTCTCCCTCCCTCTTCTAACCTCACTCCCCTTTGTTCTCCCAAAGGAGCAGGAAGGAGGAGACCAGCAGCATAAAATCATGGAGATAATAAGAGATTAGAAGGACGGTGCATGCTGCGATGTGTGGTGCGCATGCGTGGACGGATGTAGTGCTTCTTGCAGGCCTCTCTCCAGGTGCAGCGAGGCTTTCTGGGAGCCGTGTGAACTAAGACAAAGGTAGAAAGGTCACGAGATCGGTCGCCTGCTGTGTGCCGTGTGTGTTCATCTCGGTCTTTGTAATTCCGTGTCCTATCGCGCACACATGTTGCTACCACACTTGAAAATGGAACCATATGTTTTCCTGATGGTCAGCATGTGAACACGGCCTCTGTGAGAACACATGCTACTAGGAGAAACCGCCCTGGGAAAGTCTTTGCTTCACCTACTGCCATGCCGGCAAAACACACACACGGACCCACACTGAGCTATACGATGTTTTCTTCTGAGTAAAGTTGACAAAGTTATGTCATATGTTTTCCTCAGTGGGCTCTCTAGTTAAAGCTCAGTGAAAGTGATTCATCTCTGCATGAATTAAAACAAACTACAGCCCTAAACGACTAGATTGTGTGTGAGCGTGTTGATCGAGGTGTTACATGAAGACACGTGAAAACATTTGTGGAAGTTTTGATAGAAAACTGAAGCTCACGAAACCGCTTATAGAGAGGTCAGAGTTTAAATGAAACTGCAAAGCGTCAAAACTGGAACTGTTGGACATGTTGCGCCTTTCTCATAAGACTGGAAGCAGTTCAGTTTAATAGACGTTTTCTTAAAACTGAATAAAAATCAAATGAGTCGTGAATCATCCAGTGGAGTTGGTCTAAGACTTAGAACACAGTCTCATGCAATAAATTCAATTAGATCAGTTAATACACCTTTGACTTGTGGCTGAATATGGAAATGGAGATGATAAATAATTGTAATTATGCCTGAAGGTATCCTTTTTAATTTTATATTGCAATCAAAACAAAATTAATAAATAGCACTATAAACAGTTTTATCAATTTATTAAAGGTTGGACTACATTTGAAGTCACCTTGAGTTCTCGAAACATGATGGGCATTTTTCATTACTTTTCTGAGATTTTATAGACAAAACAATGAATTCATTAATCAATAAAATAATTGTCAGTTGCAGCACTAGATAATAGTGCTTACTGGGAACTTGTGACATCTGTTCTAACGCAGGCAAAAATCATCATCAAGCTAAATGAGCACTTGATGACGCAGAATTGATCACTGCTTTATGTCCACACAAATAAATATAGATAGATATATATACACCCAACTAAAATCTTCATTTAGTTATAAAAAATGTCTGTGTACTGTCTCTGTGTGTTGTTTGGACTTAACCTTTAGTTGGCTGTCAAATGTGGATAGCTGCTCCCTCTCCTTGTCCTCCTCCTTCTCAGCTCTCTTTTATATTTACTCCTCTTCGCCTCAGGTACTTTTCACGTCCGCTCTCTTAATAACTGCTCTTTTGTTTTCTTCTTCCTCTCTTTCTTGTGGCTTTTTTTGTCTCCTTCTGCCTCTTTACCAACACAGCAGGGCACTAATTATTATACAATGCTCTCCTGCTCTTTGTTCCACCTTTGATTCTTTATATGTATTATTACACGATGTGCTCAGAGATTTTATTCATAAAATGTGGTTCTCTGATCCAGACTTTGAGTTCAGGCTGAAAGAAACAATGGATATTTTAATAGTACATCTAAAATTTAATACTGCTTTCATGAAAATGGTGGTTTCAAGTGTGGTGTGAGAGCAAACGAACCATCCGCATGATTTCGAAAGCTAAACTACGAATGAATCCATCTGCTGCTCATGAAATCTGTTCAGGGAGTGTCCCAGTAATCGATCTGCATGAACCATGTGTATATTTATGTAAATTATTTGGTAACCTTGGCAAACCATGTGTATATTTATGTAAATTATTTGGTAACCTTGGCAAACGTACGCACTGCAGTGTGCATTCCCCCTTATTAACAGGTAAAAAATGCTGTGCTTGTATCTTACTCTGTGTACAATGTTGGTTCATTAAAAAGTGCTCCCACTGTAATAAGCCCTGAATCATTCCTGTACAAGAGGCCTCCTTTTCATCCCGTCTCTACCTGTTGGTCAGTATAATCACGCTTATAATCAGTTGGCACCAAAAAACATAACAACACACACAACTGAAGCATTAAAATGCTGCATAAACTTTACCTCCCCACATGGATCCTGGACTAATGATGAAGGCTGATCACTGATCTGGCGAATCAGTGAGTTACCTCTCAGCCTGTACAACTTTCCCCTCCTGACTCATGAATCATTTGTCCTCTTGGTCTTGAAAGTGGTTCGTGGTGTGAAAACACCTTAAGATTCAAAACCTCCGAGTTGATGCTTTGCATGGCAGTGGTTGCTAGGAGACGACCCATCAAGGCCTGGTGTGCCACTGAGTGGAGAACGCCCTGTGCTGTATAGCCCACGGACGTTGATGCAAGATAATTGTTTCCCGTTTTTTTTAATCCACCCCACATTGTTTTTTGGTAGTTATTGTTTGACATTCACCATAGGGGAACCTGGTTATGTTGCTGTATTATACTTGGAAAGCGGAAGCTGGCAAGATAGAACAACTAGCTCAGAAAGTGAAAGCTAGCTTTGATTCCTTCTAGATCAGGATTTCCCAAAGTTTTGACCGCCGAGTGGCTAGCATATGACTGAAGGCTGCACAGGAAGACTTGTGAACTTGTTGCAGGATTTGCGATTGGTCTCATAGTCCTTGAAGAGAGAATTCCCCTGTTTGCACATAAGGCAGATCACTTTATCTTTTGCCCAAGGTCCAACGAAGTAAGAGCTGATCCATTTTTCCTGAAACTACCTTTTCCTTCAGTGGTTGTTGTATCAGTCTCACCTTAACATTAAATTCCAGAGTTGTCCACTGGAATTGCGAAGTTGTGGCAAATGACAAGCGTGTCAAAACTCACAGCAACAGGTAACACTGAGGTGTCACGACAAATAAAGAATGTACTGTTAACAACATGATAACTTTGGTCTACACTGGTGAGATTAAAGTCTGTGTAAAGGCAATTCTGAGATTTCTTTCAAAACACATTAAATATGTTGGAAATTAGTTGCTGAAAACATGTGAAAAGACTTTTTCACCAGTTTTCAGTCCAGGATTTTGTGGGCGGTCCTTAAAGGGTGGCTCGATGACACGCTGAGGCCACCCTGAGCATACCCCTGCACCCCTAGCAGAGAGAGATATTAATTCATCTCACTCAGAGTGTTTCAAAGTTAGTCATGTAATTTTCTGAACTCATCTGACACGTTTCAGTCGCTTCAAAACTGCTGCTTGACTGCTCCCTCGAGTGGGCGTGGCTTCAGCTCATTTTTACCCGATTTCATAAACTTGTCGATATTTTTATTTATTTAAATTTTGCTCGGTGGTTAATAACACTTTCTTCTTTCGTCTGACAACCTCAGAACTCTTATTTATTCTTACTTTACACTGACTTTAAACAGCTTTGTGGCTTTTAGAAGTGAAGTGAAATACCTAAATGACAAAAAAAGCGTTTTAAATTTCAGTTTGACTTCAATAAAACAGAAACGTAACACTGAATAAAAGCAGCAACAAGTAGCAGATCATAAAAATATTCAAGTTCCTTTTTTATTTACTGATTATTTTCACATCCATATTAATAACAAAGCGAAAAGGAGAAGAGTTTCACCTTGTGTGTCTCGTTGTTTTCAGTCTGTATTTATTTGCACAGCTCTCCCCGGGGGCAGCAGGCTGAGCTGCTGGGATTATGAGATGCTGTAACGGAGCTCATCCCGCATATCAGTCCATCAGCATTAACACGGTGTATGTTCAAACAAATACCTCTGCGCTTCATTCGCTCTGGTCTCATTTCAGCTCGGGCCTGTCTGATAAAGCTCGCCTATTTGCATGGATGTAGGGGTTTGTTTGGTCCCATGGAGATGAATTTAGATAAGACTGATAGTGTTTGCCGTGGGAAGTGTGTGTATGTGTGTGTGTGCGCGTGCAGGTAAATGCACTGCAATACTACAACTGTGCAGGTAGATTTTGTGTGTCCTTTAGTTAAAAAACGATAATGAAGGGGATGCTGCATGGATTGTAAAGATGTGTCATAAAAAATCCTCCTTAAAGTTTAATAAAAATCAACCAGCTGTCCTGCTAAGAAGAGCTCGGACAAGCAGGCACTTTTCATTACACATGCTTTTTTTTTTTTTTTTGTATTTGTGACCATTAGCTGTGTATCAGTGCCACATGCTGCAGAGAGAAAAGCACTGACATCCATTTGTATGGGCATGTCAATAATGTGCTGTCATGCCTGTTGATGTGTCATTAGTAGATGGCTGTTGGTCAGAGCCCAATCAACAACAATACACCGAGTGCAAGATGATATCGGAAAGCTGTCAGAGCGAGCGTAATGGAAATATATAGCCCGCTCGGAGAACATGGAGGGAGGATTTTCTCTACATCTCCAGCTCTCCGTCGCTCCGTCCTGTTATTCTGTGTCACTGTTCATCTCTTTGTCACTCTCCCCTCTCTCTGGGAATTGTGTTTTCCCCCCCATCTAAAGCTTTGTCAGTCCAATCCGCTGCACCTCACGCTGAGGATTGGACTGACAAAGCTTTATTGCCCGTTTAAGGCTGCAGAGACCGAACGGGTCAGCGCCAACAATAGTTACAATCTCTGTCTGTGTGTGTGTGTGTGTGTGTGTGATTGGTTTGCTTCATTACCCCTTGGTGCTTATCTTTGTGTTGCATTTGAAAATGTAGTCATTATCATCCTGTTGAAGGCATAATCCCTCGTCCAAATGTTAATAACCAAATGTTGACAAAACAGTCTCACCCCAAGGTCCACTCTTCTGTAAGCATTTGATAGTATCACACAAACTGAGTGGCTCATTTCTCAGGTAGATGTTCATATTTCTATTTCTGTCGACCTCGGACACAGAAGTTGACGAAACAATCTTTCCATCAGTAGCTGTTCCGGAGCTTTAAATTGTATCGTGCATTTTTCTCATCATAAACAACCAAACGCAGAAATAAATACTAGAGCTATCACTCCTGAACAGGTTCTTTTAATGTATAAGCCAAACAAATCTCAAGAAATGTGAGATAATTAACAGGATGTAAAAGCAGAAAAGCATCTCAAAATATTTACTTTGGTTAATTTTACCTCCTCGGGCCACTATAAATTATTCAAACACATTAATGTGACTGTGGTTTCACAACAAACATGCAGGAGTGCATAGTTTAAGGAAGGAATTAATAGGAATTAAATTGAAATATAAACCATTACACATCCTATAACCTGATACTTTCTGTCATGCTTGAGATTTTTTTATTTTCTCTTTGCTCATTACTTGAGAGAAGTGGATTTATGCAACTCCAGGAATTCAGAAACTTTTCTTGCATTATTAAGCAAAAAATTGCACCCTCATAACATCACTCTCCTGTCTACTTGTATCTATTTACTTGAAATAATGGCTTTGCCCTGTGCAGTGTTGAAGAGCCCAGAGCTCTGCTCTAATACAGTAAACCACAACTACTGTTGATCTCAGTTGTTGAGTTAATTTAGATCAATAAAGTTTGTGAAAAGAAATAAAAATAAGCTGTAACCAAGCACACACATCTGTTGTTCAAATTTTAGAATAACTTAAAATGTGTCCTAAATAAACCTGCCATGTATACTGTCTGCTGGTTACCATAGCAGCCATAATTCACCATGGTCCAAGTTATCTTACCAGTTTTTATTTATTTATTTTTAATCTCCAGTAACAGTTTTAGGATTCAGGCTTCACGGCACAGAAATAACAGACTCACGTCATCCTGTTCTTAACGTCCACCTCCACGTTTTCCTACATCAGGACACTTTGTTGTGTATCGGTGCTCGCAAATATACCTGTAATTGTAACAAGGTCAACATAAATTACCTATTGTGTTCTATTTTTTCAGGTGTTCTTGCATTTAACCTGTTCTCCAGACATCCAGGCATTGCTATTCTACACTAAATACTGTCAGCAGCAAATGATGACTGATTGTGCTGCATTTGTCTTGGTTTGGGACTTGGCAGGAGTGTATTACACTGCGATGAAGACAGTGTATATACAGTAGATTAGATGAGATGAAACTTAAATGAACCCTCGGGGAAAGTGGAAAATAGTGATATAGTAAAATATCCACACAGGAACAGAGCAAATGGAGTTTATTAAACATAATGCAGCCGACAATTACAGCAGTAAACTATGATGAATGTGAATTACAGTGTGCATGAGTGTGTGATTATTGTGCTTACAGTACAGTGGGGCCTGCAATCAGACCTGCTCTGGAAGCTTCCACTCTGCCATCAATGGAGGGGTGTGCGGTCCAGGGGGAAAGCAGATGGATCTGATTGGTTGAGGAGGAGGCGAAGCTCTCAAGCACGTCCGTGGTGTTTTCACTGCTAGATCACGTGTTTGTGTGTCTTCGTATAGGGGCTCTCTCCCTCTCGTCGTACAGTATCTCTTCATCTCTCTCACTCACTGCTCAGAGGGGTATACAGTATGAAGGCAGGGAGAGGAGGAAGGAGAGGACGGCTGTGGCTCTGGGGAGAGAGAGAGAGCATGTGAGAAAAGGCATGAGATGAGATCTGAGAAGGCCGAGTGTGGTCATGGTATTTTTCTGAATCTCATCAGTGAGGGTTTGAGATGTGTGTGAGGGAATTTCAGAAAGCATACGGAAGGAGAAGGGAGAAATACGAAGGATGTGTCTGTGTTTTGAAGCTCGAAACAACAATTTCAACTGTTGTTTACGAGAAAAGTCGAGATAGTGTTTAAAGGGCGACTTGGGAAGTTTTGCTGGCGTCTTTAATAAGGTCGAATAAATGTCGATTGAACTTACACAGCGGTGTCATTTTCCTGTTATTATTGAACTGATACAGGAGGCACTGTGGTGCAGTAGCTCGCACTGTTGCCTCTGAATGGTCGTTTGTCTCTATGTGCCCTGTGATAAACTGGCCACCTGTCCAGGGTGTGCCCGCCTCTCGTCCTAAGTCAGCCTGAGAGAGGCTCCAGGCCCCTCTATTACTCTCTTAGTAAAAATGAAAGAAGAAAGTAGATCTCTTATGCAGATGTCATACTCCTGGGGGGATTATATGCTGTTTTGGTGAGCGTTAAATTCATAAACAATAGTTCATAAATGCTCCTTAATACTCAACTCCTAACTCATCATTACTTTGTTTATTGTAAGTGACAGAAATAGTTGAATAGTAGAAGTAGTTGATTGGTGGAAATATCTATCGATAGACCTAACATCAAAGTATGAAATCATATCTTTGGCCAGTGTTTTAGAGGTGTAGTGCGGCTAACTTAACACCTCCGTCAGCTTGAACGAACCCCTGCCACATATTCAACACTCGGCTCCCGCTGTAAACTACTTCCACTAATCTCAATTCCCTTTTGTGTTACAACTGCCAAACTTTCCACACTGCTAGGAGTTGTTATTCAAGCATCTTTGTAGAGGGGGGGTCCAGATCTGAGTTAATGTGACATTGTACTTAAACAGGCGTTATAACGCAGTATAACGCAATGTCAAAGATTTTATCACAAATTCTCTTGGGTCTAGAGCACAAAATGACTTGATTAGATTGATATAGATTGGGACCAGAATCGATAGATGATCGTAGTAAAATTTACTCTAAAACTGCGATTTGTCTTTTCTACAACTAAAATATCCCCATAGTTCCATAACACTCACCACCTCCTTTCCTTCTGCTCTCCTACTGTCTCTCTTTGCTTTTGTTCATCCTCCTTGTTTTTTTTTCTCTCTCTCTCTCTGTGTTACATCACGTAGTGTTAAATTTCAGCCTCTTACTCAAAATGTAGGTTTTGCTCTTGGATACACCCCAGAAACAACAAAGCCTCACACGCATACCCTTTTTTTTTTTTTTACTTTTCCTTTCTCCCTTTTGATAATATCCACAGAAACCTAAATGCATATGTGTGCGCATGCATATCTACAACATGAGGTTGCCAGATTATTATTTTAAAGTAGAGGAACATACATGCAGATTTAATCCCTGTAGGGCCCACTCACACTCGCTCTATCGTCTTCCCCTCTCTCTCTCTCTCTCTCTCTCTTTTATTTCCTCGTATCGCTATCCATCACGGCTCTCTCCTTCATGGGTGTCCCTTTGCCCAGTTTTCCACTCATTACTGGGCTGTTTTCACCCAGAGCTGCAGGACCCCAGGGACCACCAACAGTGTTCTTGTCCTGACAGGGGCCCCCAGGAGAACCAGAAAACGGCCATAGTTCCTCTAAACATGAAAACCGCTCAAGTTTAAAGTAACCTTTAAAGCACACACACACGTGTGTTTGAGACATTTTGGGCCAAAGTGAAACCTAAGCATTATAGACGAAGGGTGACTTTAATAAATGCTTTTTTTACGACCTTTTATCTGTCCTTATATAACATGTTTACATGCTGCTTTTACATGTTACCAACGTTGTAATGATTGGATGGTCCCAATGTTGCTGCTCTTTATGACATTTTAACGCATGCAAAAAAACAAAGGTGATCACAGATACAGTGCTGTGAAGTTTATTACAGCATTGGTAATTACCAAAATCATTTTTTGTGTTTCTGTAATGGTTAATACACCAGTATGTACAAGCTCTTTGGTTGGATGCTATGCTTGATTTAAAGGAGCCGGCTCAAATCTGGGTATAAGTCAAAGTTGAATTCACTGAAAAAGAAAGAGTCCGCATTAAAGCACTTCATGATGCTGAATGGTCTCTGACAGGTGGTCTAATAAATTAGTTAACTACTGTACATTAACAGAAACATGCAGATGAATGCGTTTCTGAACCACACACATAGTCTATGGCCTCAATCTTGTCACGTCTCTAGATATAACCCAAATTATACCTAAATTCACACATCTAATTGCAGCCTGTCTCAGTTTTTATAACAACAAATACATTTACTCTTGAGTTTTTTGATATTGGTTAGCCATTGATTGCTTAATGTGAATAAATCGAGTATATCTCTGCAACTACAAAGGTCTATTTCAATAATTTTGGTGTCATAACAAAGGGAACACTGTACTCTGTACTCTCTCTGTGTTGGAGTTGTGTTTGGCGTGCGTAAATATGACTCACATGTTCTTGTGGCAGAGTTTCTCATGTTTAATTTAACGTGCAGCATGACTTTATTGTTACGTGATTGGTGCAGCGTTTCGTGCTTTTTGTTGCGGAGCGTAAGAGGGTGAAACGGATGAGTCAGCAGTCTGGACAGTCACATAAAATCAATAATAATAAAAAAAAGATTTAGATAATAGAGAAAGAAATCAAACATGTACGTAACTGCTTGTGAACATGTCATTGGCCAGTTGAATGGAAGCTGACAGGCCTAGAGAAAAGTGTTGGACCAAAGAGGCACAGAAGGGTTTGAGGGAAGCGCTTTGCTTCTATTTCACAGACAGGAAGTTACAGATTTCCCCTGACAGCTCTCACAAACCTGACACGCTTTTGGAATCCGAACACGCAGAATGATATACTGACCGAGACACGTGCTTCATATGTGTAGCAGAAATGTGGCGCACACAGTGGAGCTTTCCATCTTGAATTTCACCCCGTGTCAGATTTACAATGCATCAACTGCTTTTTCCTCCGTCTCCTCTCTTATATCTCAATCCTCTCACCCACGTTTGTCCTACTTCTAACTCACCGCCATCTTATTTTCTATACAACAACTCATATTCCTATTTTTTCATCCTCTTTTCTTTAAACCGCCTTCCATCATCTACCGTTCTTTACATTCGACCCGCTCTGCTGCCTCGCTGCATCCCTCCATCCTCCTTCTGTCATGTTTTTCCCCGCTCTCGCTCTCCTCACTTTATCGCCCTTCTGGCTTCTCTTCATCATTCCCATAATTTTCTACATCCACTTCCCGCCTCTTCTCTTTCCCTTCACCCTTCGCGCTGTCAATCCTTCTTACCTATCATTCCTCCACAGAACCATGAGAGGGAGACGGCGCTTCACTGTGCGGCCCAGTATGGACACTCTGAGGTGGTTTCAGTGCTGCTTCAGGAGCTGACCGACCCCACCATGAGAAACAGCCAACAGGAGACACCTCTGGACCTGGCAGCGCTGTATGGACGACTGCAGGTCAGTGAGAAGGACATGCATCACTTTTATGAAAACAATCATGAGCTGAAAGTGTTAGGTAGTACATGCAAATTAACTAATTTAACTTCTCCCAATGTTGCATACACCCGGAGTTGATTGTACTTTTTGCATTTTTGACTCACAGACAGTCAGATCGTGATTTTTGGGGAGTGCAGACCACATGGAGGGAAGATAAATTTGTCCATTTGCATTTACTGTATGCAATCTTAGAACCCGTTGGCTGTCATCTGATAATGATTTAGACTCTGGCTTCAACGGGACAATGTTTCTGGGCTTCCGGCGTGCTCGCAACTTGATACGTGAGGATGACAATAAAGATACATTTCTGCTGATCTTTATAAATCAAAATGTTGGCCCCATATCTCTTTAAAAGAGATTCGCTGCTAGGGGCGGTCAGTAGCGTACGTAGTGGGTTAAGCAGCCGCCCCGTGTGTGGAGGCTATAGTCATTGCTGCAGCTGGCCCTGGTTCGAATCCCGCGTCGGGTGGCTGATTTACTGCGTGTCACTCCCCCTCTCTCTGCTTCCTGTCTATCTTCAGCTGTCCTATCAATAAAGGCATAAAAAGGCCAAAAAGATAATCTTAAAAAGAAAAAGAGAGAGAGATTCGCCACATTGTAATGATACAAAACTGGTTAATCAATTAAACCATTACACCATCATCAGCCTGTGACCACCAGCCCTTCAGTTTCTATCTAGAAAACTCATCCTCAACTTCCACATGATGACATAACACTTTAATAGAGAGAGAGATAAAGTCTCCTCCTGATGTTTTGAAACGTCCAGAGGGCAGAAGGTTAAATCTCCACAGAGGATGGGAGGATCCAGAATGATCCAAGTCTTCAAAATTAATAAGAATACCATATACATGTCTGCTACAAGGGCAGAATACCCATCATAACATTTAACTGAAGTCCAAAAACAAACTGGCAGTGTTGACATGGTGGGAAGCTGGTGAGGGATCATGTTTTTGGTGTTGTTGCAGCTGATAGTTATACAGCTTGCGAGACTTAAGGAGACATATGTGAACCTCTGCATGCATCCTGGTGAATCTCCTCGCTGGCAGGTGAAAGGCAACAGCTGGTGACTCAATCTGCACCTTCCCCACGAGCGGGTGTTAGCAGCGACGAGGACCACCGCGCCTGAGAATCAGCTGCTCCAAACTGGGATTAGCTGTTAATTATTTAAAATATGGTGGATAATTAAGACTAGAGAACGTCCTCAAACACTTGTGGTGTTAGAAAGACAGGCGGGGGGGCTCGTTTTTAGAACTGCAGCTTCACCCTTTTGTCAAACGTGTGACATAAGTGCACATTCACACGGAGAGGCGTATGCCTGCTGATGTTCAAATGCAATCACACACTCTCTCTGCTAAGATAGTGAGTAATTGCAGCCGAGCCATACAGGTTTGTGTGAGTGGGAATGAATAATTTATAAAGGCAGCGGTGTTTCTCGCTCACTCTCCCTCTCTGCATGATAATGAAGGGAAATCCCTACAGTGGAAGCTACTGCTGGGAGATGTAGCTAACACAGGGCAAAAGTTTATTATATACACACACACACACACACACACACACACACAGAGACACGCATTAAAGGAGGAAGCTTTTGAGTGAAGTGCGAGTTATTAAAGGCAAAATCTGTGATCAAACAGAGCGGTGGCTTCACTGTCACAGCTCACAACAACCTCCTACTACACGCCAGTTGATTGACAGGTCTTTTAATACCCCAATACAAATAATGAAACACACCCTACAGTACACTTCATTCATGATTTGTTGAAAAGAGAAAACCAAACGCTGATCTGCAGTTTTAGCTGAGCCTTGACCTTGACCATTATGTTGGTACAAAACAGTGAAAAAATACTTTTTAATGTTTCCAGCTGACTCGTTTTCAAAGAAGCTCACCTGACGCTACGTTCATGTTATAATGCTCGAGGACTGAGGCTAAAGCCAACAGGTTCCAGGCAACAAGTCAGCATAAGACGTGAATAGGGAGCATTTGTATAGTAGTGTGAATGTTAATGTTAAAAACAGACATGTTATGGAGTTATTCAATGATTTATTATGTTTTTTTCAAATTGTATATGTATGTGCATGTCTCACTTTTACTTTTACTTCTTACTTTTTTCTTTTTAAAGGTTGAAGTGGATTTGTTATACTGTGAACTTCCTCAAAAAGCCCAAAACAAAACAGCAGGACGGAGCTGAACTTCACTTTTTGTTTCACACAGCTCACTTGTTGGCATCCTGTCTCTAGCACAGAAGCTGTTCCAGTCCTGAGTGGGGATTATTTTGATGTAACCAGTAGTCTTAAAATATTGTTTTAATGCATTATGGACCATTGAGTCTTCAGTCATGGTCACACTGAGTGTGGTTGCTTAACGTGTACATTTACTCTTTGTCTTTGCTGTGAGTTTTCTTAAAGGTGACTAGTGGCCCAGTTTCTTGAGACTATTTTTCTCCCCTGACATGTGGCTTTTTTTATTTCCGTGCGCAGGTGGTGCGCATGTTGGTGAGCGCTCACCCCAACCTCATGACCAGCCACACTCGCCGACACACTCCGCTTCACCTGGCTGCACGCAACGGACACCACAGCACCGTCCAGACTCTGCTCGAGGCCGGCATGGACGTCAACTGTGTGGTAAGAGGGAATTTTCAAGCGCTTAGCTGTTCTCCATCAACACTCAGAGATTTCTGGCACAGATTATGGAAGCCTTAAGGACAAAAACGATAAGAAAATAACAAGAATAATGCTTCTTCATTAAATTTTTTGGGCTTAGGGCGAACCATTTTCCTTTTGACAAAAATTGGATTTTAAACTATTGCTGATATCTGTTTACATGGTTATTTAAGATAATCCGCAGTTAGAGGATGACAGCTGGGGGTGTCGATTAGCCCAGTTGGTAGAGCATCCGCCCCGTGTACGGAGGCTCAGCAGCGGGTTCGCATCCAACCCTTGCTGCATGTCGTCCTCCATCTCTCTCCCTCCACATTCCTGTCACTCTTCAGCTGTCTGTCAAAAATAAAGCTTGAAAAAGTAGTTCAGGTTATATCACAGTTTGTGGATAATCATGAGTCATTTCATCATTGTTTTGTGCGTTGAACAGACATAAGATTTGAGTGTTTTGTCCTGTAAAAATGTTTCCAAACATTAAAATGAATCATTTGTAACGTTGTATTTTTGCCTTGAAATGTTTCGTACACATTCACCTTTGGTTGGCAGGTGTACGTTCGGCATTGAGTAACAAAGCGGGACTTTATGTTGACATTTTATCCGTGTTATCCGATGCTGCTTCGAGTGGAGAAGTTGACAAGCGCGATATCTCTTTGTCCTTTTTCGTCTGAGGCGATCTTTCAAATCTCTGCGACGCTGGATCTCCCTCCTCCTCTCATCTCTGCTGTATGTGAATATTTTAGAAGTTCCTGTCTTTGTGTCGAAAGAGGGTGCAGCTCTGTTTTTCTGTGTGTATGTGTGTGTGTGTGTATAATCCACCACAGGCATTAATGCTTGGCAGATTCTCCTCTTGAATGTGTGTGTGTGTGTGTGTGTGTCTGCCTCCATTCTTGTGTGAACTAGAGAGCTTGTATATGCAAGGCATGCCGCCCCATGGTGTGGTGGTGGAGAGGGATGAATAATTGATTGGGAGAAAAGAGGAAGAGGATGATGAAGAGGACAGGGTGTTCCTGAGAGGTCCTGAGAGTTCACGGCCTTCTCTCTCGTCCTCCTCACACACACTGCATTTTAAGTGGAGGAAATAGAAACACAGGGTGATGCTGTTTTGGACTTGTCCCCTGTCCCAAACACAGCTTTGTCCCGACCCTTTCTGGGCCATTTGTTATTGTGAAGCCTTGTCAAAATGTAGCCACGCTTTGCTGCGTTCTTCAAACGCCGCTTTTCTTTCTCTCCAGGCGATTTTCTCTGACAAACTATTTGACTTTTCTCCCTCGTCTCAAACGTTATCTGTAGAGAAACAGCCCTTTCCTGTACTAATCAGTCTCTTACGACTCTTTCAATGGAGTCCTTTCTGATTATGTGATCGGAATAATTGTACTGTTCACATAACAATTCGTTAATTTAGTCCCAGACAATGATACAGCGGTGCACAAACGACCCAGTTGATCTCAGACAAAGTGTACTGATTTAATGAAAACACTCCAACTACAAGTGCATCTTGTTTTTGACTATGATGAACTGATGATCATTGTGGCAATCCGCCGTAGCCACTTTTCATTTAGTCCTCGGTCTTTCACAGACCCATGCAATCATGACTCATCGTATTTCCACCCTCGTAAGCATTACAAGCTTTGTCCTGTATTAAAAATCACGGTGTCAGCGGCGTTTATGTATGCTTTCATATAGGATTTCACGATCATTCACTTTAATGAGAAATATGTTGCACAAGTAATTGGATATTTGCGGCATCGGTGCAAACAATTAACTTCGGTCTAGAGCTCTGTGAGGCTGCAGCAATGTCAGCGCGCTTTTTTTAGATTAATTGATAAATTACTTGAGCTATAAATGTAAAACAGAAATAATAAAAAGTTAAAGGTGATGTCTTTTTTTAATGTTTTGTTTTCTGCCGGTGAGCTTATCGATTTTTGTCGACCAATCGTTGCAGCTCTAGTGTGAAGTTCAGGAGTCGACTGCAGTACGACAAACCTCACTCCCACCTGTGAATCTGCGTGAGTCGCTTTCTTATGAAGCCACAGTTTATGTATGCCAATGTCCGTAGGGCGTTCTTGTTTCACACTGAGATTCTGCACTCTTTACTTTATCGCGGAGGATTGAAGAAAAACCAGCGTCAGTGGTTTCTCGGGGCTCAGTCAGACTCAAAGCTGCTGAGTCCAAATAAAGAAACAAGACAGTTCAGATACAGAGGAGCCACGGCGGCGGCGGGGAGCAATCGATATCAGACTTTACTCAACAAACACGAGAATAAAGAAAGACTTCGTACCCTGAAAGTTTTAAACCCAAACAATATAGCTGTTACTGCACAGACTGCTGATGTATCCGAGAATACAAGTTCACTCCTAGTGTGCAAAATCAGATCCGACTCTGCGACATATGGCATAACAGATGCCGCGTTCTTCCTCTCGCCGTCCGTGTAAGTACAGTTTATATACAGTATGCGAAGCATGTGAAATGGCTTTCTGCTGCACAGTTAAAAGGTTGACAGGGAGTGTGCGACTGAAAATCTTTTCAGGAGAATACTTCGTGGCGGTCTGTGGCACAATGTGACAAACATATTGCAGCTGCACTTTGGTGAATTTCATGCTTATGGACAGGAGTGTGTATTTGATTTTTGGAAGACCGAAACAACTTGACCTGTTGGATTGGAGAGTCTGTGCTCTCGCAGCGAGGAGACACATGACTCGGTGTCATTGTGCCAGTCTTCTCTGCCTTCTGTCCTTGTTGCAGGCTGTGTGTGTGTGCACAGCGTGCTCTGATCTGAAGAGGAGGGCTGTGTTCCTCTGCAGGGATTTGGCCTCGGGCTCCATGTGTGTAGTGAAGATGAACACTACGCGCCTTTGATTTGCCTCGTCCTCTCCTCTATACAGACACTGCTGCAAATCCCTCTCTTTCTCTCTCAGTGCGTCTTCTGTAGCCATTGATGATGAACACTGCAAGCCTTTGATACCTCAGATCTTCCCTGCAATTTAACCTTCACTCTTGTGCTGCTCCATCTCTTTTTGGCTGAAAATAATACACACAAACAACACCATCTTTTTTTTTTTGCTTTTTCCTCCATCAGAGACACAGACGCCTACCTCAGCGGCACGTCGTACTCTAGAACCTCTTTGTTTTCATTCATCCGTGATAACAGGTTAGCGCAGCCACACACACCGCTTGCGTGAACAGGGTGGCTGCAGCGACGCTTAATTTAGAGATCTGGCATGTCGCCTGTTTTTTCCACGTGAAACACGTGATTCTCAGCAGAAATAGAAAGTGAAACGATCTGTTGATATCGCACCAGCAACATTACACCTTTCATTACATTCTCAATATTTAATTTGGCAGGAAGAGTGGTGTAACGCACATTACATGAATCTATTGCGGACCAAAATAAATTTATTGGTCAGTTTGAATGAGGGTTTCATGAACACAGGTCAACTTGGTGAACAGGTTTTTCTGTTAGAATCATTTATTGTCACTAATGCTTAAAGTCTGTGTAAAGGCATTTCTGAGATTTCTTTTAAAACACATTAAATATGTTGGATAATAGTCGCTGAAAACATGTGAAAAGACTTTGAACGATATATTACTGAAATGTGGAGTTAGAGGTTAAAACAGTTTTTCACCAGTTTTCAGTACAGGATTTTGTGGGCGGTCCCTAAAGGGTGGCTCGATGACACGCTGAGGTCACCGTGAGCAGAGCAGATAAAGATGAATTCATCCCACTCAGTGTTTCAAAGTTAGTCATGACATTTTCTGAACTCATCTGACACGTTTCAGTCGCTTCACACGCCCACGGTCCTGGAGCTGAGAATTCATTTTTACCCGTTACGCCCACGGTCCTGGAGCTGAGAATTCATTTTTACCCGTTTTTGACACCTAATTTCATAAACTTTCTGATATTTTTAATCATTCAAATTTGGCTGAGTAGTTAATAACACTTTCTTCTTTGGTCTGGCGAAAGCAGAACTCATATTTATTCTTACTTTACACAGACTTTTATGTAACTTTTTGGAGTATCCCAGTTAACCTCGGTAAACCCTCATCCTGGTTTTGAGGAACTCAAACATATAAACGATTTTAAGTGTCTCTATGTGCATAGTTAACGCTCATTACTATTAGCTACAGTGGAGAAACAGTCACGTTCAATGGTTTCTCTGAAGAGAGGAAGCTTTAGGCGTGAGTGTAGGTGAGATTTCATGTTTTAAAATAACTACGGTAGCCGGATTTCTCTGATGGAAACTGTGACTAGCAGGTTGTCGTCACTCTGCAGTCTGTTCAGGTGTGCCTCCAACTCCACTTCGATGGCAGTCATCCAGTAAGACAAAGAAATGATGGGAAGGCATCTAATGATGCCGTAATTAAAGTCGCTTCCGTTACTGATGAATATAGAGAAGCCGAATCTAGCTACAGCACAAACTAACTCATGTCTGGTGTAAATCTTTTCTTTCTCACCTGTGTCACACAGTAAGTTTTCCATCCACCCTCATCTCGTCCCTCTCTGTGTTATTGTCTGCAAGGCCGTGTTGGAGATATACTGTCAGTAGCAAAGAGTGGATGCTGTAGGAGACTCGGAGACGGCCACCATGAAAATTGTCACGAGTGGGAAGCACTTTATCTGTGTGTGTGAGAGAGAGAGATAGTACAGGTCAGTAATTGGAGTCAAGCCATATAGGTCTGTCTGAGTGTGACTGAATAATTTATAGAAACAGCACACTCACTCTCTCTCTCTTCACCTGCTATGTCTCTCTCCGTCTCTGTGACTGTTTCCATAGTAAGGAGGGGAAATCCCTGTGGAGGAGCCCGCTGCTGGGCGGGCAGGTAGCCAACAAAAGGGCAAAAAGTTTAGTATAAACACACACATAAACACACTAGGCTGCCTTTTCTAAGTGTACTCGAGCATGCACATTCATCACCGCATCAACATTTCTGCCAGCAGCCCAGAAACAGAAAGTCATCTGCCTTTCAATTCCCGGAAACTCTTGAGTTGAGAATCGCCTTCCTCGTTTCCTCATGACATCACCGCGTGATCGGGCATGGGAAACAGGACGGGAAGTGGTACAGAGATGACCATGGCGAGGGGTGGAGGTTAGGAGGACAAATGGTGTGTGTTGTGTTGTGTGAGGAAAAGGGGGTGGATCACTTCCTGCCCTCCCATCTCCGATCCCTCCTTGCTCGTGGGTAAAACATTGTCTCCTCGTGCTGAACTTGCTAAGGAGCTCTAAATGTGACCACGTATCTGTTTTCATTTGGGATTTACACCTACAGTATTCTCCTGAGAGAACCGGATGATCTTTGACCTTTTTCTAGGAGATGCTCCATGACACCGATGACACTTTTATTGCAGAGGAAACAGAACAGCTACAGTAAGTTTAGTATTCCCTGCAGGGGATGAGCGCGTTGATGTGGTGCAGTGTCGCGTTGACTTGAATTTCCCGGCCGTGTGTCAGCAGGCCTGGCCGTCGCCCAAATAATTTGTCTTCATTAAGGCTGGGAGTTTGGTTGAGTCCAGGATTTCATCTGTGCTGTCGGGAAGCCAAGCGTGAAGGATGCAGCATCTGCATCTTGCTGCTTGTGTGTGTATGTGTATGTTTTTATATGGTTGCAGCGTGTGTACGCATGAGTGTGCGGTTCAGGTTCAAGTTTTTAGTGTCCCCTCGTGGGTATTTTAGCTTCAAGCAAGGTGTACATGTCAGTGTGTAACGGAGCCGTGTGAAACATAATGTCCCACAAAGCTTTAGAGCAGGAGGTGTCATGTTATACAGGTTGTGACAAGGAAAATATATCTCCTACTCATGACCTTTGACCTTAAAAACACAGGAGATCTCAATAGTAGTACATTTATAGTATTTTTCCACGGACCCACACTGGTCTGCTTTAGCCGTCCTGTGCCAATCCAAGCTGTGATGACGCGCGTTTTCACTCGAGCCACACAAAAGGGAAGGTAGCCGTGCTGAGAGCTGCCTGCTGAACGTCGGTGTTTACACCAACACTGAAGACAAATGCGTCACTACGTTGACACCAGCAGCTAGAACCCCCCCCACCACCACCACGCGTGATCAAGGTGAACATTGTAGGAAGCTCCTTCCACCGAGCCAACACACTGCGGTGGAAAAACCATTTGAGTTGTGCCAAGCGCGGCCTACTCGTAGCTCAACACGGCATGGCTCGGCATGATGGAAAAACCCTGAGTGCACTGTAAATGTAGTGTACAGGTACAACTGCCCACTGAGTGAGGATACAAAAGCCTTGTAATAAATCTAATCTATTAAATAAGTTCATGAAGGCTTTAAAGTTTTTCTTCTCTGTTAAAGAGGTGTCAAACCACTGTGTGATCATTTTTCCTTGTTAATTGAACTGAGAGGTGTTTCTCATGTTTTCCACCCATTTTCTAAGAATGAAGGTGCAAGCAATTTTGTCAATTTTGTAATTAAATTATATTTCCCTTAATGTTGTGTACCTGAAAACTGGAAGTGTCGAAACTATACAAAAGTACATTTAACGTTACCCACAAAAACTTATCATGTACCTCATTGAGGTTTTACTGTCCTTGCTGGTGTTTTGATACGCTCTTTTGGCGCGTTACCGCCGCCTGTAGATCAGTGAAATAGTGTATACAGTATATGTAATATTGTTTGTGCGCACAAGAGCAGAAAAAGTTTGTGCACAGTTCTAAAAATATTCCCTCTTTAGGGCTCCAGTAGTGGCCAAAGCCACAAAAGGTATGTTTAATGTTATGTTTATGCGGAACCAGTGACACAAATTAGTTTTAAGACAAAAAAATGTATGATTAACTTTAAGAATAGGATTTATGATGTTGTTTGACTTTAGCAGATTTTGTTTTTTTGAAAATGAAATGTAAAAATGTGTGCAGCTGATTTTATACTCTGAAACTCTTTGAATAATAATAATAACTTTTACACATGAAATTAAAAAAACAAAAGGGAGAAATAACGTGGATGCACAGCAACACTAGTCGCCTGGTAACCTGATGCAATATTAAGTGGAAACCTTTTAACATTTCATTTTGGGTTATACAATTCAAATTAGCACATAGGTCTACCACACCTAAAGTCAAAAAGGATCTAAACATTGCAGACAGTGAAGTAACGGGCATGAAAGAGAAGAAAACAATATAAAAAATACTCATTAAGAACAAAAGGCATTATGTGTATGACATCAGGATCATTTAAAAATGTCACAGTCGCATAAAAATCTGTTTTTGTCCCACACACGGTGACCGAACAGCTGTTCTTCATTTCATCGTAGCTCCTGAGTGTTGCTCTGCTAAATGCAGGCTTGTCAGACTAATCGTCTCTCTCATCACCGCTGATCCAAGATGAAGCACTCATATCCGCGTCATCCTCTCACTGGTTTCCATGTGTTGCATCACATCTGTAATATCCCCATTAGAAACACTGGAGGCTGATGCCGGGCCGGCGTATGATGAGGGAAATTGGGCCGTTTCCACGCAGCCTGCCACCGCTTGTGTAATGGCTTGAAATCAGTGTAGCTTCACACTGTTTGCAGGCGACAGGGAATGTGACTTTATTTTAATCTCGCTGGATCTCTTTCGTCTCACCGCCAGAAAGGAAGAGAGATTAAATCAAATAAAAAATGTCTTCTTGCCCTCTTTTTGAATTTTTTTTTCTGTAATGTCTTTCCTGCTCCCAGTCCCACTTCTGTTTTTCTATTTTTGTCTCTGTATTCAATTGTTAAAGTAATATAATATTAACGCACACACACTTTCTTTCTGTGTCTCCCTCTTAGACCGAGAATGGCAGTGCCCTCCATGAGGCAGCGCTCTTTGGGAAGATGGATGTAGTTCGCCTTCTACTTGACTCAGGTGGGTCTATAAACGCATCCTGGAAACACAAAAAACGCCCGAGTGTGTTTGCTTGTGGGCCTGTGTGTGTGTGTGTGTGTTTCCCTTCTTATTTTATCCTGCGTCTGGATTTTTTCTCCACCCCAGCTGTGGTTTGAATTTGCCCTCAGGTAAACTCCAGGCATTTGTCTGCTGAGATAAAATCCTTAACTTTCAGCTTTATTGTTGTTTTGGACATTTTTTTAAAAGTCGTATCAGGAGAAGGCGCTGCAAATCCCACAGGATGTGATGATATGTGCTGTTTCGTTTTTGATGATGTGACTCGTCTGTCAGAGGTTATGGACCAAAGTGGACTCGATGCTCGTGTTTGCAGTAATCGCTCACGCAGCAGAATCATGTGTTGCTTCTTACATTCAGAGCAGATTCTGGAAACTGTTTTCCTTTTGATAGTGCCGCCAACCCCCCACCTACTTTCCTTTAGCACTTCCTGTTTCCCATAGGACTTCCTGTGGTTGGCCATGTTCTTTTGGCCTCGGTTTTATTAACATCCTGGACCGACACTGTGCTGCGCTGGCCTGACTCACTGAACTTTAACCCCACCAAGCACAGTCTGTGTGTAGGGCTGCAGGATGGGCTGTCAGTCGTGAACTATGGCAGGGAAACAAGTGTTGAAATATAAAGTGAGAGCATCAAAGATATCTTTGGCATGTTTTGGATTCACTCATGACAGTTGGCCTTGGAAATAGTCGTCTGTGAAAGCTCGTCTTCTCCGGAGCTTTCAGTCATATCACTAGGTTTTCATCAGCAGATGGAATTTCCTTTAGAGTCACGATATAAATCATTTGACATGTAAACTCAGTAGCTGTTATGATTTAATCCATAACACTCATGACCGTGTTCAAAAGAATACTTTGACAGTTTGGGAAATATCTGCAGACAGTTGGATAACCAGATTGACGCCACTGTCGTATCTTATGTCTGCAAATATGAACCCACAAGTGCTTAACCATGGGAAACAGCCAGCTGAGGGGTTATGTGATGGATATTTCTTGGGTGGGGATAGAAACTTCTCTCTGAGAAAGAAACAAAACAAAAACAAAACATACAGGATATTATTATCAGGTGGATGATGTTACCTTTGGATAACCAGCTGCTGCTGGTAGCTCCATATTTACTGCACAGATGTGACGTTGTATAGAGCTTCTCATCAATTTACTAAATTGTCGGTCTATTCCTATTTCTATCTGAAATTAATCATTCATTCTAGTCTTGAATTTACAATAAATGCACAAAACACAAGTGGAAACAAGTGAGTGGAAATTCAATAAATAAACAGCAAAAGAAAAACAGTAGAAAGTCAGAAAAACTGGCACATTTCATCAAGTCCAAATGTGCTTTTCTCTCAGCTCTCATCCATTTTTCTTTTATTCATGTCTTCCGGTGCTCTGCAGAGTGACTGCAATGACATTTATTTTTCATGCTGAAGAGGATTCATGAGCGCAGGAAGGGAACAGACAGGTGAATGAGGACTTAAAGTGGAAGAAAGACTTTACAGGTTTTTCCTGGACACCGTTTGTGTGCGTGTGTGTGTGTCGTTGGTTAAAGCATGCATGTTTGTGAGAGACTAAAAACTTGATGGAAAGCTTGTTTGCCGTCAGTAAAGAGTCCCAATGAATTAATAAACACACATTCACCCACATTCATCTTCTGGTAACTGAACCTCATTCATCTTTTGCTGACTGCAGCTTTGTGACTGAGTAGGTGTGTCAGCAGATCAGGCCCTCAGTCTGCGCACGTGTATGTGTGATCGCTAGATCAGTGTGTCTTTGAGGAAAGGATGAGTAGGTTGTCCAACAAAGTCATGGGTATTGTGCTTTGACCTTTGACCTTTGCCCTGCCGTTTATGTGTGTCAATGCTTACACTGTGTTTGGTGTGTTTGCGTTTCAGGAATCGAGATCAATCTGAGAGACAGCCAGGGGAGAACAGCTCTGGAGATCCTGAGAGAACATCCTGCACCAAAATCCCAGCAGATCACGGCTGTTATCCAAGGTGAGACACACTCGCTCGAACAAACACACTTTTAGATTTAGATGAATTTCACTTGTTAAATTGGGTCATCGCAAGAGCAGAAAATAGAATACTCATGTATAGTAAGTGTAGTATGACATAATGAAGATTAAAGATATGTATTCACAGACTTGAGGCTTTTTCTCATGTGTGGATTGAAAGTTTGTAGAAATAGACGGTGATTGATGGTTAGTATAGGTGACGTTTAAGATTACACTTGTCTACGTGCAGTGTGTAAAAAAACGCACAGGGGGCGTTTTAAGATATTTTGGAATCTGGGTGCAGAGAATGAAATTGTGAGTGGAGGTGATTCAGGGCAGAAATCTTGTTTTCCAGGAAGTTCGTCTTCTGTTTGCGAAACAATCAGATCTCCTGTACGTGTTCAGTTGCTGCAGTGGGGGAGTCACACAACTCGAGCCTTGTAAATGTTGATGTTCCCACAATATACAGTGTTCTTCCCAGTTCAGTCCCATTGTTTTACTGGGCGAGTTGGATCTTGAATAAAGTGGAATTCATAGTCAACAATCTATGACGTGGTGTACAGCACTATTTACATCCAAATATACACATACTATTAATATGGACTGAGTATGTTTTATTACATGGATTACAGTTTGAATGCAGACATGTTTGGCACATACAGGCTTATTGCTAATAGCAAAGTATCTACATAGATAGGTCTACATGACTTGAAAGTCTGTGTGAAGTCAGAATAAATATTTGTTCTAGTTTGACACCCAGCTAAATTTGAATGATTCAGAATATCGACAAGTTTATGAAATTAGGTCTCAAAATCAGGTAAAAATTTGCAGCTCAGCTCCAGGTCTGTGGGGGAGGAGTGTCCGTTGAATCTGCTGAAGCCACGCCCACTTTTGGGAGCAGTCAAGCAGCAGTTTTGAAGCGACTGAAACGTGTGAGATGAGTTCAGAAAATGACATGACTAACTCTGAAACACTCTGAGTGGGATGAATGAATCTCTATCTCTCTGCTAGGGGTGCAGGGGTATGCTCAGGGTGACCTCAGCGTGTCATCGAGCCACCCTTTAAGGACCGCCCACAAAATCCTGGACTGAAAACTGGTGAAAAACTGAACCTCTAACTCCACATTTCCGTAATATATCGTTCAAAGTCTTTTTACGTTTTCAGCAACTATTTTCCAACATATTTATTGTTGGAATACTTAAAACAACAAATATTCATGTTAACTTTCTGTCAGTTAACTTAAAATCTTCAGTTCTACTTTAAAATAAAATAAGGAATACAAAAATATAACATGATGCATAAAACTATTCATACGCCTGCCTCATTAAACTGGATTTTACCACTAAAGATTCATACAGATTCATAACAGCAGGTCCACCTGGTCAGACAGTTCAGCAAGTAAAATAAGTGTTTTCACTCTCTTTCTTCAGTCCTCCTCATTTTGGTCTCCCACTCGTCATTAAATGGCCTGTACTCTCTCTCTCGTGTTTACTGCAGTGTGTTTTGTGTGTGACCAGTGATTGTTAGTGCGAGTTTGCTGCACGGTCCCGAGAGACCCAAAGATTCTCCAGATTACACCTTCCAAAAGACAGTGTTGTTCTGAGGTGATTATGAGGCTCAGTGTGAACGCTGTAATCTGTGGCCTGGAGGCCTTCACCATGTGTCCTTGTGTAATCTGTGGGTGTGCGTAAAGCACATAGTTACAGATGATTTAAAGAGGGTGAGATAAAGGCAGACGCAAACGGAGGGATGAGGAGAACATGTCGGAGCTTAAATTAACAGTGCGATGGTCTTGACTAAGAGGCAAAGATTTAAAGGGGAACATTGACTGAATCCCAGGAATGTTACAAATTGGCCACAGCGAGAAAATAACAGATCTAAATCTGACACGAAACCAAGGAAAACACAGTGAAGTAACAGGCAGAGCAATGGAGTTGTAAGTTGAAGTTGTTGTTGAAGTCATTCCAGTTTTCCATTTCGTGTGGAGGGCCCCCCTTCACCTCTTCTGTTTACGCTCAAGTAGCTTTAAGGTTGAACTTGTCAATATTTTATTTCAACAATAGATCAAGCGATCGATTGTGGAGAAGAATCCACTGAGAGTGATCTTATTTTAAAGTTTCTCTTAGCTCTGTGTAGCGTTTTTAACATCAGTCTATCGCAAAGTATGTTATCAGTAAAAAATATGTCGTGTTGTGTTTACAACTTGTTCTTTTGCCTCCGAGTAGCCAAACGAATGTGCTGCTTTAAGCTGTGGTCCACACTGACAGCATCACATACAATATATTCTGTCTTAGCTTGTTCCAACTCTTCATTGAAATATAAGATACATGCAAACCCCAAGCATCCAGATAGAAACATCCTGGATTTCTCCAACATTTGTCTCAACATATTTGATGTCTTTGGAAGCAGCACTAGAGTTTAAAGTAACGTTTGGCTGGTTTAAAAGCTCGGTGGTGGGTCAGGAGGGTTGAATAAGGTAAATTTCTTTTTCATTTAAACTTTATGCGGCATCCTTTGGATTCTGCTGCTCTAATCCCGAGCCTGCAAATAAAATACCAAACACCATTTTTCTTTTTGTGCGACTCTGAATATTCATTAAAACACTGCACTTAAGATGGAAACACTTTCACGGACGTGAACAGAGCGAATGTGACTTTTTTAAATGTCAAAAAAATTCATGCGGTAGTAAGCAGGCAATAAAATCGAATCTCAGCAAACCGGCGCTGGAAAAACCAAAGAAATTTGGACTTAATTAGGAGACTTAATGTGTCAGTGTGTAGCGAGGAAGAGCGAGATACAGAGAGAGGACACAGCTGTGACTTAGTAAAAAGATCAGCTGCATGCCATTTCCTGTTGGAGAGGAGATGGGGAAGGACACACACACACACACACACACACACACACACACACACACACACACACACACACACACACACACACACACACACACACACACACACACACACACACACATACACACACACTCAAAGAGAGCAAAAGACCTGTCATTTACTCAGTTGTAGCAGCTGAGGGGCTTTCTGGTTGCCACAGGCACCCAATTATGAATAAATCTTCATTTGATTTGCGGCGCATGACTCATCCTACTGTTCAAATTCATTAACAGTTCACTTCTTACTGCCCAGCAGCAACTGGTTGTGTGCCACGGTGCAGTGCAAGCAGTTTAACACTTAGCCTGTTTCTTCTGATGTTCTGACTCTGATGCACGTTCCCATACTGTTCATTTCTGTAAATTTGGTTGTGTGTCATAATTCTTTGCAGTAGAAACAGACAAACACACACTTTCCTGACATTAATAGGGCTCCTCATTAGAACTCTGCCACATGATTTCACCGTGTAAGAGTTTTTGTGCGTTTTCAGCCGCTAATGCCTCACTTAAGCAAGTTTATTATCCGGCAATTGTCTTCGACTTATTTATTTCTTTGTCCCACACCTGAACCTCTCGTCCTCCTCCCTTATCCTCCTTCCTTCCTTTCTTCCCTCCCTCGTTTTCTCTTGCCTCCATGAACAGCAGAGTGCTATTAGCAGAAGCTGTGAAGTGAATTTGTGGTTCGTGGAAAAAAGTGCGAATTGAATGCAGCACAAGCTGTTTACCATGCTGATGGGCGTGCTATTATATTGATCCAGTGAAATGCCTCTGAAATGCTTTTCCTCCCACCACCATCGCACTCTCTCCTTCACTGTGTGTCTTTCTTCCCAACATATTTCCACATTTCCTCTCTTCCTTTCATCTCCTCTCACCCCCGCATCTTCTTACCCTCCTCCTTGTCTCCATGTCTCCGTAGAATACATGATGGACGACGTGGAGAGGAAGAGTATCGTGGAGGAGCCTGTACGCATGTGTCCCGTCCCTGTACCTCGAACCTCTGTTCCCTCGCCTTCTGCCTCGCCCTCCCTCAGACACAAGAGTGAGTATACACAGTAATAACTGTGTTAAGAGTGAGATTAAAGGTGTTCAGAAAGACATTTTTATTGTTCTGTTTCAACCCCGAAAAAGATGAAATGGTAGAAAATAAGATTTCTTGTTGAGATGAAGACAGAAACCAGCGGAGATGTTAAATAACTCACACACGTTCTGATAAAGAAATGTACTGTAGGCTGACTCAAGAATTTCTTTCATCCAAAATATATTTCAAGTTCTTTTTTTTAGTGGTAAAAATCTACCTCTAAACTTGATCTGAACATTTATTTCTGCAGTATGGCCAAACAATACAATAGAAATCCAGCCATGGAGAGCAGCTCCTTCAGTGGAGAACAATAGTTACTACCCGTCCACGCAGCTAGACATTTTCCCTGTCCAGCGCTGCCCCCTGTGTTGTGAATGTGACATTGCAATGAGCTGAGCTCCTGCTGAGCCACTCTGCTCTCTCATTGACTGTCAGCAGATCCCATAATTACCTCCGAGACTCTAAAGGGGGGTGCGCGAGAGAAAGTGATTAGCACAGTTTGCTCCTCACGCTGTGGATGAATGCGATTTCCAACGCGTCAGCAGTGCAGAGGGGAGTCAGTGGAGTTGTTTTGCAACCACTAGTTATGTCTTCTTCCTGTGTACTGTACAGTCTGTTTTATTTGACCTCTTTTGTACCGGCAGTGATAGGGACTGGCGTCATACTGATGCTTTAATGAGCTTTGGCTTTGTTTTTTTCCCCACATCTCGGTTCCTCTTCCTCCTCTCCCCAGACGATGCTGTGACAAGTGAGCTGTCCAAACTGCTCCATGAGATCAAAAAGTGCCGAGACAGGGACTACTCCTTTGAGGAGCTCTGCCACACCATCTCCTCCCACTCCATGGACAGCTTTGGCAGCGGGAGACTCTCAGACGAGGAGCGCCCAGATCGACCCAACGGCACCTTAACCCGAGGCAGCAAGGTACAGCGCTTTGTTATGACACGGGCTTGGTGCATTTGGGTTTTGTCTGCTGGAGAAATGACCCATAGGGTATGTTCAGTATCACTTGTCCTGGGTCGGCTCCTGTCTTTTCAGTCACAATTTGTCACGTGTTTGTTTTTTGTGACATAACAACAAATTGAATCCGGCAGCAGTAATAAGTGCTTGTATCTGAAGCACTTTACATCTTGCCTCCTATTGACCCAGTCACACACACACTGATGGTGCTGCAGCTGCCATGAATGTTTTATGACCCACTCCCTCCGGACGCGACCACAGCTAGACTGTCAGAACTTTAGAGCGAGATGCAGAAGTAATAAAACAAGTTATCGGTTAGTCACCAAGGAATTCATCGGTTCATCGTTGTCTCTCAGATTTAAGGATTCGATGCCTTTCTGTGTTATGTAATCATAAAGCTGAATATCTTTGGGGTTTTGACTGCTGCTGCTAAAATAATTATTAGTGGGGCACCATGGTAGCTCACTCCCTGTACAAAGTGGCCCAGGCTTGATTCTGACCTAAGGCTGCATGTTGTCCTCCCTCTTTCTGTCTCCCATCTTTTCTGTCACTCTTCAGCTGCTGCCATCAAATAAAGGTTTAAAATGATTCTTGTCATTATCAGTTACATCCATAGTTTAAACTCTGTTCTGCTCTGTATTCAAGAAGTAGTTTACAGTGTTTTGAACAGCACTTTTTTATAAAAGTGTGGAGGTAAATGGTGCAAACAGTCAGATGCATTGCTCTTATTCAGTATAGTTTAGTGCAAAAGTAGAGTTTAAAAAAAGAATTTGTTAACATACCTGCAAAAAAAAACATGTTTCAGTGCCGTGCATGTACAGCTGCTGCATTTTGTCAATGCATTTAGCACTTTATAGACACAGACCAGCTGTTTCTGCTGTGTGAAGTGCATAAAAGTCCAGATGTGTCAAAGAGCTGTGTGTTTGTGAGCCACTGTTCAGAATGCTTTGCACTTATGCACTTTGTCTGTTCAGACAACAGAGGGCAGTATCAGATCAGATAGACTGATGCCACTGAGCCGGCTTTGTCCAATTGAGTATTCACTTCTTGTTGTTGAAACACAACAGCATCTATTTGTTGTTTGCCCGAATTTCTTCAGAATTTTAATTATTATTTGTGCTCAAGCGGCCGTGCGCAGCCTGCAGACGTTGTTTTTCTTTGACCTTGCGTCGTCTTATTCGATGTCTTTTGTGTTGAAATGTTATTAGCCGTATCTACTTTACTTGTTTGTTTTTTATCTCTGTAGAACACACAGAGGAAAACTGATTAGATCCATTTTTTTTTCAGGGGGGGGGGTAGCCTCCTTTTATCAGTGTTCACTGACCAGAGAATCACAGCTGCAGTTTATTTCCAACAGCCAGCGCAGCGTGACCTGAGAGCCGCTGAGCTTTTTCAATTCCACCATCTCGGAAGTCGGACGCACTGCACGACACCGAGGTCATTTATCATGCCGACCCCCTCACCCCCACCTGAGACCACACACACACACACAAACAGAAGCATCCAAAGAAATGCGATTGCCTACATCTGTGCTTGTAGGCAACATGTTGGTCTCCTCTTCTCAGCCAGTGAAGGAATATCACTCATCTTCCTTTCCACTTCTGTAAAAACTTCTGAAGTAAGCCAACACTGTAGCAGGCATTGAAACCTGCTGAGGCTTACACACATGAGCCTGTACGTTTGGACACACACACACACACACACACACACGCACACACCTCCTCTCACTTAGACTCTAATTATCTCAATCCATCTTCTTTCCCTCTTTCTCTATAAGTACCAATTTGTATTCCATTACTGACACTCGCAGTGTGTATGGGTGTTTATGTGGCCCCGGGCTACTGTCTGTACATGTGGCCGGAGTCATTAGTATGTGATTCGATGTGTCTGTTATGTATGAATAAAACATGCAGAAACCATCGACGGCGCACACACACACACACACACACAGGAAGAACGCAAACACAGGCTCGCCACATTACCTGGGTACCTATTGCGTGTAAACCGGAGCAATAATGGAAAAGGATGTTTGTGCGTGCATGTCCTGTGTTCAAATGAGGACTTCCAGCATGTGTGTGTGTTCAGTGGGCTTGAACCAGTATGTGTCCCTGAAAGACAATCCTGCTGTTTTTATATGTCAAATTTTCTGAATTTTCCAATTTTCCTTAGAACAGGAAAAGAAAGGTAATAACTAAAGATTATTTTCAATGTAGGACGTTTGTCAAAATGTCCATGAACCAAAGGTGACGTCTTCAGAGTGCTTATTCATTCAGTATTTTCCTTGAACTTCAGGTTAGACATGTCTTTATAATGAATTTTATTCTTTTATAAATTTGGTTCAAATGTTTGAGGCTCGCAATCTTCTGTCTTTTTGTTTGGTTACTTAAAAAAAACACACGGCTAAAACATGAAAAAAATTGGATTTAACAACACCGTGCTCGCAGCTCTGAGGCTTTAAGTGGTGCTCGGAGCTTCATACTAACATTTGCGTGCCAACGCGTTAACATCCTGGTGATATTTATGAGGTTCACCATCTCAGTTTAGCCTCTCGGCATGCAACGATTTGCCAATTAAAAAAAGAAAGCTGAGCGTGTACTATGATAAACCAAAGTAATGTTGATCTGACGAAAGATTTCACAACAAACCCGTCCATTTGTTGTCAGGATATTTCACCTTGGATCAAAAATATCAACCTGCTGGAAGAACTACAGGAAAAGTCACGCGGTCCGTCATCTGCCGGCCTCCACACCTGCATTTCACAACGGTCAATCTGATAGTTTTAGAAACATTTCAGTCCGGATCTGAAAAAAAAATCAGCACAAACACTTAAAGTGTGTCAATTTATTCTACGAGTCTGGCTGTTGATCAGCTGCTCACGCTCGTCTTTCTTCTCCTCTCTCTTTCTATAACCGGAGACTGAGCCGTGTTGTCATGAGAGAATGTTTACAGCAAACTGTTGTTAACAGTGTTTTCTGGCAGCAGGGAAACTTTTCAATGTGTGGGGACGTAAATCTGGAAGAAAACTGTGAAACAATGAATTCAGGCTGACTTTTCAGAGTCAGTTCAGGTCACAGGATTAATCAGATTTTTGAGTTTCTTCCATTAAATGACAACTAAAGCAATTCTTAACAAATAATGCACATATAAAACAACACATCTTAATGTAGTTAAGTAGAAGAAAGTCCCCTAATAGTCATCTATCCCTTTAAGGGTTTCACATAGACAACTAATGCAATATTGATCAGTTATGCAGTCCTCGGTAATGAATAATTAATGGTTTCCTTATTATCGAATGCTGACTGATACCTGATTTTTACTGTAATGAAATGATATCTGTCCATTGTCCATGCATGCAGTGTAGTGCGTGTACGTGAGCGCTGCAGACCGTCTTACATCAATCAATATTGCAGTGTTGCAGGGGGGCCCCTTTGCAATCTGGAGCGATTGGTGACCTTTTGGTTTCAGCTCCATTTTCTGCCTCCATCTCCAGCCTCGCTGCTTGCTTGTGCACCTCCCATCTGTCCTCCACTCCGTCTGTATCTTGTATGATTTCTTCTAATTTTCTCCTATTCAACACGTCCTGCAAGCTCTCCGTTTAACCCTCTCCTGCTCCAACTTGTTTTCTTTCGTTCCAAAAGATTTTTCTCCAGTCGTCAATCATCAGACCTCCCCCGGCTCTCTCTCCCCCCTCTTTTCCTCCCCGACTGCTGCTTTTAAAAGCTACATATCAGGCACTGCAGTGATATCTGATATATCTGTGTAATCTGCTTTGACCCGCGTCCTCTGCTGCATCATATGGTTCACGGAGATATCAGGTGGGTCTGTATCTGCCCTCTGACACCTCATGCCACAGAGCTCATCTACACACCTGCCTCCTGGGAGCCAAAACGCCCCAGGAAAGGACACTGTGTGTGTGTGTGTGTGTGTGTGTGTGTGTGTATTATGTGTGTTAAAGTTGTTCTGCTGTGCCTGCACCTTTCTCCTCTCTGGTTAACTCAGTGCAGCACCCAGAGCACTCATGCAAAGACATTTCTACTTTTAAATAGTGCGTCACTTTTTTGTTTTCAGGAATGTTTCCAAAACGAGCATCAGCTTCTCAACACGAGGGAGACTGAGGCTGAACGCTGCAGTACATTTGCGACAAGAAAATAATAGAGAGGGAGAGAGAGAGGAGATTTATGAAAATCATATCCCCAAACTTTGATATGAAATCAAATGACTCAAAGCTGCATGATTTATATACGTGAAAGCCTGATTGTTGTTTGTTCTGACCCCTTTAATATGATTTTGTGCTGCATCTGTATCTTTATTGTTCAGGTTAAGCTGTAAACATAATATCGCCTCATAAGGGTGATATAGAACACACATCTTACACACTATATATGCAGCAGACATGGAGCAACGTCTGGTTTGCTCTCATTTGAACTCTCCAGCAACTCCTTGACTGAAACATCTCACTAGTTAGCTCCTGGATGTGTGGATTTAGTGGATTCATTAGACCTTTTTTGTTGCTAAAAACGACCCTATGAGAGCTTTGGACTAAAAAGGTAAAAGTGTGAGTCGGGAAAATCAGAACAATGACCTCAAAGACTTTAAAACGGTCTGTAGAGCTGAGGAGAACGACACCTGGGTGATAAATCTCTTCAAGTGAGCCAGTCGACATCATATTGTCTATTGTTGATGTAAAAATATTGTTTTATAGCAGCCTTAATTCCCCTAAAGAAAGATCTCTTAAGCTTCTTTTCAGATCTTTGACGTCCTTATTAATGGTTACATATGTTGGTGATCTGGTCATTTAATTATTATTTTTTTTATATTTATGTGCACAGCGGCCGACCCCGCCACTCCCTCCAGCCCTGGAGGAGGAAGAAGCAGAAAAGGGATGCGGCCCTACTGGATTCTGGGAGGCCTTGACACCCTGCAACGGCTGCCACAACCTGGGCTTCTCCAGCCTGTCGCAGGTAGAGACACACACACACACACACACACACACACACACACACACACACACCTACTTCAAACTGGACGACTCTCACTGAGATTGCAGCGAGTGTTCCCACCGCTAATTTGCATTATTATATCTTACAGTGGGCACATAATGAGGCTCGTATAACGCGCTCATCATATCACTTCATAATCAACGTATAAGTTTGTCACATGGGTGTGGAATAATGCAGCATACGGGCACGCACACGCACACATGGTGCTTCAGTACAGTGAAATTACAGGCTAGTAATATTGCCATTGTTCTGAGTGAATACTTTCACTGGTTACCTTGGGAACGCAGTGAATGAGTCGTCACTAGAGAGACCGGCTCTCCTGGCAGCTCTGGATACCGTTCACCCATCCGACTCTTTCTTCCTCTCATGCTTTCATTTTCACCTTCCTTGTAAGAATTTCCCCCAAAAAATCCTCCTTATCTCCGCAGCATTTAAGCTCGTACCTTTTCATGAGCCGAACTTGGCTCGTGAACTTTTAAATGAATAACATTCAACTGAAATATTTGATATAATGAGATCACATGAAAGGATAATCATCCCCGCGGGGGGAAATGTGAAGACTGCAGCAGCAAAGGAATGTACAGCAGAATATAAATGTGACTTTTTTTGCATTTGACTGATGCCGTAGTTCTTAGAGGAACTCATACCACCGTTTAAAATTCATGTTCACACTGTATAAAGAGTTATAATATTTGGTATTTAATCTCTGATAGTCTCCGTGTTTAGAAAGGTGATGGCTGTTCCTCCTTCTACTGCATATAACTATCAAACAAATCACACACTAAGCCATCTACCTACTAATTTAACACCAGGAATAAGTGCTAATGAGACTATGAGAAGTTATGAATTACTGTGGAGCGGTACAGCGGTGTGCAAAAATGTCTTGGCCTGCAGCAGCAAGTTGCACTTGATTTGTATTTATAATCTACCCAAACTTTACATGACAAATATACGTACATTGTGTACACCTTCTCCTTTTTTTGTGGTGATCTGAATATTTTGAATATTTAAAATTTCAGCTGTGCTGTGGTTCGAACCTCGTCTTTCTGTGTGGGTTCTCTCCGGGTACTCCGGCTTCCACCCACAGTCCTTTAAATTGCCTGTAGGCTTGATTGTGAGTGTGAATCCTCGTTTGTCTCTGTGTGCCCTGTGATGAACTGGTGACTTCTTGCCCTAAGTCAGCTGGGATGAGCTCCAGCCTCCCTGATTGCAATCATGTGAAGCACTTCCAGTAATTCTCCGATTTGAAAGTGATACAATACATACTGTATCCCAAATATACACTGCGATGATAGTGCCCAGTGACATACATTAGTGTTGCATCAGTAGAATTATATAGAATTACTGTAACTGTACATTGGATGTATTCTTACCCACAAGAAGAACCAGAGGTCTGTTTTGTAATGTGTGTTAAATAGCATAATAAAAGCACTTAAAGTAAAGTAAAGGGTCTGAAAAATGAGTCTCACAGTCTACCACTTGAGCAAGGCAGCTTTGAACCGGCTCCACGGCCTCGACAAAAGCAAAAAAAGGCAAAAAATTTAAAGTTTGTTTTCGCAGCCTAAAGGGAAATTACAGACAGAGAACGCTTCACCAGCTCTAGATCTCGTGTGCATCTATCATACCCGAGTTATACCCGCTCTTATGTTACAGTATGAGGCATGAATTGTAGGAAATAAAGTTTGTTTTTCACCTCTCAGTTCCCACGTGTGAGCTATCTCGTTTTACCTTCAACCAAAACACTAGAAAGGAAAGCTAAATCCAAATTCTCCTCCCCTTCCGTGTATTCCTGTTTACTTCCTTCCGTCCTTCCTTCCTCCACCCCTTAAGCCCTTCGCGCTGCCTATATAAACGTGGTTAACTGTGTGCAGATGAGATTGTTTAGCGGTAAGATGCGCGCTGGCTCCAACAGCAGGACATGTGACATTTACAACACAACAGACCCTCTGTCTTGTACACTGGCAGCCTGCCTGACCGACTGGCACGCTGCCTGGAGAGGTTTGCACCTGGATCTGTGTGTGTGTGTGTGTGTGTGTGTGTGTACACGAAAATGTTGGTGCGTTGAAAGAAATGCGCATTAGTTTAAATGTGAGTGTATACAGAGCATATTTGGTGGCATCAGCTTGGGAGTGTGTGTGTGTGTGTTTGAATTTGGCATGGCATCGTTTAGAGTTTGCGTGGGTGAGTTTGTGTGTGTGGGCTTTGTAGAGGAGGACAGAAGAAGGAGGGAATAGAGCGAGGAAGCAGAAATTGCATAATTAAGTTATCTCCGTGCTAATTTGGCCTGTGTAGCTGTGAATAAACAGAGATAACACGAAGAGAGGAAACAGTGAGTGCAGGTCGAGCGGACAAAGTGAAACGTCTTTGTGCTGCAGTCTCTTCCATCCTTTCTTCCATCACCTCACATAAGATCACCTGATTCTTTCCTAACTTCTTTTCTACCGCCCCTCTCTATGCCACGTCCATCTCTCTCTCTCTCTCTCTGCTTCATTTATCTTTCAATTTCAGCACAAGTGTGTTAACCTTCGTATCGACTGTCTGAGCGCGCAGTTTTCTCGTTGTCCAACTGTCGCCCAAGACCGCCAGTCAAAGAAGTGGACTTCTAACCAACAATACAGAAAGGATTCCTTCAGCTAAATAAGCTTTAGATTCATAAAACAGCAGGTCAGCTCAGGGTTTGTCTATTTTTTTAAACTTTATGTAAAGCCAAATGAATTTCTGTTACTCACAAGGTATTAAAATCATCGTGACTCTATTCTTTTTCAGTATTTGTATTGTTTAATAAAGAACCTACTTAAAACAGGGTTCCGATGTTTTCTGGAAGTTTTCCAGTCATGGAAATACCTCGAAATTGATTAAATATCCTGGTCCTTTTTGATTGTGTTTTACATGATCTGAGCTGTGTATTTCGTCTGAAGCTTGACTGTTGCGTGGTACGACGCTTTAAAGTGGATTTGCCAGCCATGCAGTGTGACTGAAAACGCTCCTTCTTCATTTGAGCTCTCCTGTCATTCGATCCAGCAGTTTACACCGGACACAAAGTAAAACGGACTCCATCTTTTCAGCACTGAGTCTACAGTCGAAATGCTGCAGATGTTCATATCTACATGCACACAGCATATTAAAGATCAAATTTACATATTGCTATCCTGCACAGCGATGCTAATTATACATATAACACTTCTTTTAATAGCTGAGACGTCAGCAATAATAAGTAATATAAGTTAGCCACACTACAAACTACATCCTCCAAAATAAGATTCAATCAGCACCTCTGTTAAATTATTATAGTATCTATTGCAGAAATACTGCAGCCTGCATCAATAGCTAAAAAAAAATCTGGCAATTGAGCGTGTGTATGTGTATTATTTTGCATATATATATATATATATATAGTGTGCACATGCCTCAGCAGGTGCATGCACAAACGCGTGTGTACACAGCACACATGTCAGAGCCTGTGCATCTTATTAGATAAGCCAGAAAAACAGAGTGCAGCCTGTTCCAAGATAATGAATTTAGTATGTCATTACAGTCTATCACATGTTTATGTGTGTGTGTGTGTGTGTCATACGTGCCTGCATAAGGAAGCTTCCCTTGTTGTGAATTGTCCTCGCCAGCCACAGGTTTCCTCCCACCATTGCCAAAGTGCGCGCGGACTGGAGGAGGTTTCCTCCGCGACGTCGACTTTAACGAAGAAGTTCAGACTTCACTCTGGAGAGAATTAAAATGGAGAGAATGAAAAGGCAGAAATATAATGAACCAATGCGAGACAGAAATTCAGATGGAGAGAGAGGAGCAAAGAGGTCAGCAGGGTTGCCAGGCAACCCAGAAATTCATGAGATCAGGCGTGGGATGTCCACCATTGACAAATTTGTTGCCATCAGCACAGGTGCACCAGAGCGCCGCACACACTCACACACGTCAGCGTTTCCCGGCCGTGTTTTTCGAGCTTCACTCCTCTCCTTTCACCACCTTCATGCTCCTTCCTTCCTGTTTTTCCTAGGTCTCGCTGTTACTCCACTCTCACTCGGACTTGCCCATTAGATTTCACTTTCCCCAGTGCTGTTTTTTTTCTCACTCTCGAGCAGGTGGCTGCTGACCTTTAATGTACTCTGCCCGGGGAGTTTTAAGGAGGTGAAGTGTGGGCAGCTCTGTCTACGACTGGCAGAGGTTATGTTCAGAAACCCATGAGGGCTCTCGAAGATGTTCAGGGACATCTAAGGAAGATGTTTCTGAGAGGGCAGGGATCATGTGGAGAGTCTAACAAGCCTGTAAATAAAGGACTTGCTCTGTGGGAGATTGGTTTTCAATTTCATGAGTTAAACAGGTTGAATAATTTAATATTGTGACAGTTCAGCTGTAATAATAACGCCATAATATATTTAAAACTAAGTTTGACAAGCTGTTTCCGCCTCTTCATGATAAATTAAAACAATCGTTACATTTCCCGTGCAGACATGAGAGTGGTACATTGTCATCTGGCTCTCAGCAAGAAATAAATGATGAATGAAAATCAAAGTTTTTTTTTTCCAAAACGTCGAAAAATTCCTGCAACAAATAAAGAAAAAAAATCAGAGGTTGGAGGCACAAAATGTGCAACAAGAGTAAAGCTTTTAAGACTGACGGGAGCTCATTTGCATGTCTCTTTTTAAATGGCGGTATAATTGCAACCAAATAAGATGGAGCAATAATTCTTTTTGCATAAAAAACTGGAGGAGTTACACTTATTTATTATGCATGCATCGTGTCCCAGAGTGCTGTTTCCTTCCACTAATAGGTTTGTAAAAATCCAGTAAAAACAAACATAACAAAACCTCTATAATCCAGACAGCGGGTATTCACAGCACTTCCTACGCTGGAATATTCGTCACGTGGTTTTCTTGCGTCACGATGTTTCTTGTCCGTGACAAAAATGTGTAAAAAAAAAGTGTGATTTATTGCACTTTTTAGCGATTTATGTCCTTAGTATGGACATAAGTCCACACATATTATTAAAAATCGGGTTGTAAGGGTTGTTTTGATGTATAGCATACTAAAATGGCACTACAGCATGTAAAAATGTAAAGACATGCTCTGACAGACTCGATATCATACACAGTAAATTCAGATTTCTGACATCATTATATTTTGCTTCATCACTGACAGTGTCTGTCCGTCCATGACATGTAGGCTACCGGGCATTTTCGTTTACTTCGTCTCTTGTTATTTACGGTGTAACGCCGACACTCTGACTGTCTGCCAGCTGCTGTCAATCAAACACAAACACGGCCCCTCCAGCCGGCTGAGACAAAAAGAAACATCTCTAATATTTCTCTTTCTTCCTTTTTAATAATAAAACCAATAGATTTTTAAAACTAGATGACTAAATGTGATTTCAGTTGGAATGCGATATCGATCCCTCGCTGTCTAACAACCTGTTTCAAAAGGAAATACACTCAGGAATCAATAACACTGTTTTACAGTCATTCCTCATTTCACAGTTTGTTGTAATAGTTTTTCTTTTCAGCGCAGAATGCGAATATAAACGTCTTGGCTGCACCAACATCCTCCTACAGTGGCACAAACACACAGTTTGCCACATAACACATGCGTGGCTCAGGACAAAGAGATGTCAACAATATGAGTATGATATTATATAGCTAGCAGCTGAGAATAAATATGGCAGAAGGATTAATCAACAACTATTTGGAAATATACCAAACATTCAGCTGCTCAAATGTGAGGATTTGATTTGTTTTTGTCACTGAATATATTCAGCAATCTGAATATGTTGCTCTGGGTAATAATAATAAACATTTTTTAATTATTTTCAGACACTCAACGAATGAAGCAAATCATTGTTGGTTGCTGTCGTAGTTGAGACCTTCACAATGCAAATGCATGTGCATTTATTTGGGTAAAATCGTGTTTTATAACTTTTAATTTTGTGGATCAGGGATGTTTCTGCCTTTATTCGGTTGATTTGAATGATATATTTTGGTTAATTTCTAAATGTATAAAGCACAAACTAAAATATTAAACAACATAAAGATTCTTGCTCTTTCTTACTGTTTTTTTTTTACTCGCCATGTTATCGTCTTCCCTTTTCTGCTGCTCGCTGTCTCTCTGCGGGACGCGATGTGCCTCTGTGCTTACAGTTAGTTCCTGTTAATGGCTTTATGCCCTGTAGACTCTGCAGCTATAGAACATCTTCCTGACAACCTCGCCTCAACATGCACACCTATAGCTCCTGTCAGATACTGATTTACTGAAATAAATTGCCACACACATACAGTATGCTGCCTTTGAGTGCTTCGTGATGTTCCTCGTGTCTATGTGTGTGTGTGTGTGTGTGTGTGTGTGTGTAGTCTGACTTCTCGCAGGAGTTCAGATATCTTGTCGTCCTTGAGGTAAACAGGAAAAGGGAGAAAAGATTGGAGAAAGAGGAGCACGAGCTCCGCTGAAGAGAGACCACCGACAGGAAAAAGTGTGTGTTGCAGTGTAGTGTGTATTAGAAACATAACAAACAAGCATGCCATTGGTGTTGAAGTGCAAGGCATTAAAGCCTGAAATGCCTCAGAAGCACCAACAGAGTGGTGAAACAAGTGCAATCATTTCGTGTCGAAACAAGCTTAACGTCTCACGTATTAACATGCAAAACACACACACACACACACACACACACACACACACACACACAAGTGATGGGGAGCGAACATTTGCTTTCTGTGTATTACTGTAGAAATGAATTAAAGATGTCATAATTATGCTTTTTAATCAGGATAAACAAAGCGAGTGATTTACTCAGTTCATCTTTTGTGTACGCGCTGTGTCCATGTGTGTGTGTGTGCGTCGATTTAAACGTGGAATATTTCACGTGGAGCTCTGTATCGTGGCCCCAGATGACTTGTAAATATTCAGCTCTAATGATTTTAGCACAGTTGCTGTTTCTCCTCCTCATATTCATCCCAACAAGATTACGGAGAGACATTTTTTTTTTGTCATTTGAGTGATTTATTCACAGCTTACAGATCTGTTGAGACATACCGAGGCAGCGGCAGGATGATGTAGCATTACCCCACAGGGATCAATAAAGTTTAATTTCATTTAGGTAGAGATTTATGAGTCAGCGAAAAAGAGGGGGTCACTGTCGGAACAGTCGTTTCATGTTTTGGGATGTACGCTTATTTTTTTTTCTTTGCCATCATGTTTTTATGGTTAACATGAAGGTACAGCCGGCCACCCTGTTGGCTTAGCATGAAGTTTCAGGTATTTTCTGGATTAAAGCGGTAAACCAACTTGACGGGCTGGGCGACCAACATTGCCTACCGCTAAAGCTCCCCAATTATCGTGTTTTTATATCCGCTCTTGTTCCATGTCAGTCCACCAGGATTAACTGCCACGTTTGTACGACAGAATATTCCTCTTCTATGATTCTACAATAGGCAAAAATGGACAAACTGGCTGTAGATGTGACATTTTTACTTATTTTTGCATTTTTTGCAGTTACCGTCACTGCCACTAAACACCCTACACACGTTTCATACGGTCATTTAACACCATTGATGCAGACCTTATCAAGTATACATGAAGACTTTTTGAATGTCGCAGGAATTTTCCATGAATCACTGGTTGTGTTCATGAGCTGCAGTTTAATGCCAAAGACCTTGCATTTTGTTTTTTTCTTTTCAGATTTATGTGGCAGTTCAGTGGAGCATAGTGGATTTCTCAAGGAGAATGACTTTGTGACAGATAATTTGGAGGCTAATGTTGCGATTCGTTCTCTTTCTGACCTTTTGTTGCCTTACTTTTCTTTTTTTTATCACTTTCGGTCTTTATTCCTCTGGCATCTATTGGCTAAGCTACCTAAGAACTGTTTTTTTTTTTTAGAGGAAGATGCAGTCTCTGAGTTTGTGCTTTTTTTTTTTTGTAGTTTAAAATGACAGAATCTACAAAACCTCCGTAAAAAACAAAGAAGTGCTTTTGGAAGGCTCCACAGTATCCCCAAAACAAAGCAGATGAAAAACAAGGGCAGATCAGCTGTCATGCTTTGCTGTTGGCACATCAAGCGAGGTGTGTTTGTGTGTTCAAGGCTGCTATGAATCTGACGGGAGCAGTACGCTTGCTCTGGAGCAATTCCCTCTATCATGATACAGACATTTAAAAAAAACAGTTATACATAAAAGTAATGAATAGGAAGTCATTTCTGTGAGACACTGCCATACAGCAAAAATCATTCAGCAAAACAAAAGTGCCACTTCATTTGATTATTTGTTTTTATTCCGTTTTATCGAAGCAAGTAAAAATGAAATATAGAAAATCAATATCACGAAAAAATCTGTGTTAAAATTGAATTATGTAAATATAATTTTTACTAGCAAGCATTCTATCATCTTCTGGCTGATGTGCAGCATACACAGGGAAACAGATGAACCCTTTAATGCACAAAATAAATCTGATATCAGTTCAAACCCATTTGGTCTTTTTAAACCTGGGTATTAAACACGGGTGAATAAGTTTTACGACATAGAGCACAGTGATGGACGAGCGAAATATCCAAAAATGTGTTTAGAAGCGATGGTTTGACTTTTTTCCCCAAGATAAATTCATGATGGAACAACAACAACGACTCACTAGTAGAAATACATGAAATTGATGCTGCTAAGTGTGAATCCTCATCTTTCGGTAGGTTGTGTGGCAGTCCGAGCTACACGTGGTTTTCTGATTCCAACACAAACTTATGAAAAAGGGGTTTGGTGACTACTTAAGTGTCAGTTTTTGTGATATTAATGCAGGAATTCAGGTTGGCACCAGTGTCTTTATGAGCTGGGTTCAACCAGGGATGATCTTGTGTGTTCATACAGAAATATTCATGTGCTTTGAGAATTAGATCTTCTAAAAGAGAGAGTAGATACCATTCTGACATTGTTTACCTCGGTTAACCTTATCTGTCCGAGTGTTTGTTGGATTTATTCGTTCATCTTTCATTGTTGCTGTGTGTACATCGTAACCCGAGCAGCTTCTCCGGTGGTACTACATGACTTCCTCCAGAGTTGTTGTCAGGCTGGCAGTTAAAATGTTGGGTCACACAGCAGTGGCTCTTTGTCGGGGCCGCCTCTCGCTCTGGCTGGTTGCCTGTTGTCTGTGGGATTAAGCACGGAGCCAAGGGGAAGCCACATTTTGAGCTTTGCTCAGTGCAGAAGCCATCACGGGGAATGTGAAGGGTGTTATTTTCTGAGGAGTGACTGTCGGCGTCCCATGGGTGGCTCAGCTAGTTGATTTCTGTAGGATTAGCCGGCAATGGGAGGGGGGGGCGATTCAGTTCTGCAAGGCAATCCCTGCACTGCTATGACCGGCCTGCACCTCTCTGTCTTCTTTCACTCTCTCACGCTATCTGATCTTTTCAGCCACTGTATTTCTTATCACTTTTTTTCCTGCCATTTCCACCTTTTTCATCGGGGTTCAGTTCAGCATTTCTTGGACTGGCTCTGTCCAAAGTGAAAACACACGCCTACTAACACCTCTAAAGTTGAAGCATCTTGTTTAAACAGAAATATATATTAAAAAAAACGACTATCTGCTGCTTTAAGAAAGAAGTGGATGCAGTGGCTGTGAGTCTTCTCATCACGGCGAGGTTTGAAGAGGACGGATGAACTGCTGATTAAGTCTAGAAAAAGCTGCAAAACTAATGATATTCCCATCAGGTTTGGTGCTAATTGGCATTCTAGGAAAGAGAGCATGTATTTCCTGAGCTGATTGCTCAAGTGCTGCAATCTTTCTTCATTTTCATCAATATTTTGGTCAGCGTTGTCCTCTCATGACTGCACCGCTCTCTCCTCTCTCTCCCCTCATCGAGGGCCTCAGAGGGTCCATTGTCCGCTCTGGTGTCCACCCCTCCCTTTTCTCTCTAATCAAATAGCCTCCATGAGGAAATGCCAGCAAATTATAGCCTCTATTCATATCTGATGGCCTATGAACTCACTGTACGGTGTACAGTGCATGAGGCGGCGGGTTGGGTTGCGACTGTCAGAGTAGAGGGTTAAACGGACGGGGAGGATGAGAGAGAATCGCAGGATTTAAGAGTGAAAGATAGAAGTTCCTCGGACGTGACGGCACAAACGGCACATTTCCTCTTTGTTATCAGCCCTGCACACACACACACACACACACACACACACACACACACACACACATGTACATGTAAAGAAAGCAGACACGAAAATATACGCACGTAAGCTCTTGTGCAACTATATCTGCTGCAAGCAGACAGACGCGTACACACACACACACCGCAGAGATATAATCACACACCGTTACATACATTTCTTTGGTCACATGTGCAGGCGCCGTCGCGCACACACACTCAAACGTTTTAATCTGGCCTCTGCAGTTGGACGAGAGCTGCATACGACCTGCTAATTAGTGGCCAGAGGAGGCCTCTGTTTGTCTGCTCTCTTCCTGTTGCAGCTCAGACACAAGTTTCTCTGTGTCCTATCTCTGCCATGAAAGATAGAGAAGGGAGGGTTAGGGTGGAGGGAGGGAGGGAGGGAGGGAGGGAAATGAATGAAGACCGAGGGTGTTTGTTTGTTGGAGGGGACTGCTCATATCGAAGCCTCTTCTTCCAGTCTCTTTAAAGGCGTCCAGGGCTGGGCAGAAGGGGGACGAGGACACATCAAAATATCAGGTAGATAAACTTGTTGGATTAGAGATTTTGCTTCAATCCAGGACTTAAGCGTGAGGGATTTCCTCGCCCGTTCAGGATGGAGTGCAAACTGCTTCCTCCAAACTTTAAGCTTGTTGCTCACCTTGGATATTCTGTTGCACGTTGCCTTTACTTGACTCCGATTTCTGTGTTTAACTCATGACTGTGCATGTGTGTGTGTGTGTGAGGAAGTCCCTGCTCCAAACTTACCGCACTCCCACTTCCTCTGCTTCTTTTCCTCAGCATGAACTCATTTTCCTCTTCCCCCTCTGTCTCTCTGTCTCGTGCACGTCTCCTCAGGATTCGCTGACACAAACTCCAAAGTAAGTGTTGGGTTGGATCGCGGCGGCCTTTTGATCTACCTGCGTTTTCTTGCCCTTTTTCTCTCTCTTGCTGTCGTCGCCCTGGGGCGATGGGGTTCGTCACCCCTGTCAGCTTTGACCTCGCTCGTTCTCTTTCTTTTTCTACAAGTGAACATGATCGAGTGATGATGTAGAAATGAAAGAGAGGGGTACAGTAAGTGTCGGAGTGTCCTTTTAATGATGATTTCAGGCACATTTCTTATTAATTTCCTGCTTTTAATGATGATTTCAGGCACATTTCTTATTAATTTCCTGCTCTATAGCTCTTTTCTCTCTTTTAATCTGTTCATTTCTCCGCGTGGACACCACAGAGGAATCTCTTTCCTCGGCTCACGCTTTTATTAATGATGCTACTGTACCTGTGGCCTTTTAAAACCTCCGGATTTCATAGTTAATTCATGGTGACGTCTTGGTAATTACTGTAAACAAACGGCAGCACCACTGAGATGATCTGTAGCCTCAATCTCACAGCTTCGTTTCATCAGAAATGTTTTTTTTAATTCCAATCAAATCAGGCCTGCACTTCCCATTTATCCTGTCACTTCCTGTTTCCCTTTGAATCTCTTTTCACTTCCAGTAACTGGATCTCGAATATTTCCGAAGAACTTCCCCCGCTTCCAGTTTCATTTCTTCAAATCTGCAGGGTCAAGCATTTCCTGCCGGTGACACACGCCGCCGCATGTTTACATCCTTACAAGAAACCGGGTTACTCTGAGAAATCGCAGGAAATTAAATCACACAAATCTGTGTTTACGTGCAGTAATAGTGATCAGGTTGCTCCTCTATCCGACCTTTATTTTGGAAGAATTGCTTCCTCAACTGTAGTAGTGATACAATACGTTGTGAATTGATTCCTAGAGATTGCTTTGTCATGATGTCTTTTTTATTCCGACTATATGTGGAGTTATTTTCAATGCTTTGCTGTAAAGGTTGCTGTCATAGCAACTGTGTCGTCTAGAAATGACATTTATATAAAAAATAATGTGTTAACAGCAAATATGTTTTGGAGACGTAGACCTCACAGATTATGTTTTCTAACAACGCCGTGATGAAAACGCTGTCAACTAATGCATTTTAATTATTGTGTGATATTTTAAGTTGATGCTGTCATCGTGTATCATTTATTTCTCCAACAGTATCTGCCGGTAGAGAAATACAGCTACAGCAAACAAAGCCGAATGCCAAAACCAACCAAATGCATGTAAACACACTGTACGAGATGCAGTTTAGTAGCTTGACGGCCTCAAATCACAGTTATGCCAAAGCCTGAAAATGAATCTGAAGATGATTTACTGCGCCTCTAACCTGAGCTGTCAGGTGAGTTTGTAATTCGGAGTAGAGTTTCTATATGCTTGAAAGAAGCGTCGAGCCTCCAGCATGTCTTCACCGGAGTTCTCCTCAGACTTTCCTTCAGCCCTGTGAGTGAAATCTGCACCTAACCAGGCTGTCACGTCCAATCAGCGTCAGTCAGGCCACGGCCCACCTGCAGAGCGAAAGCATAAAAGACCGACTGGATCTCCTTTAACGGTTAATGGCAGTCTAATTGAGTGCTGATGGAGATAGAAAGGAGAGCGTGGGGGGGGCAGGAGTTTAGTTTGTAGGCCTTTTAATAAAGTGCAGTGTAAAACCTCAGTCTCAGATTGAGTGCAGAGGGTGTAAGCGAGAGAAATCATCAAGGGACTGATTGCTCTGTCAGAAGGAATGATTAATCCATTTTGAGTGTGCTCTGTGCGTGATTGATGGCCTGGTGCAGTCTGGGTAATGTAGTAGCAGATGATGACAGAAAGACTAATGGCTGTTGAACGAGGAAAGGAGGTCGGGGGGAGAGGGCGTAAAGACAGAGACGGTCAGACGGCCGAGAAATGCATGCACGAGGTGTAGGGTTGAGACCGGGCGTAGCCACACCCACAACTTATCGCCATGGTGACAAGTTTAGCACTGATCCCATTAGGAAGCGTATTACCAAAGGGTGAGGTTGCCAAGTGATACTCCAAGAAGTGAAGAGTGATGTGTTATGGGAAAAAAGGCAGACATCCAGAGGCCGCGTCGCTGGAAAGAAATGTTTTGTCTCTTCGGCTGAAATGACGCTCGCTCGTAACCTTTTCCCTTGCTTCACATCACTCAGTCTTGTTGTTCATTCTTTCCGGGTACACATCTGCCTCAGAGATAAGGGACCTTTTGGTCCTCGGCATGTCTCACGGAGCCCTTTGGGGCTTAACCTTTTCACCGATGCTTGCAACCTGTGCAAGTGCAAACTGAAATTCACCTCAAATAACCGAGGAGAACGCTGTTATATAAAGGTCCCAAAGAAACGTTGAATCCTTACATGTTACTCTGAATTAATCACCTCCCGATGAAAAGTTTCTTTCAAAAACGCTGCAAATCCCTGTTGGTAAAAAAAAAAAAAAAAAATCATTGATGTAGTTCATTTAGTATGCAAATTACAGTTTAGGCAGGGAAAGCTTCAAAAACAACAAGTGCAACAGCATTAATTAAGAAAAGTAAAGTAAGAACATCCTTTCTATTAACAGTCTAACAACATTCAATAAAGAGTAAAGACAGGGGCCTTGTTGTGGTTCTTTGGTGAGAGCTGGAGCTTCGTGATGAGGTGTTGTCAGAAGAAATGGTTTTCCACCTGCATCATAAAAGGATAGACACTTTTTTAAGATTATTTCATTCACACATAGACGGGAGAAATAGGCGGAGGACATGAGCGAAGGATACAGTGTGGACAACAAAGACAGAGACAGTGCAGCAGCAGTCAGGTCTGTAGATTAGAGGCCCTGCAGCTGTATAGACTTTTCAGGCAAAGCTGCTGCGTCTGATCCCGCAGAGGTTGTAGAGATCAAATCTGCAGGATCAGGAGCTGTGTCGAGCACTTCGGACACTTGTTTGTTGACTTTATTGGTAGATGGTGCAGAAGCCTAAGACGACTCTGGAACTCAGTGCTGGAGAATCACACCTTTTTCCTCCCCTGAGCCAATAAGGATGTCATCATATCAGCTGAACGTGCATGATATACGTGACATTTTGGTTTGAATTCTTAATGCAAAGGAGTAACATCACATCAGTGAAAAGGTCAGACATTGAACCATTTTTTATTAACTTACTTTATTATAGAACTTTATTTCCACTTGTCAGTCAACTGCAGGGCATTGCTATTGCCTCAAAAGGTGGTGCAGCGAGATTAGATGGAGGCTTGTTGGGTTTTAAGTGTATAGAAGAAAAGCGTCATCAAACTAGGAGACAATTCAACCTTTGTGAAAGAGATGAATCGTCCATATTAGCCCGTGTTAAACCACCTGTTTGCACCCTATTTAGATATTGCCTCATACTCCTGGTCACTTCATTCTTTCATGGCTCTGGTTCTGAGATCCATCAGGTGATTGGATCCCAGTATACCTCCATAGTTCTGGTTTTGTTAGGACTAAAACAAAGAGTAGAATACTAATACATAGTAATACTTTGCTCATTTTGTTAACCTCAGTGGTCGGCATGTTGGAATTGAACACGTGAACAAAATAGACTTCACTGTTGCTGTAATGTTTAAAGGTAATTTCTGTTTCTCAGCTGTTCTTTCGTTCTTTTTTTCATATCACACCATGTGATGAGACCCTGAAGTTATTGCACGTCACAGGATAGATTTTAACAGCCACCTCTTTCATCAGTTATGAAGTTAATACATTAAAATAAAGGCATTCAAGGTTTAAGATTATAAAACCTCTTTTATTTTATATTAGAGAGAGACATTTTCCAGCAGATTTATCTCTTGAAACCAAATTGGTGGATTTATTTTTCCCAAATTGCTGCAATTTCCCTGCAATCTACTGTTCGTTCAAGGCATTTGGACATTTGACAGCAAGCAAATCAACATGAGATTGCATGTGACTTATCTTTAATCGTTTTGTTACGAACAATTTTGTAGCAGATGAATGTTGTTGCTGAACTGGTCCTGAGAGGCCGTTAAGAGACTCTCCAGGATTAAAAAGAAGAAATAAAAGTTCAAACTTTTTCCAAGCTTTTATTTCCAATGTTTGCTTGGAACATTGGCCTAAACCTTATACATGATAATCCGACTGTGTGGACATGGTCGGACATGAATGATGATGCTCTCACGTTTGATAGCTGACACCAAATATCGCTTTTCTGTATTTCTCTTGCTGAGTTTTGTGTTGTTTGTCTTTCTCACATGGCTCATAAAACCAAAATGACTCTCTCTGGTTTAACATTGTGCGTCTGAACTCAGTGGAAAAGGCTCTTCACTTTGCTTTCCAAACACTATTAATTAACATAATGCTTCATTTATGGGTCTATTGGAAGGGATAATAGGCCAGTATGGCTGCAGTACATAATTAATAATGTAATTAGTGGTGTGTTTGTGTTTAGCTCAATGAATGTAGCTGTGCTGGTAGTTCCTGCTGGAGTCAATTGTGCACACTCTGTTAGTGGATAATGTGCTATGTTTAACAAACTGCTCTCGCGTTTCTCTTTCTTCTGCGTTTGTCTCTCGTCTCCCAGGATTCAAAGCTTTCAGCAGAGATCGTCGCGTCTCCATCTCTGGATGTTTTCCTGCCGGAGGACGAGGACAACCCGTACGAGTCCGTGACCACAGCCGTCACGCGCAAACCCTGCTCGCTCGATATCAACCACCAGTTTGTCTGTCCACGCAATGGTAGGACGAGGCAGAAAACTGCATTTTTTATGTTTGTTTCAGTTGCATAAATTCAGATGATACCGTGCTTATTCATTCTTAAAAAGTTGCATATTGGCTCCCCCGGTTTCAGACTGCGGTACCACTGTGGTAAATATGGACAGCTGTACATGTGATTGATAACTTTGTTACCAGCTGAACATCAAGCAAGTCAGTCAGCAAATATTATTTACTGTACTAGTCCAACAGCAAGAAGCCCAGCTCGGCATGTCTTTCAGTCTTTTGTTTTGCAGCCTGTCACACGGTCACACTCTTTTTCTTCTTAGCTTGCTCTGTTAATGTCCCCTTCAGTCTCTTTGCCTCTGCTGAGCACTTCAAATGGGAGATCATACCCAGAGCACATGTTACATAGTGCAAGAACAGGCGTACATAGCGCATTCAGCATAGCACCAAAATGAACTAATAATTTATTAAAGTCACAAGGACCTTGAAATGTCGACTTTTTAATAATAAATGAATGCAGAGGTGAAGAACGTGCACAGGAATGTGTGTGTTTCTTAAGCCTTAATCTATCGAGATATCATGAAAAGTATCAAGTAACATAAAAAAAGAAAAAGTCCAGAGTCGTAAGTTATGCTCAGACTACTAGTCCTCCCAAACCCCCATCAGCAAGATCACTGCTGAATTCTCCTTCAGCGTCTTTCTGCTCGTAGATTCACAAGCTGCAGCGTGAAAACTGAAAATATTACCAACAGTCTGAAGAGAGTCAACACAGATGCTCGTCAGTCATCGTACTGCATTCAGACAGATGTGCCACTGGAGCAGCTGACCATGCAAAACTGCAAAAAGAGTTTCTAACCGTTGTGTAAATACACTTTGTTTACTTAAAATACTTTGACGGTGGAACATATGGTGTCATGTTTACGAGCAAGAATCCATATGAATGTCCCGCTGTTGTGATGATCACGACTTTAGTGCAAGACTTGAGCCACAGAGCGTATTGTCTGATCAACATTAACACGACTTTCGTAGCAGTAAACAGGTGTGGAAAATGTGGGGGAGAGTGTTTGGGTTATTGCTTCGTTGTGTTTATGCCTCCAGCTTTGTTGGGATTTATTTCTTTAGGCGAGGTCGTGTGATTTTAATATTAAACGCACAGATCAGATGTTAGTCCTGTCTGGAGCAAGGAAAGACTTCAGGATTAATTGCAGTCTTAAATCTCTTACTGTTCAGTATCCGTTTGCTTGTTTGTCATTCCATATACTCCATGATCTGACACATCAAGGACTGTTTACAGATCTTGGAGAGTACTGCTGCATATGTGGAAAAAAGTTATACAAAGCCTTTTTGTGGCTCCAGAGTGAGCTGCGTGAAGTCTGATAAATTGCCTCAAGTGATGTGACGTGTGGAGAATGAGGTGAGCTTACCAGACCTTTTGTAGCCCACTCCTCATCTCCGCTTGAGGCTGGTGCCTCGGGGGCCACATGAGCTGCTAACACACCAGAATCTCAGACTGAACTCTCAGCCGTTCAGTAGCATTGAGGTTAATATAAGCACTGAAGAATCACAACTGTAGCCTGTTTGGTACTGGGTACACACACAGCAGATTTATGAAATTTAATTGACACTGAACCTAAACAGTAAAACCAAAACAACGAGCTGAAAGAGGCTAAAGTGCCCCTTAAAGCTAAGGGGAGTAAGTCCATCGATATGAGCAACACCTCTCGCTGCACCTTGAACAATGCTCCACTCTAATACAAGGCACCTTCTGTCTTAGCTTGAATGCATTCAGAACAATGAGTTAAGCAAATATTTCACTGCCCTCCTCTTTCTGGAGTATAAATCCTGTCCAAACAAGCGTTTACAGCCGAGGTAACTTCACTTCTCACTGGCTTTATACCTATTTTCAGTTTAGTGTGTGTGTGTGTGTGTGTGTTAGTGTTCATTCTCCAGCCTCGGACCTCTCAGTCGATGCTGTTTTCTGTGGCTCATCAGTTGTTCAGTCTGCAGCGTTCATACTTCAACACCCACGACAACAAACACCCACAATGTGCTCCCTTCCCTTTTCACTCAGCTCCCATAGCGACGCTACACACTGCGGATTGTCACGGCAACTGCTTCACCGGCTGGTGAGTCACCTGTATGTTGCCATGGGAACTGCCTAGCTAGTGACCCCCCTCTTCTACTCCTTCCTTCACCATCAAGACCCCCCTCTCCTCCTTCCCCAGAGAGAGGCTGCTGTAGGCTTGTTTGTGTGTGTGTTCACGCGTGTCTCATCCCACGTTTGGCTGTTACATCTCGTCTATGATTGGCTGCAGGATAGGGGAGAGCTGAACTGTCAGTATACAGTGTGGATTGTTTGTGTGCATGTGTGTGTGTGTGTGTGTGCGTGTGTGTGTGATCTGGGAGGTTAGCTGCTTCATGTCAAAGTGTCTTTTGGTAGAAAATTGCTCCACTGACGTAAGTGAGCAGTGTGGGTGTTCTGTTTGTTCTCAGCTCTCTAAATGCTGTTACCTGGCCAAATGAGAGAGAGAGAGAGACATCAGTGGATAATGTGGGAGAGAATAGCAAGAGTCAGGAGACAGAATAGGTGAGGGGAGAACTCCACGAATTTCCATATCATCGCTGAAAATGACTCGAAATGCCTCTGAGGCTGCAGATACTTGTCTTTTTGCGGAGAGAGGCAGACATTAATGAAAGGTGAGAAAATAGTCTGAGACAGAGAGGGGGCACATTGTACATTCAGTCGACGGAGTCGGAGGGTCGTCTCAGGCTAAGCCGTCTACATGAATGTAAATCTGTGACGCAGCAGGAGGGAAGATCCTGGATCCCTGCTTAGAGTCCAGTCACATGTTAGGGCTAATTGGACATGGGTGTGAGTCAGTCAGTATGATGATGATGAAGGAACATGGGGAAAGAGGCATTGAGATGAAGAGAAAGGGAAAAGAGAAGAGCAGAGAGAGAGAGTTGCTGCATTACACTGCAAAAAATGATCTGTTACCGAGCCTTTAAAAATCTTCCTCTTGGCAAATGTTTTACCATTCACGTAGGATGAGTTGTTGTGATGAGATGTTTTTAAAATCATTCCTCATGTTCAGATGTCACTTTCTTGCTGCTCGGTTGAGATGAAACATAAATGAGTCCTGGGGATGTTGCAGCACAGAAGTCGAGAGCGCAGATAAAGGTTTAAAAATTACACAAAAAGTATGAATGCATAAATAGACATAAAATAAGGTCATTACACATCGTGCACCTCACAAATCCCCCCCAAAACATATCAAATAGAAATGAATGAATAGAAGTTTAAAGCAGTTAAGATAGCACATTGAGTTTTTGCAAAATAATAGGAACAGAATATGGTACACTATTAATGGAAAATGCCAAAAAAAAATACAATGTGTCATAATATTACAAACCCAAAGAAATATTTATTTCTAGAGGAAACAAAAGTGTGATTTTCTTTCTTTTAACACATTAGTATTAGTTTCAAGGTGGTAAACTGTTGCAACTGGCCGACAGCTCTGCAGGTTGGTTCATATTTTCTGTCTTTAACTTTGACTTTAAGGCTTTAATCACTTCTTGTCTCCACTACCACGCCACCACCTTCTTTTATTTTGCTGTCAAGATAAAGTGCATGTCCCCATGCTTTCTAAGCATTATCAGTAACACATTTAACATTGAGGCTAGTTGTTTGTTTATTTGGTATGCAGGTGGAAATCAGCTACAAAATCCAAATTTGAAGGTGTAGGTGAGATATTCTTACTTTGAGTTTTGGGTTTGTTGCCATAAAACTACTGACAAAAATCGACACAGTATGAATAAGAGCTGTTACACTAAATAAGAAAGTTGATCTGAAGCAACACACCAGAAGTTTCCAGCCGAGAATCAGCTGATCACGAGATAAACAAACTCTCTGGATGATGACACAGTTTCTCTTTATATTCACGTCAGGAGTTTGTCTTTAGGATTTATGTTCATACTTTGATGAGCTCTGTGATATCCGTAGCAGACATGGCTGCTGCAGAGACACAGTTATTATTTTTAATTAGCTCACACCTTCACTGCTCTGTCCATGGGATTATGTACCACAGAGTCTTGCGGAGTTTCTTGTAACAAGTGAACTGCATGTTAAACTCGCGTCAGCAGAAGTTGTCTCTTGGTTTACCAAAAAAAGCTTTATGTGGGACTGAAGGATGTGTGGAGATATTTTTTGCAGTATAGGACCTGCCTGATATCCACCTGTCCTGTGCTGCTGGATAGTTGTCTGCCGCTGTGGGCTGTCTCCGAGACAGCTCTTTCTGAATCCACAGGCAATCAGGGTCGGCTTTATCAAGATCCATCTGGTGACTGTCACTCAGCGCAGTCGCTACAGAAACACCAGAGACCTGTTGTCAACGAACGTCCTACGTTCTCAAGCCTTGCCTTCTTGGATATCTCTCATTCATTTTGCTTTTCATCATTCTCCTCTTCCTTTGTCTTCCAACAGCTGTTGTTCCAAGATTTTCCACAACCTCTTTTGAAAGCACCGTCCCACTTTTGACACTGTTGTATTCATGAAAGCTCACATGGGAATGTTATGCATGACCATATGTCCTCCGACAACATGACAACTGTCATTTCTGACAGTGAATAAATGGAACTCTTCTTTTTTATAATGCAAAGTACACTAAGCATAATCCTACTACTCAAGAAGTCCTGAGGCAGTCTTTTTGTGCATTAACTCAGGATTAGACTCATTGTATTAGATGGATTACTTTCTGACGGAATTTCATTTGGTACAAATGAGGGAATTCATTTCTGCTGCAACACTTGGCTGCAGATAAATTCTGTATCATGCATTTCATTTATTCTGCACGTGTGCAGATTGTGACAGAACTGTGTCGACCACAAACATTTTATCACAGATGTTGCTAATTAATGATGTATTCCCAGTCAAGCCATGACATGAGTTTCTATATCACATCACTTCTTATTTATTATTTGCAGCGGTGCACTATATTTACCCTGCATCATTTTTAGGAGTGTCTGGATTTGAATGTGAAGTTTTTGTGCAGTACACAGTGCCCCAAAAAAAGAAAATCCACACAATGGAAGGGAAAAAGTAGCACCTGTGTCATGTACACTACTTTCAGCTAACAATGCTCTGCATTTTGTAGATGTGGTCTGACAGCGGTGATGCAAAATGATATTTGCCGATTTTAAAAAAGCACAAGTGTGATCGAAAATGTTCAAAACAAACTGGATTCCACTGAGGTGAGCTTCTTCCAGGATCCTGGAATTGTGCATACTTGGCTCAATTTCATTTTTTATTGGTACCGAGCCATGAAATTAGCTTCATCATGAAACTAAATGGAACGTCTCCTGTGAAAAAGAATCACAAGTACTGTAGAGATGATCTTGACATAAATTAGATGATAAAACGTGTTCATCTAAACAAGAACATGAAAACATAATTTTAATATTGGACCTGTCATTCTGCTTTAACCTCTGATCATCGCTCTATGAATATTTCTAATAGAACTCTGACTCGACTTGTTTTCTGTGCTTTGCTAAATATTTGGAAATTGGACTTGTATTTTCTATTAGAAGCAACAAGTAACTCAGTTGTAAGACAAGTTGATTGATCAGCTATTATCAGATCTACCACAATGGGTTTGAACCACTGGGTCGGCCACACAAAAGCATTGTGGGTGAAATGCGATCCTGGAGATATGAAGACAAGGCGGCCAAGTGGTGGTGAAGGACCGAAGCCTTGCGGCATCCAGTCACGTATGGAGGAGACAGAAAGAGCCGAGTGTTCTTCTTCTCCGCTATCGACCGACTCCTCCTGAGATAAACACACAATTGTCTTCAGCTGGTTAAACAAGCCACTGCTGACGCGTACAACACTAAACTACGAATCTGTGTGTGTTCACGCAAGTGTGTGTCCTCTGCAGTGCTTCAGAAGTTTTACACATTGTGCCGCATATCTTGGTGAATTTTCTATGCCAAAAATATGTCAACACACACAGATGGAGATCTTCAATTCATGAGGACAATGTGGCTACCATTGCTGCTCTTCCTCTTACATTTTTAGTTATTTAATAGATATCATTCTTTGGGCTGGTGGCAGTGTGAAGGAACCTGTAATAAGGTGACATGATTTTGACAAATTCTGTTTATTTTCATCAGCTGCCACATGGATTGTGTTGGAGAAAGAGGCAGCAGTGCTCCATCTATGAATGAATTCTGATTAGCCAGCGACAGTCAAGTCAAGTGGGTTTTATTGTAATTTCAAACACATGCACAGTTCACAGTGAAATAGCTTTTTAACCAAGGGCCGTGGTGCTTCATGAAACCTAGTGCAGACAGCAGACAGGACAGTGCACACACATTACAACACATTATATGCTGCTGACACTGCATAAAGCCGAGTGCAGACGACGCTGCCACCCGTCAGGTTTATGAATAAAGCTCTCGGTCTTTTGTGTCTTACCCTCCGTCCCATATTAAATTCCACCCCGAGTCCTCTCTGGTGGATTAAGCTGTGATGTTGCGGCGTTTCGCCCCATTTATGCCACTTTAGGCTGAGAATGGCTAATGGCAGCGAGTAGTATCTCCAGGGTTTTGCCATTAAAAAGGGTCGAGGCCCATTGACTTGTCGAAAAAGAGGCAATAGAGGAGAAATCGATGTTTGGAAGCGGTTTGCGCAGTCGTTCAAGTTTAGTTTGTTACTTTTTGAAGTTTGTTTCAGTTGTGTAGTTTTGCATTCGGTCTGTCAGGCTCAAAGAATATCACCAACATTTATTTAAAAGAAAGAAGACAAGACTTTTTTTGCACTTCTCAGCCTGCACACACTGTTGATATCTCTGAACTGAAAAGAACAAAACATGTAAAGCCTTCCTGATCGTTTGATATCTAGTTTAATACACGAAACAAGATTGCTACCAATCTTGACATCAAGTTGCCAGAAAGCGATTTCCCGTTACATAACAGAGCGTGTAGTGAGAGAGTGTAGTCACTTTTTTTTTTTTTTAAATCTTTTATCGCAACTTCCTCGTCTCCTCGGTTATGTTTGATGATTTTATTTGGTTAGAGTTGCTCAGTATTTCAAGTTTGAGAGAAAAGCTGTAATTTGCCACTCATAGACATAGAGTGAGGGGCAGCGGTTACAGTACGCATATGAAACGCCACATGTCAGACTGGCAGAGGGGCAGAACTGACAGCCTGGAGAACACGTCGAAAATTGACAGTTTTTGTCTTGTTAGGCGGTCAGGAAGACGACGGCTGATTTTTAATGCTCGCTCTCACCAAGCATTCACTTAGACTCAGCCCTCCTGCTGCATGCCTGCATTAACAAGCTGTGCAGCTGGCCTTCGACGTACACAGAGGTACGTTTGTGCCATACGTACCATTACACTATGTAACAGTATCTGTTAAAGCATTTTCCCACATGTTACACACACATATCCTGAACATATGGATTCTAGGTATAATACAGGTGTTACATCAGCAGTCTCCTGCATATGTTATGTATATGCACCTTTTATATGCACATGAACACATATTCTCTTTTGCAAGAAGGGCTGAGTGCGTTTCCCAAGAGTGAGCTCAAGGCAGATCTGAAGGAAGCACACACACACACACAAACACACACACACGCACATACGCACACACATATCTCACATCCATCATCAAAGCCTCAGTGTTGACAGGCTTATTTACTCAATAGGACAAAACCTCAGTCTCTTTCTATATTTATCCCCTCTGTTGCATCCTTCCTTTCTTCTCCCTTTCTCTCATTTTCCCAGTTTTTATTTTATCTATTTACGCCCACGTTTAATCATTGATTCAGCTCCAGGCAGCTCTTTATGACGTGTGTCTATTTGTGTGTGTGTGTGTGTTCTTGCACAACCCCTGTGTTTGCACATGTGTGCGCACACACACACACATTAGGAGACACATGTGTTGATAGATGTTAGGAGAGCATGCTGCGGAGCTGTGTCACTCTCCCCGAAGGACTGATGTGTGTGTGTGTGTGTATGTGTGTGTGTGTGATTGTGTGTCTCTGCGTCTGCAGCCAGACTGTTGAAATTCAAAATAGATGTAAGACGGGAGATGGTGGCAAATTGTGAAGCAGGGGCAGACACTACATGACTGAGCTGTAATAATTCACAAATGCAGTTACTGTTTCAGAGAAATAATCATTTAATAAAGTTTCGATCCTGACGGGGTCAGTTTGAGTAATAAAGATTCAAGGCTTCCCTTCTCTCTCTCTTGCTAGTGTATTGTTGCTGCAAAAGTTTTCTCAAGGTTATGTTAAGATCCCCAACAAACCCTGTTGCTTTATGTCGTAGAGAGGATGTGCCCTTGCTGCTGTTTTTCTGCTAGTCAGAATGATATCTTCCTATGTCCTTGCACAAATTTCCCATAAAATATCTGAAAATGAGCTGTAGTTAGTCAGCTACTTCTTCAACCTTCTAAACTATATTCATGCTCTGTACAAAAGCTAATCAAAGACTACATGTCAGAGCTTCAGGCGCACAACAAAGAAAAGCTAAATTGCAACATAACAGCTAAGATCAAACCTAAAATTGACTTAATACTATACTTCAAAGCCAGTTGTTCAAATGCTGCAGACCAGAGAGAAAAGCAATTTGTATCTCGGGTTCTTAGGAAGAGACGAGGCTGTGAAGTCACTGACACGAGCAGGGCAGAATCGGGTTTGGCAAGCGTGACGGCAATTCTTTCATTTTCCAGACATCTTCTTTAGTAATCCAGACGTAATGATCCACCAACAACAAACAAGCAGATGATCAAAAAAAAAAAAGTCATTAAGAGTTTGGAGTAGCCTTGTGTCAGCTAAGCACGACTAGAGTTGACAGTTGTTTGGAGATGAACCCAGTTGAACCCACGGATCGAAGCCAGCGTCCTGGTTCACACTTTTCAGTTAAAAACATTGATATATTTTTTGATATTTCTCGGTATTTTAACTCATGACACTTTTCTATTTCTAAAATCCTCACCATGGTTCTGCTACTATCCAGTTTATGAGAACATGCAGAACTTTTTGTCCTTATCCATCACTGATCTGATTTGTCCTTGGGTATGTGAATATTTCTGCACACCGTCATCTGTAAACAGTACTGAATGTCATAAACTGGGTCTGACTGTAAAGCTGAAACTCTGGTGGATTTAATGAGCCCAGTTGTGTTCATGTGTGACGATGTTAGTCCCTGATAGGACATCGATAACCAGTCACAAAAAAATACAGTTCTAGAAATAGTTTGACACCAAATCATAGGATGAATATTTCTTTGGATTTCGGAGGATTTTGTCGGCTAATTTTGACCAAATCTGTTGATATGAACCCAGAAACTCCTGCAGCAACTTCATATAAACGAATATAGAACAGGAATGACCCTCTAAGACCTTTTAGAAAGACCTTTTACCCTCAAGCTGAATGAGAGTAGAGTTAATGTGTACTGAACTTAGAAGATAACCTTAGCATCCCAAACATCCTGTCAAATTAAATGTGAAGGTGTCATTATCCAAAACATCAGCAGCAGCCCGACTGATTTTTTTCTTACTATGTGACGTTGTTCTTTTTGAATACAAGAAGAAGATCTGTGGGAGTTGTGAAAAATCACACCTTCAGTGACACAGTTTCTTATTTGAAATGTGATCATTCATGCTGTATCTTGTCTTGTCTTGTATCTTATCTTAAAGTCAGTGTGAAGTGAGAATAAATATGTGTTCTGAGTTTGTCAGACCAAAGAATAAAGTGTTATTAACCACCCAGCCAAATCTGAATGATTAAAAATATCGACACGTTTATGAAATGAGGTGTCAAACTCAGGTAAAAATGAGCAGCGTTCTCAGCTCCTCCACTCGTGGGAGCATCAAGCAAGCAATTGTGAAGCGACTGAAACGTGTCAGATGAGTTCAGAAAATGTCATGACTAACTTTGAAACACTCTGAGCGAGATGAATAAATCTCTATCTCTCTGATCAGGGTGGCCTCAGCGTGTCATCGAGCCACCCTTTAAGGACCGCCCACAAAATCCTGGACTGAAAACTGGTTTTAACCTCTAACTCCACATTCCAGTAACATATCGTTCAAAGTCTTTTCACATATTTTCAGCAACTATTTTTCCAAAATTGTCTTGACTTTAAGCAACAATCCCTCCACACCACATGCATGACTCTGCTATTGCTGATCGAAATAGTCTATGTGTGTGCGCCTGTGTGTGTTAAAGGTCCTTGCTAGGTCTCACACCATAATTAGATGATGTTCTGGTGTTTAATGGGATCCATGTAGGCAGGTGGCAGCTGACAGAAAGCCACTGGTGTGTACGTGCGTGTGCATGTTTATGTGTGTGTATGTGCCCTGACAACAGTATTTTAGGAAAGGTGTCTTGGTCTGTGTTTCGTGTCTCCTGCCGTTGATTAAGACAGATGCTTTCCCCCTCTGAAATTTAATTCAGGCTCCTTCAGCACTTCCCCTCTTCCCTTCTTCTTTTCTTCTTTCCCCTTCCCTTTGTTAAATGATCATACACTGGGGAAATTCGCCCTGACACCCGGTTCTGCGCTCAGCAGCACACACATACACTCATGTTGTGAGTCCGTGTGTGAAAAGCGGAGATAGACGTGGAGCTGTAGTGGGCAGCCATCATATTTCCCCGCTCTGGTTGTTACAGAGAGTTGTCAATTTACAAAATACACTCTCGTCACGTCCCTCTCATGGTAACGCGTCTCTGTGATTGCCTGTGCGTTAGGTGGAAATCCTCTGTGCGCCCACACGAGGGGTTGAGCTGAACACTCACTTCACTTAAGGAGTCATTTTTATGCCAATATGACATAAAAGTTAGACGGCTGATGCAGCTCAACAGTAAACCTAAAAGTTCTCCTGTCATAACCGAAGCGACCGGGAAAAGTTTTACAAAAGATAATTAGGATGGAAGACAAAGCGCACCACAGTAGCTTCAAAACTGGGATTATGCTGCACAAGCTCTTTAGAGGTATCGTCCATTTTTTTGGAACAGCTACTAATTTTGGAAAAAGCATGAAATGATGTGTAGTTTATACTCATATACCAAACATACTGTACAAATCATTTGTGTTTTGACTCATTTAAGGTGGATTAGATCTTGGTAGTAAGTCATTTAAAGGGTAACTTTGGTATTTTTCAACCAGGGTCTTATTTTTTGTATCCAAATGACACATTTTTTTCTGAGTTTGGTCCAGTATTGAGTGAGAAATTCTTCTAATAAGAATCTGAGCAGCTCTGTGGTATTTTGACCAAAAGGAAGTGTCAGAATTTATCGTCAGAAATAGCCACTTTGACACAGAAACGTGGCAAATGTGTGGTTACTGGTGGTACAATGAAGAACCTAATACATCTAAACCTAATTTTATTAAGCTCAATAATAATTTAAGTCCCAGAATTGACACTTTTATCCATAAGCTGAGTGTAACAAAACAACAAATGTTTCCACATTAAAGTGCAAAGGACTCATATATTATAAATCCAAAAAATGGCAGACTCCGCCACTGACAGTGCAAAGTACTGCATCACTGCAAATATTCTCATACTCATTTATTTGCTTGTTGGAATCAGATCAAATGAAACATTTAGCATTTGTGTGTGTCACGTGAAAGACAATCCACTTCACAGTTTGTTTGACAGCGTCCACGATGTGCTTCATGATGCCCGGGTCAATGATATTCCTGATCCTGAAAGTCCTTCTCTGGCACGATCACCTTTGCACGTCATGTAGGTCACGAGAAAACTTCACAACTGGTCCAGCCTGTCTCTTAGCCAAGTCACGGCAGGACTTTGATCGCCAAAGTGGACACAGTGAACATCTCGAGAGAAATAACTGCTGTGCAGTCTGACCCGGCGTTAGCCCTGGATTTATTATACAGTGTCAGTGATTGCAAAATAAAACACACACACACTGTACTCTATCTACAGTACCTGTCTCTCACTCTCTCTCTCTCTCTCTCTCTCTCCAAGGTCACCTGTCCCATGTAACGGTGAGTGAGGGGGAGAACAGTAACCATGGCAACTGCTCAACGGGCCCAACTCCAGACTGCTCGCCCCCCTCCCCCGACACGGCTCTGAAGAACATTGAGAGAGTCATCCGCCCACAGGTGAGTGCGCACACACACACACACACACACACACACACACACACACACACACACACAAACACAAACACCCACACACACACGCGCTAATGAATGTGTTGCAGAGGCACCTGATGCATTATTGAACATCACAGCATCCGCCTACAAGTAGCTTAAACACCTGCACCCACGCACACACACACACACACACACACACACACAATGGTAAACATCTCTGATTGTTTCATTTCATTTGCACTCCTCTCTCCGTCTCTGTCAGTCACTCTCATAGTAAATTGGAGTTTGGATTATGTGAGCATCCTGGTTGTAGAAACCCAGATGAACCCAGATATCTATGCTGGCTTTGAGAGCTTGAGTCATAATACTGTGGATGTAAACACAAACAAACCTGATCATTCCATCTTTGGGTCATGATTCAATTCAAAACCTGTCCTCAGTTTGAAGATTTGTACCTGTAGTCTGCATTGTTCTGTATTCTCTGCAGCCGTACCACCTGCTAACCTCCACAACTACATAATTGTGGCTTTGAAACATTTTGGCCTGCAGTCTCCTCAACTGGGGACCTATTAAAGACTGTGCTGTTGCACTGTTACCTCCAAGTCCATCACCTCCTTGTACAATGGTGACATGCAGCCATTGTGACAGTTCTAACAAAGACACATTATATTCAGCTTTTCACACTTTTTGCCTGTGTGTGTTTGCCACTGCAACATTTTAGAGCAACAGCAACTCTTGAAAGGGGCGAGAACACCAGGACGTTAATTGCTGCGGACAGCGCGCGTACAGCTGCAGACGAGATGGTGCGTGGTTTAGTGCCGGGTCCGTGTTCAGCCTTGACGTGATGAGTCATTGCAGTGTGTGGGAGCTGATTTCTGACAAATTATTGCAGTTTTTCAAATATTTAAACTGTTTCTTTTGTCAAACTTTTACTTTAATAAACCTTTTAATTGCAGTGGACCAAAAACAAACTCTCAACTGAAAGTAGATGGAGTGTATTTAGCGCAGTTATGTTATTGTGATCATGTAAGCTGAGAAGCTTGGTCCTTGCATGAATTGTAATCGAGTCACATAGTTAGTCATTATCCAAACCAGTCAATTGATAAATTAATCTCAGGTCTGACATTGATCATGTGGAAGGATGTGGTATCTAACGTGATCCAGATTGAGGAGGCAAATCCAGCAGACTGTTCAAAATTCAGCGTCCAGGCAGCCTGAAGCTAAGGTGGGTTCATCCACCGTTGAAATGATGAGAGAGAAATGACTCATGCATATTTGTGTGGAATCTAATAAAATGCTGCAATATGATTATTTCAGGGAAGGGGGCTCCTGGGAAACCAGTGTAATCTTAAAGAAATATGTAATAAATATGTATCGGCATCATCATCTCAGATCTAAAAACTGATGTGCACACCTGAATTTTTCAGAAAACTTCACTGTCTTGTACAACAAGAATAGATTAATAATGTCTCACTGATGATGAATGAGTTCAAATCAACATTCGGAGCTTAAAATGCAACAACGAGTCGTCCTCATTAGCGGCTTGAGAGTAATTTAGTCCTCTCACTCGGAAGAACGTAACAGACACACGAGCTCAGCGTGAACGTTTCACACCTCGATAATTAAAGGCAGTTGTTGTCTGCTAATGACGTGTGACTTAACACTGAAAAAAAAATCCCGCTGAAGTGCTTCTCAGATTTTCCAGATATATTTCAGATACTCGTTTCCTGTTTGATTAAGAAAATAAAAGCTTTACAATGAGGCAAAATGTCACCTGCCTCTAACTCTGAACGTCCTTCAACCCACCCTTGTTTCCTACCTCACCTCCTCTCCCATCATCCCCCCCAACCCCTCATCATGGTCCTATCTTTGGCATGTTAACTAATGTGTGTAGAGGGATCACATGCGGTGCCCAGCGGGCTTCCGATTGGCTTGAAGCGCACATAATCAAGGAGCACCAGAGTTCAATTTTACAGCACCTAATTAATTCTAGTGGAATTCATTTGATTTCCTATTAGTGTCCCCCCCCGCTGGCTATTTCATCAGCGCGCACTGTACGGCAAACAAATCAGGATAAAATGCGCGCAAACTGCTGCAGCGTGCATAGACGTGTCTGGTATCGCGCCATAGTCCCTCCTGTTTTCAGGATTTGAATATTAATATGAGGATTTCAGGCTTACACAGCGGGGTTAAAAAAATAAAGCAGGGATTAAAATTTGACTGTTGTTAGTAAACAGGGTGATACAGTGAAAGGGCAATTTGATCAGATGGTTTTCCTGACATCTCGCAAACAATTATATCACTCTATATTAAATAATTTCTAGCAGTAACATTTTCTCTGACAGATGACTTTGGACCAAATTGAATAATACATCGGATGTGAATCTCATTAAAGAACTGTTATAATGTGTACACTTCACAAATCTTTTGATTGAATTATTCTATTTGATGCTGTCATTTGTATCATTTCTATTCAGTTTTATTGCCTTGACTACTGCGTGTTACAAAGATGAATAGTAACCACAGGAAGAATACTAATGTTACATAAAGCAGCAGTGTCTCTACTGTTCAATGCATGTCACGCTGACAGTGTGACAAACAGCGTGTGCTTTCTCTGATGTTCTATTATAAAGGGAATAGAGTATGTTTATTAAAGCTTATGTATTATATTATATAAAGCTTGATATTTACAGTATCACAGTTATATCCTTTCCATACAGTTTGCCTGATAACAAAGTCCGTACGGTAAATATAAAAGCTACGCTGGATTTTTGTGATTCAGAAAACTTAACATAGTGATATTAAGTTTGATAATGTTGATAGTTCTTGTGACATAAATGGACCCGTATATCTGCGGTCAACATGAGATCTGGAAACTAGCAGGAGATTAACTCCCCTGTTTACCCTATAATAAGTCTTATATAAGTAATTATACTGTTTTTATCTGTTGCAAATAAAGATTTTCTTAAATTGATGACCTCATGAAACAAGACCTAAATAATGTGGGCTGTGATTCTCACTGAATATAAGACTAGTCTTAGACTCAATGACCTCCTTCGTTGGACATTTTTTCCAGTGTGTAAACTCCCTGAGGCTTGTTGCTGCAAATAAAAATGTGTTTGAGTAATTTATCTCTTTTTAAATCCGGGTTTAGAAGAAATTATTCAGCTTGTGTCCTGCTTAATGCCGCTGCCACGTTGACCACGAGCCAGTCGCTGATAAAAAACATGTGATCGCTGTGAAAGCGTGAAGAGAGACCACACGGATTATATTGATTAAATCCATGGGCTTCAATGTTTGGGTCGTTTTTTTTTTATTTCTTCATCCCTCGCTTCTTGTCCAAAATGTCAGCTGGACTTATTAGCTTTCCACGGGCTCTTGATCACAGTCATGGGCAGATGGGATGTGAACAAAAAGAATGAGGGGATAATCAAAAAGATGAATAGAAGCAGAAAGAGGGGAAAGCAAGAAGGACAGCATCATGGGGTTATCAATTTCATACCCACTGGCTCAATGTCCTAGTTTTCTGTGTGTGTGCGTGTCTTAACAGCAAATTTTTAATAACCATTACTTGCCTAAGAGAGATTCCTGGTTTGAGTCAACACATGATAAAACTCGTGTTTGCACCCACAGAGGCTGAAGCTGGTTATCTCAGACAGTCACATGGTTACGGTGTGACATTGCACAGACACACACCTATCCATGAATCTTTTGTATTTCTGTTTTTGTGGGGACTGATTCACATTTAAAATCTTAAAGCAGCATTAGGTTGAAATGTTTTCCGATTAAAAAAACTAAAAGCCAGTCTCAGATTTGATCTTCTATTCCTAGCTACTCCGTCGTCCTCTTTAGTTGCTTTGCCTCTGCTAAGCGTGGCACTCCTCGTCTGCATTCCCTCTTGTCCTAAGCCCTTAAAACCTCCATTTCCTGGTAGTCTGAATCATCCACGGTACCAGTGTAAGCACTTACAATCCCCTGGTGCTCTGAGCCCACATTCCCAGGCAGCACGGCTATCTACAGGAGCTAACAGCAGCTACAATTTGCAGCAGTTTACTTACTGTCCATCAGGAAACTGTACTGTACTTGTTATACTACTTCTAGATACATACAAATGTACTGTAGCTCTCTGCAGCACAGCCTTTAAAACTCTTGGTTTGCTATGCACAACCACTTCCAGGGAAGGCGAATCAATAGCGCGTCAGTCCATCTCTCAAGACTTCCTCTGCCTGTCTACTGTATGCACATCTTTAAAAACAGGTCACAGATGTTCTCTCACTCGCCAGTTTATTATAGGTACATAAAACTGAAACTAATGCAACAGTCTTGCAATAAATTCAACCTTCATGAAGGTCATTAAATTCAACGATTCTCAAAACTGTTTTATAGAGATGCTGATTCAACGTTATGGTCACTTGGAGGAAGTAGTTTGTGGTGGTTCCCGTCGATATAAATGCGATTGAGAAAACATTAGGAGCGCCTCTCGGTGCAACACAACGCAATTCAACAGCCGCTCAAATTACGGCCTCCAAAATGACCATAAAGTTGGATCAACACCTCTCCGAAACAGAAAGGAACATTATAACCTCCCTGAAGGTGGAATTTATTGCTGTGTGGTTATAGCTTTGCATTGTAGTATCGTCTGCACAATAGAAAACCTTACTCACGTAGGAGCAAAGAGTGTTTTTGATGGGACTATAAAACATACTTTCATTAGACTCATCCTTTAAGGTTAAGAGCAAAGGAAATGCATTACGGTGTAGAACAGCTTCTCTGTTTGTTGTTACTTTCCATAACGGGGCCATTCACTAGATTTACAGTACGGTATGCATTGCACACATTCAGATCCACCGTCACACATGAACACATTGCGTTACATATGTATGAACACACACAGGAATGCACGGCGTGACAGTCTGATAGAGCAGATATACACACTCAAGAGTGGAGTGTGTGGATAAGGCAGGCTAACTGGTTTTTAGAGGCACGGAGATTGTAGATATTTCCCCATACTAAGGTCGAGAGGATGCAGAGACACACTCGTAGTACTCAGTGGAACATGTACAGAATATGGCACAGCTGTGAGCGCGTTAAGAAGCAGGCTTGCAGCCAGTGTGTCTGCTCTAAATCCCTCTGGGGAATCTGCTTAAGGAAACTGAATGACTTATAATCTCAGCTCAGCAAATTAAGGTGCTCTCGAGCAAGGCACCTAAAGATTAGTGTCATCAATCAAAATCAAATCCCGTCAGAATAAAAGTAAGGGGTATCGATTTTAAGTGTTTTCTTGAAGTCAAGATGGGTTTGTTTTGACCAACGCACATCTTGTGAACTTAAAGGTGATATGTGTAATTTTAACATCAGTGCAGAGTCATTTTGAGATGACAGCATAATTATACAGAAGTAAGAAAACAAGACATCACAAAAAAATGACTACCAGGCTCTGCCAGCCCAAAGATATACTTAGAAAGTACACCGTTCCTTAATGTTCCTAAGATAGGAACTGGTAGAATGAGTGTAAACCCAACAGGTGTTAAAACCAAAGAGACTAGACTCATACTCGTACGCCTAGTATAATAGAATTGATCAACATCATTAGCTACCTGCTAATCAAATAAACAAGTGGCTGATTACGAGTGTTAGAGATCCCCAAGTCAGTGAACCGAACCAGGTCTAAAATAATAGTCAATCTTGAACTTAAGTTCAACCTTTCAGCGGGATATTCACTAACTAACTTTTTAATAATCTGTTTATCGTTTTAGGTTATTTATGTAGCAGAAATGCTGCATTTTCTGGCTTCAGGTTGTCGAATGTGAGGTATTTTATATCATAATATGATACAGTAAATGATAAATACTAAGATAAAAGGATTTTAATGCTTTTGTCAAAAGAAACAACTGGAAGACGTTTGGAACTTGTGACATTTTCAACGTTTTCCGACATCGTATTGACTAATGATTAATTGAGTAATTAAAAAAAAAAAAAGCAACAACTGTAGGTAAAACAATGAAAAACATATCAAGCTGTATTGCTGTTAGGTTACCATAATTTCATCAGCATTTCAACATTTTTTTTTTTGTTAGTGGACCTATTTTTTTTTCTCCACCAGAAAATCTCCAGATTTTTTAATCCTGCACGCGTGCACAGACAGATCACTAATCACTTTGCCATTAGGAGCTCGTTAATTTGTTCACATCAATCAGTTTGCCGCTGTGGCTATGTTTGTGCTGAATACACACACAGTCACTTGATGATCCGTCTCTGACAGTGTTGCTCCAGTCGGTTAATCTTCCAGTAAATTAGCTCAGGATCTGTGCATGATCACAGCACATATGTGTAACGTACAGTTCTTACATATAGGAGTCCGCATTTGTGACGTGTCTTTATCGAGGAAATATTCCACACGTGAACAAATGCACGCGATCGATAAACAATCACGGCAGCTGTTTGGCATCAGAGAGGGGTTTACAAGAAAAGAGCGTGCTGGGAAGCAAGAAGAGTGAAAATAGAGAAGAAGAGCCACAAGGCGAAGGGAGAAAAAAGATCGATTTACTTTCACGCACTGTCAGCTCATTCCTCTCATCATAGCTGGCGGGTTACTGCGCTCCACCTGAACGTTTTAAAGTTGCTAGGACGACTAGGAGACCTTTCATGAGTGTGTGAGAGCGGTTGTTGAGGTTAGCCGGACCCCCGAGGCCCCACAGGAGATGCGTGGGTCCTTCGCTGCTAATTGAACTGACTTACACTAATGCTGAAAGCTCTCTGGTAGGAGTTAAACATCCCAGCTGGTATTTTTCCACTTGTATTAAAAGGATTTGTACGCAACATTTGGATGATTTCAATAAATCCTGCAGTTCATTCACCTCATTAGTTGTTAGCCAAGAGGACTGCGAGCTTTCACCGGCCTCTGCACTGCGTTTTTAAAATCGCGTGCATCTGTAACATCGGCGCGAAAAGCTGCTTTAATATAACAGATACCAGACAAGAAGGTGAATTACTTCCAGTCCAAACCGAGCTACAGTTTCTGACAATTCTAGATGTCGGACAAAGTGAAAGATAATTTCATGAGACTGATGGTGCTGCAGGAGTAAATACACCCGAGTGGAGTGAGACAATCACTGTCGTAGAAAGGCTTTTTTTTTTTGTGTGTGTGTGTGGAAAGAAAAACAAGCTGTTTGCTCTGAGCAAATCTTTCAACCCTCCGGTGATACAAACACAGAAAAGCCATACCAACTCCAACATGAGGAACGGTTTGACCCATGTCTGAAACTCCTTGATTCATGTGTTTCATATCTTAAATAATCTTTGATTTCTGCTTTGATGACCATCACCTGTGTGACGGATAAGACAAGCTGCTGCTACCTGAATGTTTCCAACAGCAAACTCGGTTATGTGATGCACGGAGAAAAACTAAAGTGAAAGAAGTAAAGAAACGGCAGTATTCTTTGAGGAAAAACTGAAAGAAATGAGGCTGTGCCAAGGCAACAAAACTGATTTAATACATTACCCTGCTAAGAGACCGCTACGATTGTAGGAATATTTTATTGACTTACTTTTCTTTTTTATTTGTGTATTTCCGACAGATAACAAAAAGGCAAAAAAAAAGCTTGTCTATGCCAGGCGTCATGGAACTGTACAATACGAACGAGTCTCTGGAAAGGCTCCGACACGCACATACTGCTGCATGAAGCATGTTTAAGTCTTTAGAGGGGGCACTATATATGTTAATTTCAGTGAAATCGTCTCAAAGTGTGTCAGTACCTGAGAGACTCACCTGAGTGAAACTTTCTAAAGTTGCTCCCTGTGCAGGAATAATAAAAAGACTGAAGGAAAAGGAGAATATCGTAGAACAGTAGAGTGATAGTTTCAAGAGCTGCGAGTTGAGTGTGTTTTGGATGTGGGAGGGTGTTTGCTGCTTTTATTTTATTCTCTTTTCATCTTGTCCTCTGAGCTCTGTGCCTTCTGAGTTTTGTTATTTTACATCTTTTTGTGATTGTGAAGCGAAAACACTGGCTGCAAAAGACCATGCATCGCTCCATATCCAACACTGTTAACTCAGCTTTTGTTAACAGACAAAATATCAATTAAGCACATTATGATAATTACATTTCACTTCTCTGCTCACGTTAAACTGCTTAATTAGTCAGCCGGTAAAGCGATTTAATGGAAATGGCAACATTTTGGAATAAATAGAGATTTTCACGTTAGATTCTTCTTCTGTTCAATGTTCATTCATCAACAGTGGATACCCCCGTTTCCGAACTCCACGGTATCCGATCTTTTAATCATGATAATTTTATGATAATTGATTATCCTGTTATTCATAATTTAACGCACACTTCCTCACACAGAAATTAGCACTTTTTAAATGGGAGGAAAGAAATTTAAACAGCAAACCGCATCTCACCTCATCTTCGGTGAGGAAATTACATTTTTTGGCTAATAGGTGTGTCAGTTATTAGCCCCTAGGCACAAACACACACACACACACATTAGCGATGTGTTAAATGCCGTTTTCCCCCCAAGGATGCTGTTCAAGGAGGGGAAAATGTTTTTTTGCTGTAGTTCAGTGAGGCATGGAGAACCTGCTTGTATATGTGTGTGTGTGTGTGTGTTCTTGTGTGTGATTGTGTGTCTGTGCTCATTAATCCCCTCCCAATCGGCCGTGACATGTTCATTAGGCTGCTGCCCGTTTGCATTGTTAACGCTAAGCCTCAGCCAGACCTACAGTATGTGTGTATGTTTTGTTGTATGCGTCAGTTTGTGTGTGTGTGTGTGTGTGTGTGTGTTTATCTGAGCTCTTAATAAGCAGAGAGAAGACACCTTCAGTTGTTAGAAAGAAGCAGAAGTCAATCGCACAGAGATGAGGCAGAGATAAGTGCAGGAATAAAGAGACGCTTCGAGGATGAATAGGAGAAGTTTGAATTAAGCTCATTAAACATTCGATGGCTCACAAAAGAAAGACACACAACCACAGCCTCCCACTTTGTAACACCACAGAGTCACATCACAGCAGTTCTGGGTTGATTCTGTTTCATCTCATTTATTTCGGGACGGTTTCTTTTAATAGTTGTTAAGCCTGCGGCGAAGTAAACACAACAGGTGCTGTATTCATGCAGTCACATTGAAAGACGTTGTTTAATATTAGTTGTCTTTGTAAGACTTTTTTTTTTTTGCTACTTAAACGTAGGTCATCAGTGCTTTTTAAAAAGAGGTCATAAAAAATGTAAGAAAAATACCACATAGCAACCACCACTGCTGGGAAATGAAGTGTAATGTAAATGTAATTCCTCCAGTGGCCACTTGAGGCTGGCTGCAGAAGTGAGTCATTTTCCATAAGCGTCTGTATTAAAATGTCCAACTTCACAGCAGAAATAAACATGTTTACAGCCTGGTACAAAAAACAGTTTTGCTCTCTGTAGCTAATTTCCACATTCATGACAACTGTGAGGGGGGTGAATTTCTTTTTAACTCAGCCATTCAAATGATATTAAGGATTAAAGTTATGCATAATTAACATCATCTTCACTTGATTGACAGGTACGTACCGTTACAGATGGCTTATTCAAGCAGCCAGGCGTCTTTCGGCCCGCCTCAGGTCCGCCGATGATCCTCGTCTTTGCCAATATTTAAATGATCCAGGTGACATGGTGGTTGGTCAGCGCAGCATATTTTAGGCTTCAAAACAACACTTTGGAAACGTGACGTCACTCAGGCTCTGTCCATTCTCTATACTGTCATTGGTAAATACATGTTTTTGAAGCTTGTATGTTGCCCCCTCTCCTTGCCTTCCTGTTGGCCTCATACCATCACCGTCCAATTCCCCGTTGCCTTTCTGGGCTGTTGTGATCTTGTTTATTCGATGCATTGGTCCTTTTTAAACATGCCTCGTCTCTTCAGGATGCGGCTGCTATGGTGTTATTCCCTACTGGCTAAGTCTCCAGTGGAAGAAGAAAAGAAAAAAAACAAAAGTCGATGTTGCTGCTGCGTCTGTGCCGCATTCTGATGCCGCTGTGGTTGGTCTCTGTGCCGCTTTATAAATACTGGAATGATACTAAACTGTGTGTGAAAATGTCTTTATGACCTTTTTGTTCATTTGTTTATTCACAAACACAGAAACCACACACACAGCAGAACAAAGTGACATTGAAAGTCAGAAGAGAAGAACAACACCCCACACTGAAATGAAGCTCCAGCCAGCACCCAAGCTTCTGTAGTCTGGCAACAAAATCCGCCTTTCAGTACCTATAAAGCACCCTAATTAAAATGTTATATCTTGTTTGGTTTTTAGTACAGATTAATCAAAGCGTAAAGACATTATCTGACAGTTCCTTGGCTGGAAGTGGTGCCAGGTTAGCAGATTTTGTGCTAAGCTAAGTGAGCAGGCTGCTGACTCATCTAATGAATAAGCGTATTTATTTTTAAAAACTGTTCCTTTAATAGTTTTCTCTTTTTATAGCAATGGAAGTTCCACCGAATTCAGGTTGCTGTTACTAAAAAAAAAAAGTCTTTTCTTCCCTTTCCTATTCTTTCTATTATTTGCTTCATCCTTTCATCCTATCTGCCTCTCTTCTGACCGTCCATTTCGTCATGACCATGTCTCTTTTTAAGCCTCCCATCCTTCCTTCAAAGCTTCCTTCATTCCTTATTGCCAAACCTCCTTCATCTCCTATTTAAAATTCTTACACTCTCTTTCTTCTCTTCTTTGTTCCTTCCCTTTTCTTTCTTCACTGCTTCCATTTTCACTCACCGACAGTTAGAAACAAAAACATTTCTCCCTGCCCGATTCTCTTTTTTGTTTCCATGCCATTCCACTCGTTCAACCTATTTCCCTGCTTTTGTTTTGCTTTTGTTTTTCATATCAGTGCGGTTCAGTCGATCTGAAGACTCTTCAAAGCCCAATTTGAGCATGCATAGAAAAAAGAAAAGAAAAGAAAAGCCATCTTTCCTACTGCTTTCATTTCATTTCACGTCCTCTGTTTCTCTCTCAAGGTTCTTGTTTTTGTGCCTTGAGTCACACACAAGACAGCGAAGGTCTCATGAAGGTGGCCCCGTCATGTGTCTGCGTCTCAATATTCCAGGATGTTGTTTTGCCTTTATGGTTCACAGTATTGATTCACTTTGCCTACATCCTCCGACTTGCGCACACACACACACACACACACACACACACACACACACACACACACACACACACACACACACACACACACACTCACATACAATCACACACACAGCAGCAGCAGCAGCAGCAGGGTTTTGACTGCCTGAGCTGTTTGTGAAGCATAGCAGCAGGTTGTTGAGAACCGCAAATGCCTCATTATGTAAGATGTGTTTACCAGATGCCAGTCTACAGTTTCATTTGTCCTCTGACTCGCTTCTCTCTCTCTTTCTTTTATCTCTTTTTGTTGAAATCCATCCACCTTATCATGTCTCACACACGTTCAAGTATCGGAGTGAATGAGTCTGTTTTTTAAGGGATATTTAGCAAAGGAGGCTGTATTATGACAAACAACATCAGCAAACTTTAATGAAAGAAATGAAAGATATAAACAGTGTCTGAAAAAAAGTGATATTACATTTAAAAAAACTAAAAGAAATCGGTCGTAAGACGAGAATGACAAGGAGTAATTTAAAGTACAATGATAATTTATCATAGTGAAGCTAAATACAGCAATATAAAATTAAAATCAGGCATGTTGACGGTAGAAAGATAGCATCATCATTTTTCACAGTGTTGACATTGTTTCTGTTTATTTTGTGTATTTAAGATTGGAAGCCAAAATTCAGTCCCTATGAAACACTTGAAATCAAATTACTTTTAATTCATAGAGAAAAATAAATAAAAAATATTTGTTTTAATCTCTCTAACCGTTGTCCTTCTCTTCTTCCTGTCTTGTATCCAGCCCAAGCAGCGCACCTCTCTGTCTTCGTCCCTGGATGTCCAGAGGCCAGTGAACCACAGCTGCGAGCCCAGCGAAGTGAGCTCGTCCCTGGGCTACGCCAGCTTCAGCACCAGCCCACCTGCCAGCCCTCCGCTCAGCCCCAACCAGGAGGACTCTGCAGGCTCCAACGACGACTGTCAGCTCACAGGTAAGGTTTTCGGTATGGAGGGTGGGAGAGCGATGAGAGTTAAATGCCATCTCTCAGCCAGACATGACAGTGAGCGTCGGCCCTGCTGAAGTACACACCGAGCTCCTGACCTTTGACCTCCCTGTAGAGGAGGATCAGCACAAACACAAATATCACGTTATAAAAAATGCTTGTCAGGTCTCTTTACTTTGTCTGCTGTGCAAACACCGAGCAAAGAAATGAAAGACTAGAAGACTTGAATATTACAGGGATGCAATAAGAATATTTTTTTTGATGAACCAGTTAATAATCTGTTGGGTGAAGTGAGTTAATCCAGCATAGAAAAATCTCTCATGTATATAAGCCTGCTGGTGACTTGGAGAGTGGTTGGGTTATGTCGGTCGCATTCAGTTGTGGCATCAATAATGCATGAAGCACATGTTTACTCCAGAAGTCAATATATTGAGTGTCTGTATACTGTCCGTGGCCTTGTGCTACATTCATTTATTTACTTTTTATTTGACCATTATAAGGTAGTGCTGATGATAAAGCCTTCTTATTGGTTTTGCATTTGTTGCCTCAGCGCAGCTGTTGTTTAAACTCTCTCAGCCTGCAAACCAGATGAAACTTAAATCCTCTTGCCTTAGGTCCCAAGAAATTGAAATCATATTTCTCCTCCTGTCATACTTGAGATGAGAGCCAAGAGGCAAACACCTCAGAGACTTAACAACAGATCTTAGAAAAAGAGCTGCTGGTTCTCAGTCGGACTGTGGACGGAGCGCAGAGCACACCATGAAAACTGCAACATTTCTGTCAATAAAAACTTAGAGATATGATTCAAACTTGCGCTGAAACTGACCGAAAAATGTGGAATAATCAGCTCCCAGTGCTATGTTAGCTCCACCTGTTCAAATCCAAGGCTGAAACAAGCAGCGAGAATAATTCTTCAGTTCTTTATTTTGACCTTTAAATTAATTCATGTGGATGTGGCACAGGTATGGCTGCACTACATGATTTATTAACGGCAGACCTGCTGGTTTGAGTGGATGCAAACCAGAACTTTCAGGGGAAAACTGAAACCAGATCTCTCTCTCTCTCTCAAAGAAACATCAGCAAAAGATGCTCTCTTAGTCCTGTAGGGCGTCTCTTTTACTGTCAGACCGGATGAAACACTGTTAGTTTCATCTAATGACATCCCCCCGCTGAGTTTAAAAGTTTCCCCTCCGAAAGGAATATTCCATGTGACGAACGAGGTGTTTTCTCATAAGAGGCTCAGGTCTCAAATCTGCACACACGCACATTTCAGGTATTTTATTTACGCTGACATTACGTATAAGGAATATAAATACTAAATGAAGATTTGCCTGACAAATGTTTTAACACCCTGTTTGCCAACATTTTACGCCCCGTGTTAAAAAAATAATTTAGCATGTTGTCACTTTGGGAACCACTGGTTCAAACCTTTTGTATCATTCGCTAGTCGCTCACTTCATGTGTCACCATAGAGACGAGATTCCTCGTTGTCATGGCGAAGCGGTGGCCTTGGCGATAGTTTGCCGGTGTGACGCGGTCGCGAATACTTCCTTCTCTCACCTGGGTTTCGGTCCAACTGTCCTCACGCCCGCTGCTATCAGACACCGACAGAAGAGGCAAAGCAGGGGGAAGTCGACCAGACGGGAGGTGTGTGTGTGTGTGTGTGTGTGTGTGTGTGTGTGTGTGTGTGTGTGTGTGTGTGTGTGTCTCTGTTTCATCCAGGAGCAGTTCAGAGGCCCAGCTAGACTTTGATCTGTGTAGTGCACACTCATTATCAATCCACAGGTGCACACACACACACACACACGAAAAACTGAATAAGATCATCTACTATTCTCATTGAAGCATTTCTGTAGTCTTTACATATCCAGAGTGTGTTATTTCCATCTTGAACCTACATACGAGTGTTGCTTCTGACACTGATGTATGACTGATGTCTTCTGAGGGAGTAATTATTGATCACAGGGTTGCAAAGCTCTCGTTTCTACTTTAAACTGTAAAAAAAACAAAACTTGAGCTTAATTTGCTGTGTGTCAAAGTGCTTGTCATCAAAGCCACAAGTGCGATCTTGGCGGGAGTAGACAGGCTGCGATAAACGTGGCTCAAAGAAATCCAGCGCACCGACAATTTATGTGTTTATCATCGTCTGTCACGCACGTGCATTATAATGTCAGCTGTGTTTTAATTTCTTTCTCCACAGTAAGCCTACTTGAGCTTGATTGAGCTGCCATAATTGGTCAGCATGGCGCTCACAAACGAGACATTGCTAGTGGACGAGATACACAAAAAGGTTCGTTAGCAGCAGTCAGATTAAAATCGTCTGCCTTTTTAAAAATGAATTCCAGCAAAATCTGGAAATGAGTTAAGTTAATTAAGTTTGATTCTGGTCTTCAGTGCTCATGTGCAGTGATCGGTGGTTCAGTTTAAAGGTTAAAAAGATGCTTTGGACTTTTCTTAAAATGTTGCTCATGTTTGCAAAGTGCATCTTTGTTTTCATCGCAGTAACAACCTGCAGATTATTATTTTAATCCTCGCTTGGATTTGCTTTAATTCACTCCACCGGTGCATTATAATTTGCAACATTTGAAAAGATCCTGTGATATTTTCTTGAGTAAAAATGTGACTGCTGACGTAAACATACTGCAACTCGAGGCACCGGAGGAAAGATTGAGCTCTGTCGTCAGGTACTTACTCACAAAAGTTATAAAGCACTTAACACCACGTGCATGAAAACGCATTATCTAAGCACTACCCTGCTTTATAGGTACAGTTTGTAATGTATTTTTAATATGTGTACATCTATTTCTTCCTCTCTCTCTCTCTCTCTCTCTCTCTCTCTCTCTCTCTCTCTCTCTTTCTCTATATGTCTCCCTCCCTCGCTCTCCTCGCCTGGAGCTCCAACACCAGGAATAGATTGGCACCCATTTATATTTCCATTTAATTTTTTCTGTATTTTTTTTTCCTCCTCTTCCTCCTCCTCCTCCTCCTCCTTCTTCCTCTGCTACTCTGCTCATCCCTCCTGCTCTCTCTCTCTCTCTCTCTCTACTTATTAGCTTTATAAGGCCCATTGTGGGGTTGCCATGGTAACAAGTGGCTTACACTGAGAGAGAGGGAGAGAGAGAGAGAGAGAGAGAGAATGAGAGAAAGGAGGAGTGTATATATGTATGTGGATGCAGAAGGCAAAGAGTCACAGAATTCAAAGGATGCCAATGAAGAAGAGAGTGGGTGAGGGAGAGAGAGAGGGAATCGGAGTCTAGCGTTGCAGGGGGGGGGAGGAGGAGCAGCGAGGAGGGGGAGGAGGAAGAGGAGGAGGTGATGGGGGGGGTATGGAAAGAATGAAATGTGAGATTTCAGGGGGTTGGAGAGAGAAATGAGGACAAGAAAGTGAAAGGAAGACTCTTTTTCTCCCTCCTGTAACACCATAAAAGGTCTTTCCTTCCTTTCCTCTCTGTATCTGTCTCTCTCCGTCTTATTCATCTCGTTTTCTTCCTAAAAAAATAAAAAATAACCATTGTTTGACACCAGCCTAACATTTATACAATATATCTTCGGCCCTGCAGCAGAGCATGCAGGTGTCAGCCACCTGCGTGGGCAGTTGGATTAAAAAAAAAAAAAGAAAGAGAGAGGGCCTATTTATAACCCGATCCATCACCGGTGCTGCTGTTGATGCCACGGAACTACAGTTTATGTAATGTTGGACATTGCTGGAGAAAGATATTCCCTCAGTGCCCTTGGTGCAGAGTGCAATGCAGTGTTATGCAAAAGCAGTGCAAGTGTTGACGCAGTTTGTCCTCCATGAATTATGCAGTGCCCCCTGCGACAAGTCGGTAACAAACGGGCACAAATCTGCACGTCTGTATTTATTCATCTGGAGGCTGTTAAGTCGCTGAAGGACTGGCTGGCTGCTTATACTGTACACACCGTAATGTAAATGCAAGCACAGAACTGACTCATAATGAACTATTGTAGAGTTCATGTTCACTCTGTGTTTGTGTTTATGTAATTTAAAGGGAAATCTCAGTGTTTGTAATTCTCACCTTTTTGTTGATTATGACTATCGGTCATAATAGCAATTAAAGCCGCACTAGAAAAAGCTTCTGTTGCTGCAGATGATCTTTATGAAGTCCCTGTAGCTGTCGTAGGAAACTTTGTACAGCTGTAACTATAGTCTCTACTCATGTTTGCAGCTTCTTCTTTCGTGCACACACACGTTAAATCAAAAGCAAGCCACAGCCATACACTACTGTGAATACAACAGGAAATCTAGCCAAGAAATGGATCGTGTATGATGTGTAGTTTGCTACTTACTTACCAGCTACAGGGATTTCCAGAGGACTACTCAGCGGCTTTAGTTGTGGTCAGACACTTAGAAGTCCTTGGACTTATCTACATCATTCTTGCCATAGTCTACATTTTCCAAATTTCTACATCAGGCAGTGAGCGCCTGAGTGAAGTTTATTTTTTTGCATTTAAAGCAGTAAAGCTGTTTCCCTGAGAGTCTCTCGCTTACTCTCACCTTATGAAATACTTTAAAACGCTGTGTTTGCTCGCAATTGAGCAAGTTTCCGGGCGTCTAAATGAACAAAAGAAAATGAAATCCTCTAGAGTTGTCTGTGATCAGCGGTGAAAGAAAAAAACAAAGGACTTCAAATTCTCTTCATCATGCAAACAGCCTCACAAGGGGCACGACTGATCGATGAGCTCTAACAGTTAATGAGCTGTAAATGGCAAAGCGATCAACTGCTCTCCAAGTGTGTGTTTGTGAGCGCAGCACCAGCTGTGTGTTTACCTGAAAGGGTTAAGTTCATTAAATTTCTCTCTCGTTGCTTAATTCACTGTTTTGTTCTCAAATATCACACACACTCCACTCACACCTTGACATCAACTCACAACTACGGGCACATTCGTCCACACAAATGCACAAAGGGACTGTCAGCCTGCCGGGCTTGATCATTAAATCATGCTGAACGTCAGCAGCGCCTTTTGATACTCACGCACGCATATTTGATTTTCTATCCCCACCTTTAGCTCTGTCCTGTGCTCTTTGTTATTATATTTGAAGCCATTTCCTTTTCTATGTGTCCGTGCCAGCACAGCATAAGGCTTAATGACATAAACCTGCTATTATCGGTCACTGATATTGAATTATAATCATAGCTTAACAGAATCTAGCACATGTTTTTTTTTCGCCCTCACATTTTGCACCTGAAGCAGAAAAAGCAGTGGTGCTATCTCTCTGCTTCTATGAAATGACAGGATTTTTTTTCCCCCTGCTGTTCTACCCAGGTTGAATGTGCTGAATGTGTGCCCCCCTGTCGTGTGGCAGAAGGCAGATGTGATGAAATTATAGCTTTTTCTCTCCGCGGTTTTTCACTCGGGTTTGAGAGGGGATCAATCAAGGATAAAAAGCTGCTACGTTTAAAATTTGATGCATGCAGGTAGGAGGAGGTAGAGAACGTTTAGCCTTTTTCTTGCGTATGCTTGTGCACTGGAGTTTTTAAGGGACACCTGTACAATCTAATGCAGTCTAATACAAAGTCTTGCAATCTTTAAGCTTCTAATATTTAAACTCTGAAGTAAAATTTACTTCAGAGTGGGTTCACAGTCTTGCCCCCTTTGGACATTAGCAGTTAAATGTCCTCTCCAAATTGTACCACCCTCAGAGATGAAGCTGTAATTAACAGCACAGTTTCATTAATGAGAAGACTTTCTTGTTGCTTTTATCATTTAGTTTTTCCACTTCAGGCAGTTGTGCTAACAAGACAGACTTAAGATTGAAAGGCTTCATCCGTGGTGTGTGTTTTAATATCTGGGCGATGCAAATTTACTTTTTTTTAGTAGGGATGGTGGACGGTCCACCACTTTTTCAACAACTTTCCAATGAACTACCATGAAAGTTTGTAATCATTCCTGCAGGATGAATCCTAATAACTTGATTCATCTTCTGACTGTGCATCTGTCATGTCAGAGTTATAGTTTGTCTGCAAAACTAAAGACCCTCAGCTTTTCTATGTTATCATTCTAACACTTTAACACTGAGATGGGGAACACGGTGAACGTCACACCTGCTCAGCATCAGCATTTCAGCATCGTCATGGTGAACATGCTGTTAGCATTCAAGCTCCAAGCACCGCTGTGCCAAAAAAGTACAGCCTCATAGAGAGCCGCCACAGCATGGCTGTAGGTGACGGTGACTCATGTTTGGAAGGTTCTGAACACAAAAGGAGGCTCGCACAGATGCACAGGCTCGGTTCAAAATAAAACAGCAAGCAGCAGGATTCAGTCAGATGCAGAGAGGAGCTCATCTTGCTGTTGATCACATACGGAATATAAGACCTGACTGTACAGGATAAAGTGCAGATATGCAGAGACTTGACTGCTTTAAAAAGCTGCACTTCATTCTTATACAATCCTTGCCGTTTTGTGTTGATAATTTAAGAAAGCAGCATAATTTTACTGTATTCTGCAAAGTGACACATAGATGATTCTGTTTGTTCTCACATTAAAAAGTTCATTTTTGAATGTTTTAAACTAAAATTCTTACATAAACCTCCTCTAACCCTTATCTTTTTCCTCTTTATCTAACATATTTTGCAATGAAATCAATTTAAATCCCTCTTGTAACTAGACCTTGTATTCCCTTTCACTGAAATACGTCATCCCAGAAGAGAAAGATGCTTTGCTCCTGTCTCTATCTGGTTTGCTGGCTCTGAAAACACTACATGGGTAATGATGGAAATGAGTTCAGGACGTTCTGTCTCTGCTAATGTGTTGCATTTCATAAATATCTTTTCAAAAAAAAAATAATAATAATATCAGCCCCGAACATGCCATTTTGCTTTGAGGTGATTCATGGCTGAGATGTTACTATTGCTGCAAACACAGACACACATGTAGCACACATACTCATCCTCAGTGGTGACCTCATATCACGTTTAACTCTCACTGCCTCACACACACACACACACACACACACACACACACACACACACACACACACACACACACACACACTAGAAACTGCCATCACTCCCAACTTCCAACCGGAGAAAAATGGGTTACTGTGGGAGACGAGCCAGTTGCTGTGGCAATACACTCCGCGTAGTCGACTCAGGAATGAAAGTGTGAATTCAATATGTGCAGACCGGCTCCTCGCTGCCTTAAGGCTGGGTTTGGATACACACAGGCTATCAGACATGAAGTGATGCTCTCAGAGGGGAGTCGTATCTCTCACAAGGGGGGGAGCAGAGTTAAGACTGACCCGTTTGCACCTGTTAGTGTGACGCTCACTCTGTTGACAGACCCGAGGCTAAGTTTCAGCATCCACAGCCAATCACAAATAAAAAAAAGGTGATGACAGGGGGAACTGTTCTTCATCTGGAGGAGTTTTTACTCAGCAAGAAAATTAATTGGGGACAAGTAGGTCCACGGATTATAGACAGTGTTTTTGCGTTAATGGCAAATAACCGAATTTATTAACAGTGCAAACTGAGTACACAGTTAGCATTCACCAACAGTTGGTAACCTGACTCTTCTGCCTGACCTTGTTTTTGTTTTTTTTGGCTTAACCCAAAATAAAAAACAAGTTTTTCTACTTCCATTTATCAGCCTGTAAAAGTCTGATCAGTTTAAATCATTTAATATATTTATTGCACTTTTTTCTATTTGGAAACAATGGATGTGAATAATTAGTCAATATTTCTGTAGGATTATGTACATATAGAATGTGTGTAATCTTTGTTTACTGTGACTTCTTAAAGAGATGTGACCCCTGATCACACATTGCTTACGGTATGTTCATGAGCTGTGAGCAGCCAGGGCTTCAGGGTTTCACAAGGATAAAGCAAAGGTTAGAGGGAAACGAACAAATTGTTTCGTTTCGTCATCTCACAACCTCTCCGATTTTTCTTGCCGGGGTCCAGTGCTTTAAACAGTTAATGTATAAATCACACTTAAATATTGGATGCAAAGCTGCTGATGAGGGTTTAACATAAATGAAACGTCCTTCCTCCAGTGCTACTTTAAGGCAGCACTTCTACGACTCTCACAAGCAATTCATTCGCCTTAATGCTTTCTCGAATCAGCGATCCAGACTTCAAATCATTTCCTGCCATCATCAATCCAGGCACGGCCCACCTTGAATCCTACAGTACCATCTTGATGTGGATTTGGCATAGCCTAGCACTCACCTATCCTTAGCGTATCACCTGAGGGAGCTGATAATAATTTATCCAAGTCCATGGTGCTTAGGAAACAGGGCTCAGTCTTAAATCTCTGGGATGACTGACAGCTCGGATATTACTCTGTAGTTTTTAATAACAGTCAGTGCGGCGCCACAAGAGACCGAGCAATGAACACGGTGTTATCAGATGTTTGGATCATCTCCTAGCCCCTACTGCCACTACACACACTGCCACACACACACACACGGAGGAAGAGAGCCAATACCAGATACTGTGTATGCTTTTATAGAGTTTGTGTGTCTGCCTGCATTCACCTTCTCCCAGTTCATTATAGTCATTTACCACAAAAACGAGGGAAGCGTTAAAGGCAGCGCAAGTTTATTTGTATTGCACCTCTCAACAACAAAGTGCTTTACATAGGACGTAAATGCATTAAGAAAAGATACAAAAGAAATCCAATATAAAGAGTAAAACTAAATAAATTGGTTATAGATTTGGCTAAAATAGAACAAGACAAATGAAAGTGCAGCTACAGTGCAAGATATGAATACGTTGTCTTAAATCTAACCTAATAAAATGCAGTGGTAAACAAAGCACTGATTTAAAGGTACTGAGATTTAGAGCACAGCTCAGGTTTTCTGGAAGTTTGTTCCAGATGAGTGGTTCATAAAAACTGAATGCTACCTCTCTAAATATAGTTTGGATCCTGAGGACATTTAGCAGACCTGTCTGAGATGATCTGAGAGGTCTGGACAGTTCATGGCAGAGCAACTGGTCAGACATGTATTTGGGCCATAAACTATTCAGTTTATCAACCAACAGTATTGTTTTTAAGTTTGACACACTGGAAGACATAGTGCAAAAATCTGAGAATTGAAGTGATGACTCTTCTGTTCTTAGTAAAGACTCTGAATCAGCTACAGCCATTAACCTTTTAGAGAAACGCTGTAAAGGTAGTGTTACAGTAGTTAAGCCTACTGAATATCTATTTTTCTAAATCCTGCTGAGATATACGCCCTTTATATACATGTATCCTCTTGTTATATAGTGATAGTAGGCTGAAGTAGAAGCATGTAGGTGTTGAACAGAAGAGGCCCGAGAAAATAGCCTTGGGGAACTCCATGAGTCATTTTTCTGGGTAATTATAATCAACGCAAAGTAGCATGTTTCTCAAATAGGATTCAAACCAGTTTAGTACTGTGCAAGAAAGTCCCACCTAGTCCTCCAGTCTGTCTAGAAATATGTTGTGTGCAACCACGACGAATGCTGCACTCAAATGCAATAATACCAAGACAAGAAGTTGATGTCATTCTAGACCTGAACAAGAGAAGTCTTTGTGCTGTGGTGTGGTCGAAATCTCGACTGGAAAACATCACAACAGTTCTTTGGTGCCAAAAAAGATTGTACTCCAAAATGTGAAGCTTGATATGGGCTTGTAATTATTTATTAGGGAGTTGTCTAGAGTTTTCTTTTTTTGTGAGTTTTCAGAGCCTGCAGTGAGAAAGAATAGAGAAGTGTTGATTATTTGCTGAAGACATCATGGAGTAAAAAACACTTTTAATAAAGCAGCAAGAGCTGATAGTACAAATTGTGTGTATTGGTTTAAGTGGACACAAGTCTGTCTTTATTTCATAACAGAAATAACAGATTTCTTTTTGTGCCACCTGTGTTCAGCTTTTTTTAAGCCTTTGATGACCTTACTGGCTTTATAAGTCTCGTCAACTGGTTGGGGTGGAGGCAGGTGATGTTGTGGTGATGAATCTAATACCAGTGTTTAACCAGCGAATCCTATAGGTGGCAAAACAGTGAAGAAGGGAGAGGAGGAATAAGGAGATTGATCATGCTGACATCGATGCTGTGATGTTTTTGTCTTTGTGGCGCCAAGGCTGCTTCGTGTCGGGGAGAATCATCTGGTCTGGTCGATGGATGTCGCAGACTAAACAAAAATGGTCCTCTAACTTTAGATCTGCTTGAGACACTGAGACTTGTTGTTACAGTGTTTTTTTAAAATGGGAATTTAAATAAATTCATGACTGTGAAAGTCAACAATCCCAACTTTTAGTGGACTGCAGTGCTACTGTGTGGATGACAAATCAAGCCATACTCCCGTCTCACCATTTTCCTTTCCCTCCCGTTTTGACATATAACCTCCAGCTCTGTATCTCCACTCTTTCATTTCTCTCCCTCCATCAGTCAATCCATCATCCTGTCACTCACACTTTTCTCCAGCCACTTTCCTGAGCTCTCATTCGCTTCTCTGTCTCTCCCTTTCTGCCTGTCACTCAATGTTACATGCTCCGCGCCCGCCCCCTCACTTTCTCTCGGCCTCGCTACCATTCGTCAGGCCGCCTTCTTTTCACTTTTGCTCTATTGCTACAGCCTCTCCATAACTCTTTTGTCCTTTCATTAAACTGTTTTCTATTCAGTGAGATAGTCTTCTTCACCATCTATCTCCCTGTTGTCCACTCCCATCTCTCCCCCTATCTCATCATTCACCTTTTCACCCTCCTCCCCCCCCGGGTCCTTTTCCCCTCTGCTTCTTCCTGCTGTTGTCCTGAACACTGGGCAAGAAATCACTGATGCAGCAACATTTATTAATGAGCAATTATACAGGTCTTTAAATCTTGCAGCATGTGTGTTCTGGATTTAGATACTGTATGAACTGCTTCATTTAGAACTGAGACGCCTTATTTGCAACTCTGAAATTAAATCTTCTGCGAAGTGATTGCTTGCATGCCAAATGGAGAAGAGCTTTTACTTTAGCTGGGTAAAAACTGTGTCTCAATGCAATATAACATACTAAGTCTAAGAAGGTTATTATGATGTGCTCATAGTGGAAAGTGAGAAACTCAAGTACATTCAGATAGTCTGTTTGGTTTTTGGGGTCTGCCGTTGCTCGATACTATTGTCTCGCGCTGGATTGAACAAAGAAACGAGGAGCTGCTCGCAGCTGCAAAACAAACAAATCACAGATGGTGGTGAGGCATCTGGAGGAAAGAAAGAAAAAAGGTTTAAAAATGCCGTGACGTTTAATCAGCAGTGGTATTCCAAAGTCATAGATTGATTTCTGTGTGTGTCACAGCAGGGTAAGCACAAGTGTGACTAATAATGTTGATTATTACCGCGTTCCTTTTAGGTGCACGAGTTCCAGGTCGTTGATACTGTGCATGCAAGCTCACTGTCAAGGTATACAGTAAAAGATAGAATGGAGAGAATGGAGGTGGGACACAAAACAAATGTTTGTATCCTAAATACTTTGTTGTAGGAATTTAGTTTGTATTGTAGATCGTGTACGATTCAAATTTTCCGACAAATTCCTCAAAATAAACGACAAAATAAATATGTATGTCCACGTCCTTTATAATGACACAAAAGTGTTTTACTTCAGGCAAAAAAGTAGTTTTAAAATTATAGAAAAGTACTTAGTTAATTATGCAAACTTCATCATCATGTTGACTGAAATGGGAAATGAACAGCAGTCTGCAGAGCAAAGACTTTTTCCTTTTGCTCCCATCATAATTACTGCAGTCACTGCAGGCCTTCGTCAAGTCAACAGAAAGTTGTGTCGTTTTGGGCCAGTTGCATAAACCACTGTTATTTTATGTAGCAGAAACTTGTGCTGACAGATGCCAGTCAAACTGCGACTCTGGAGTGCCGACTGCCAATTAAACCGACAGAGATGGGAGAATATTCAGATTCAATATGTGTTTATTTAAAAATACTTTTTATAGCTAATTTATTCTCCTCTTCTGTAGTTAATGCATTTAAAGCAAAAAATGTGCAACTTTTGAAACTGGTGTTTACAAGTTAGTTTGGATCTATGAAATATCAAAGTTGCACAATAACACAAGCAAACTAACCGATTAAGGCAGCAGCAACTCTGTGTTCTGCAAGATAAAATTACTGTTTTTGTAAATGGAGTCTGGTGGTTTTGAATAGAGTGGTACAATGGCTGTGTCTGGTTAAACAAAAAGGATGCAACTCTTTAACAAAGATTGATTGCTGTAGACTGTAATGTTGTCGGACACTTATAATTACAAAAACAAGAATTGTTGTGCAATAGCCTAGAACGATTACATTGTAGCGCAGCGTGTATTGTGTGACTGCCGACTGCAGCTCACTCGCTCAATACTCAACTCATTTCAAGAACTGTTCTCCCCATTAGTTACGTAGACACAGAAACTTGGGAAAATGTGGTCCAGGTTGAAAAATACCAAAGTTCCCCTTCATATTTCCCCCAGGACTATTTTTTCTATAATGAATGAGAGTAATGGAGAATAGATTGTGTTTAGATACATTGAATAAAAGCTCAATCTCAGATCTATTTCTCTCCCTCCCACTCTCTTCTTCTCTGCATATCTTCCACCGATAGGTGAGTGGTGGGAGGACGTACACAGCTGAAGGTTTAGCCTCTCACAGTTAAGGAAGTGTTGGCTTCACACACACTCATTCAGTCAATCGATGATATAAACTGATAAATCAATTTTTACCTTTGTTGAGGCGCAATTAGGAGATGATTACAGAAAGACACTCATTGATCTTTAACTATTAAAGAGTTATTTGTATACCTTAACACTGAGACACACTTGTCTCCATTTGCTGCACAAACATCACTGCGGTTGTTTGTCTCGTGATGAACACAACCTATCGAAATACCATATCAGTCTCTGGGCTGAGCTGCTGCATGCCACAACTTGTGTGTGTATGTGTTGCGTGTTGCGTGTGCATAGCAGTTCCGCAATAAAAATGCAGGTATGCGGCGTGATGCGGCTGCTGTTTCACCATCTCATTCTTAGACATTTGCTGCATTTCAGCAGACGCAGGATAGTGAGTTACTATAAATGTGTACAGTACGTACAGTACGGTGTAATTGTTCCTTAGTTTGACCTGATATTACCTTGGATGCCCAGGTAAGAAACACACACACACACACACACACATGCTTATACACTCAGGCACACACACAGGACATTTATTGAGGCGAAGCTGCAGAGAAATGGCTCAGTAACGAAGGTTAAAACAACACACAAAGGAAAAGACTATTGATTGTTTTCAGGGGAAGAAGAAGAGAAACAAGACTTTCCTGCTTGAGCTGAGCCAAATTACGCTCCTGCAGTGTTATCCATCCTGTAATTTGGCAGACACAAGTTGTCAGCACGTCAATAACACCTCGTGTTATTTCTCTATTTGTACCTGAAAAAAGTTTTTTTCAGAAAACTTCTGCTCTCTCCTCAAACCTTTCTTTTTGCACCCGGCTTATATCATCTCTATCTCTGCCTCCGTTTCTTTTTTCGGTCTAGACTAAAACACACACACACGCACACACCTGCTGATTTGATTGCTGTGTTTATCCGTCATTCACTTTTTCCCTCGCTCTCCTGAAGGCCGAAGACACTCAGCGCCGGGGCTCTCTGTTGCCATAGCGATCAACAGGCTCACCTGTTGCCAACGGTTCTCATCTTCAAAAAGAGTGAGCGAGCGATGAAGGATTGCAAAAGAAATGCACAGCAGGGCTTAGAGAGGCAGCATGAACGGTGTGCAAGTGACTGTGATGTAATGTGACTTATTGTTGCCTTCACGGTGCGGTCAAAACATAGGAATTGTTAGTGTTAATCCCCACCTACTGATGTCACATTGCTTTGAAAACGCTCCATGTGTGATTTATCTGTCCCGAAATAATTACGCAATTTGTAATAACTCACAAAAATCGATGGTCAAAGTGCAACAATCACATAAAAGACGACACAGCCAAAAAGCGCCGGGGGACAAAGGTCGACACACTTTGTATTTATGCTGATCTTTTAGCTGCTAAATCCCGATCATCCGGTGAAATGTTGAGGATTAGTCATAACTAAAGAGCTTTCAGCTTGTGTAGGAAAAAAAAAACGCTCGAGAATGAGTCATGTTTTCAACCATCATTACCTGAAGACCGTTAACGGGCGCTTCACACTTTTTGAACACACTTAGACTGTTAAGGCGAGGCAACAATCACATCCAAACCATATGAAATGGCTCTCCATTGGTGGATTGATGTTAATATTCTCCCCTTTTCTCCCACTTTTATTCCTTCACAGTGAGAGGAGCTCGAGCAACTCCAGTTTTCATCACAGTGACTGATTCCAGTTAGTCAGAGTGTCTTTCGCAGAAACTCTCTGCTCACATTATGTCATTGTTTCATATGGAAATGTGGCTGTATGTGCTGACTACAGTTGGCAGGCAGCAGGACAATGCAGTCACTTGACTAGATTGTACATTCAGTGTGTGTGTGTGTGTGTGTGTGTGTGTTGGGGGGGTACATGCAATTACTCGAGCGACAGCTTTGATTACAAGACGGTGGAGTTTGCATTTATGTGAGTGTGAATACGCACAGTTTCTCTCCATTCAAGTGAGTACGTGATTGTGAGACTGTTTAAAGTGTGATAGTTATCAGTGGTGACATTGTTTACGTACGCAATCTTTAATCCACCGTGCTTGGAAGTGATGAAAAGACAGATCTGAGCCCTATACACAAACACACACACACACACACACACACACACACACACACACACACACACACACACTATCTTCCTTTCAGCTATTTAGAGAGTGTAATGTGATGAGACAGAATCTTGTGTTGTATTATAGTTTAATCAGCAGATGACAGGAAAAACGAAATCAGATCCTGAGACGCCTCTCGCAGGTTTCGGATGTGTGTTTGTGTCTGGGCACATCAGGGAGACGTCGTTTTTACCTGCTGATGGATTACATCCATTACATACATGACATCAAAGACCATATAGCAGGAGCTCTGTGGGCTCTAGCCAATTACATACAAATTGGATGTCTACAGAGACTCGATGCACATCTACATGAGTCTAAGTCTTTTAAGATATATTATACAAGGTAATCCATTACAGGCCTTTTAAATCAATCCTACCATAACCTGCGTTTGAGTGATTTCTTTTTTTGGGTTACTTTGGGGTGGTACAACAAGAAAACTGTTAACAGGCATGGGCAACTTTAACAGTGTTTTGACGTTGGGTTTCTTCCCACTTTCTCTGTGTGATATTCAATTTTCTTTAAGCTCCATCTTTGGTCGCCACCACGAGTGAAATATCTGGCTTTTAAGTTACTAAATGCTCCACTATCATTCTATTTTAGCTTGAAAAAGGCTGGAAAAGACGCTGAATCTATCAAGTTTTACGTTTATCTATTGCATGTCCGTCTGTACTAGAAGAGGGAACCCTCCTCTGTTAGGGTCTTGTTTAGTTTTAGATCCCTAGGCGATACAGATTGTGGCACAAAATTTGTGATATTTGGTGCCTTGATGAGAGCTGGGAGACCGATTCAAAACACTAAAGCTACGAGATGTAAAACCAAAACAATCGGCTGAAAGTGGCTAAAAAGGCTCGGACGATAATCTGTGGAAACCCCTGTCACGTCATATTCTTTCCATCTATTAGTCCTATAAAATAATTAGAGGTTAGTGACAGAGCTGCTTTAAGTATAACCAGGAATGATCTTTTAATTTATACTCCCTGTTCTTCAGTCTTTCATCTCTACCTGTCTGTGATTCCTGCCGTTTTTCTCTCCCCTCCTTAGTTTACACTTCTGCTAATCATTCTATCTCCATAAATCTGGCATTTAGTTTTAGTCACACTGTGTAAGACTATAAATAAATGAGAGCTCGGCTGTTCCCGCAGGAGCTAAGTTACAACCTGAATCTCAGCAGAACATAATGTTACTCTATTTCCTACAGTGATGTATTAAGTTAAAGATTTATCATTTATGAGTGTGAATGTGTGGCTGCTCTGGCGAAGTGTAATACATAATCATGGTTGAATGAGGATAAATAATGCACCTCATATTTACTCATCTTGTATCACCAGGGCTACAACTGTTTAACATGCAAGACAGTCGCTGTGCCCTCAGGTGAAACTTGTTTGCAGATGTGAACATAAGCATTGAAATCTGACAGGCGAGTAGTCATGCAGACATAGAGAGACAGATGTGTGCTTACAATTACACACACACACACACACACACACACACGGATATATGGAGAATCCAAAGAAGCTTTCAGCGGCTTTACTTTCACCAGACTGCACACAGACAGTGAGTGAGCCATGAAAGCAAACCCTGTCCCGATGAGTTTATGCATACATGCACGAGTTCAGACACCCAAACACACACAGTGAAGCAGCAGAGGTGTAAAATCCAAGTCAGGAGTTCTTTTATTTTCCCTTGAAGAAACAAACAGGGAAGCAGAAGACACATTACCTCCTTCTTATCTTTTTTTAGCCCCATTGATTTTCTCTCTCTCTCTCTCTCTCTGGTCTGTTGTAGACTAAGCATTTTGCTCCACAGTTTTAAATATCATCATGTGCTTTATTTGTGCAATGAGTATAAATTTCTGATCTTCTTTTCCTCGTTGAGTAAATTCATTAGTGTGTCATCATTCGTCAATCATTCATGTTTTTTTTGCGTCCTCCTTTCAGACGACGGGCCGTACCAGCGAGACCCGCCTCCGCCTCCTCCCCTCTGCTCTTCGTCCACAGCCAACGCTCTGTTGGAGGATCGCAGGAAGAGCCACATCCCAGAGGAGTTTGCAGGCCTCCTTCATGGATCTTCCCCGGCTTGTGAAACCCCTGACACGCCGTACCACCTCTACAACCCCAAACCACGCAAATATGCCCCTCCAGACGTCCAGAGCAGCCTGCTGCAGACCCCGGAGTTCAACATCGTGATCGGAGGAGGACCCACTCAGGTCTTCTCCAGGACAGGGACCGAGTCATCATCTCAGTCAGCCACCGGTGACCCCCAGAAGCCACAGGTGGTGTATCGGACTATCTTCCACACTAGGGTCAACCAGGACCAGCAGGTGGATCCGTCTCGTGGCTGGTCTACACTTGGCCGCCCACCGTCTTCCTATTCCGGTCAAAACGGGGAAGTTCCAGAGTTACGGGGAATCCAGACAGGAAGTGTGTCCAAGGGCGGATCAGCTGGTGCTGGCTACGAAGAGAGGGCTTGCACCCTGGGGAGGATGAGGTCCATGCCCCGCAGTGTGTTGGACCTGCAGCTGTCCAAGTCTCTGTCCAAGTCTGATTCCAACCTGGTAGCCGTGTCTCCCATACAGGTAAGATGTTGCTGCCATGGCTCATTCTTTGTGCAATCAAAGCTTTTCATTCATAAATAAAGCCCAACATTTCTGTTGCATTATGAAGGTGAGTCAAAACTTTATCACTGTCTCAGTCTTCTCAGACATTCATGAACAAGTTGAACTTCAAATTAAAGTTTACTGTAGGTCAGCACCAAGATGTCAGTTAGCCATGAAAGCAAATACATTTATTGTAAATATTCATTTGTATAAATGATGCAGCCGTGGAGGTAGTTTGCATCTTGCTGATTCACACAGAGTGACTTCAGAAACAGAAACCAGTTAGATAACATGCTAAACTGGGCCACAGGGCTCCCTGCTGTGCAGGCTTCTTATTTAATTCATAGTAAATAAATCACAAGCTAAATAGAGTCCGTGTGATAAAAAATCCTTCATTATAGATGAAACTTTGATGAGCCCATGAAAGGGCTCTCTAAACAGTGCTCTGCTGTCCATATTTTTAAGGCGTTTTTTAAACATATTTGGCAGCTATCGTCTGTAAAACAAGTTGTTGGATTTTTGCCTTGCACAGGAGGAGCACGGCTGGGGGTCTGGATCTCGTGGCCAGGGGCCTGGAAGTCCGAGCCCAGGAGAGGGTGCCAGTCCAGGGGGGAGACTGGAGAGAACACCCTCTTTCACTGCTGAGTGGGAAGAGGTAAGCTTTTTTTTTTTTTTATTTAAGCTTAATTTTACAGAAGACTAGAAATAAATGTGCGATTTAACAGGGGAAGTATCTTTAGAGGGGGCACTCAGATCCTCTGCACCCAGACCAGTAAGGTGCTTCATTTTTTCCTCCCTTTGAAATCAACTTGGCTACAACTCTGCAGAAGAAGCCCCAGTATTAATCTAACATGCTCCCACATTGATTTTTTTTCTGCAGCCAGCACTGCAGCTGCAGGGAAGACCAGATACACGCCAGAAAGTGGTTTCTATTATAGAGAGTGGAGGTCGAGGGCGCTGTGTGTTTTGGTCTCGGTGTGTTTGCGCCCGAGGCTTCGTCAGTATTAAAGGGTCTCTGACACAGATGTGATCCATTGACTAGGACACCACTGTCAGATCTCGCCCTCTTTATAAACTCTTTGGGTCACAGACACATTAGCTTCTGCTCACTGGTCATTTTTCACACCACCGGCTACACACACTATTGTAAACTGATGCTTACACACGTCGAAAATGAAGAATCTCACACTGTTTTATTTCATGATTATAAAGATGACTTAATTAGTCTCTCTATTTTTAAAATAATGCGAATACACGTGAGTGAAAGTTCGTTTGTGCGTGCCTTTCAACATTTGCATGCACACGTTCATTAGTTACTCAACGCGGCTCATAACTCACTGAAGGTGATGAATTACCATATGGAATTTCCCATAATTCTCAGCAATTAAGGTGACCTTTCCTGTTTAATTGCGAGCTACGGGAGGATGAGATGAGATAGCTTCAGGGAAAATTGTGGAGTGATATATGGGGGATTTTAAAAAAAACAAAAAAACGCAAAGTTGCTCTATTTGCAGCACATGCTCGGGAAAGAGTTGCATTATTAGCAAGGGGCGACCCACAGCACTCAGTGATATGTATGAAGATATCCATCATTAGCACTACAGGCACAATTAAGGTAATTTCCATATGTTACAAATGTGTGCTTTAATCTGGTTTCATACCTTGAAAATCGCTGAAGTGTTTATTTTGGTTATTTGGTACAGTAATTAACAGCCTGTAGCAAAATGTTGGCACTTCAGAAAGATGTGTTTAATAAAAAAACAGTGATTGCTGATCCCTCAAATAAAAAATCCAGTTCATAACAACCTGGGTTTTGTTAATCTCTGATATTAGTATTGAGATTTGGGCACAACGTGAGCAGTCATATGATCATACAGGTGTTAGAAACAAGATATTATGAATAGTATTTACAGTATGTAACGCATAACATTTAGTTTACGATTACAGAAGGGAAAGGGGAACAAGAATACTGGGCTAAATGAGATACGTACTGTGTTACCTGTTAAACAAATAAATCAGAAATAAAAAAACCTAGGCTGTTATACGCTGGATTTATTTTTTAAGGGATGAGCAATCACTGTATCTTTCTGAAGCACCAACATTTTAGTACCAAGAATTTTCAAGGTAAAGCCAGATTAATGCACAAATCTGCCGTCAAACTGATGTAGAAGAGAAAATAAGGTAATAAGGCCATTAATGTGTACATACAGTATAGCTATCACAATTCACACACGGGCTTCTTACGTAGTAGCAACATTTCTGGTGCATTCACTTTCGGTTTGCTGTTATTATTCCCTTAAAGCTACGAGCGTCCTATTTCACATCACATCTCGGCCATTTAAAATTCAAATTTTAATTATCATCTTTTCTTTATCAACACGCAGCGCCTGTTTAGCCTCTAGTTTATGGATTACATTGTGGATTAGTGCTTTGTGTGCAGTGACATATGCAGAAATTGCTACCTGTTTACCCAGCTCCTAAAATAAGGCCACCGTCATGCTCCACTAGCTTGTAAACACTTGTCAGACCCAGGCCCTTTAAACACTGGTCTCGGATCAGTCTCGGGGAATCCAGTTTTCTCTGACCCGTGGTGAGCCAGCGGTCCTGACAGGTGGATGGATGCGCAAGTCGCATAATTCAGTGGTTAGCAGCAGGTCCAGGGTCAGGGATGACCGGCTGACAGCCAGCAGCCGGACACTAATGAAGCCACTGTAGCTCCCTCCAATCCAGTCTCCCTTTTTCCTTCATCTCTGCTCTAATACATCTTTTTCTCCCTCCGCTCCTCCATGCTTCTTGAATTCACAGGGGGAATGACTGACATTCAACGCGCTGGCTGGCATAATGATCATGTTATGTGACACTTGAATCCAGAAATAGGGGTTAGCCTTATTACTGGGAAATGACTTTCCCTCGCACATGCTGTACATCTCTGAAACTCTGGTTCTCTCCCTCTCTCTGCCGTTTGTTCAGATCGACAAGATTATGAGCTCCATTGGGGCAGGAATAGGCAGTGGATTGGACATCAAGGAGGATACCTCAGGTAAAATACACACGATTATGTATATATATATATATATATGTGTGTGTGTTAGCATGAGCAAATCTGTCTGATAGGATATTTCTGGTTTATTACAACTTTGGTTGTTATTACTGTTGATAACGATACGACAGTGATAACACTGTGCTACTCATCAAAGTAATTATAGAAGAGATTCCAAGATAGCTGCCAACTGGAGAGAGAAGGGCAGTGGTTCCCAACCTGTGGGTCGAGACCCTCAAGGGGTCACTCAGTGAATCCTGAGGTAGTGAGAAAAGCAAAAGATGTTCCTCTAATCTATATATATATATATTGTAAATGACTGGGTAATATTATCTAAAAATTACTTTTACTTTTTGGTTAACTTGTTTCTAATTGGAATTATGCAACAGTAGAAACAGCTGAAGAAGAAGAAAGTCTTATTAACCACCCAGCCAAATTTGAATGATTAAAAATATCGACAAGTTTATTAAATTAGGTGTCAAAATCGGGTAGAAAATGAGCAGTACTCTCAGCTCCAGGACTGTCGGGGCTGAAGAAGCAGTCCAATAGAAGCGACTGAAAGTGTCAGATGAGTTCAGAAAACGACATGACTAACTTTAAAACACTGAACGAGATGAATTAATATCTATTAATTATATCAGGGTGGCCTTAGCGTGTCATCGAGCCACCCTTTAAGGACCGCCCACAAAATCCTGGACTTTAACCTCTATCTCCACATTTTAGTAACATATCGTTCAAAGTCTTTTCACATGTTTCCAGCAACTATTTTCCAACATATTTAATGTATTTTGAAAGAAATTTCAGAATTGGGCACGGAAATTCACTTGTTATAGTGGCTAACAATATATAAGGTGGATAAGAAAAATAATAAAATAAATAGCAATGCCCTGCTGGCTCAACTGATGGTCCACGCACGTTTCCTTTGCCGTGTCGTTCCCCCCTCTCTCTCCTAAGAGTTACAGACATTTGACACTGGTGGCTGTGGAATGTGGAGCCATCTAAACCAGGTAGTTAAACACCCTCGATGCTCATTGGTTGAGAGGAAGCCCGCGAACAGAACTCATTGAGTCAATTGATCAATAGCTGAGTGGTGGAGCTCCAGGGAAGTGCCCTGCTTCACCTGAATGAGACCTGAATTGCGATAAACCAGAATAATCCCTGTCGATATGTCGCCGTGTGTGTGGGTGATTTTAGCTTTTTTGACTTTCTCCCGCACATCAAACCCCTGTTTTCACCGTTTATTTTTCACCTGCGCACCTTAAATCATCTGCTACTCATCTCTATTTACTGCGCTCATCCCTCTCTCCTTGTGTTAACTCCCCCATCCTCCACCTCCTGATCCCCCTCCCCTCTTCCTCTCTCTCTCTCTCTCTTCATCTATGAATGCAAAGCCTCTCCTAACCATGGTTACCACAGGGAGAAATCCTGTTTGTGCCAAAGCAGCCCCCCTACCAACATTAACACCAACACACACACACATAGCTACAGCACAGCACCCAACACACACACACAGAACAAACATATAGATGCGCCTGCATGCATACACTCAGCGTGGTTGTTGAGTGTGTGCGTGTGTGTGTGTGTGTGTGTGGGAGGGAGCTCGGCTTCTTGCAGACAAAGAAGCTGGAGCTGTTGTGATGGCTATTATCAGCAGAGCGAGCCAGATATATGTAGAGAGAGCAGGGTGACGATCGACACCCCGAGAGAAGATAGAGACAGGAGGTAGACAGAGGAAAGTGAGCGAGAGAGAGAGAGAGAGAGAGAGAGGGAATGAGGGAGGAAAGCAGCGCTCAGAGAAAGAAGAGAGAGGGAGGGAGAGAGAGAGAGAGAGAGAGAGAGGAGGCTGCAGAAGCATACAGATGAGAGTGGGAGTACTTGATAAAGAGAAATCTACAGCGCAGGCAGCTCTCGCTCTTTCTCTCTCTCTCTCTCTCTTTCTCTCACACACACACATACACACTTGTGCGTGCACACACATACTCGCGCTGAAGGGAGCAGCCAAGCGAGCGCAACAGCTGAAAAAGGAAGCGGCTGCTGTGCCGTGTGCGACAAACACACAGTCAGTCGTTTTTTTTCTTTTGCTTGCGGATCTATACCTCCAGTCTTATCCAGCAGCACCCATCTCTGGCAGGATTTAACTCCAGGACGGAAGCTCTTTTTCTGGATACAACTTCAGCTCTCACCTCCCTCTCTTCTTCCCTCTGGCTGGATTCAAAGAAAGCAGCATCTGGACGCCTTTCGCCTACCCTTTTACCCGCTTGCACCCTTGCATGCTGACCCCCCTCCATCCTCACCATGCCTCTAGCCTAGCCCCTTCCTCCTCTTCCTCCTCCTTTCTTCTCCTCCTTTCCCCCCCCACCCCTCTACCTGCCTCCCCTTTTATTTTCCTCCTCCTGCTGCCTTGCCAAAAGACTCCTCAAAAGCATGGCGGGCTCTTTCGACAGCCACTTTGCCCGCCATAACATGATGTGGCAGTGCCAGCTGTCTCAGCCGGACTGCCGCTGCTACCGCGTGGACGGCTACTCCCTACTGAAGCGTTTGCCCCTCCACCCCCTCATAGGTCCCCGCTGCCCGCTGCAGTCCGTGGGCCAGTGGCTCGACTCCATCGGCCTGGTCCAGTATGAGAACCACCTGCTGGCCAATGGATTTGACAACGTCCAGTTCATGGTGAGTGTTTTCTCAAGTGTTTTTTGGGGGTGGGAGGATGCTGGAGAGCTCTTGATGCTGGTAGTTTAGGATGATGGATTTTTCTTCCCTTCTTTTTGTCTTTGCATTTGCTGTGTTTGCTCTTTTTCCTTGCATTAAATGTAATCTCTCTGTTTGTCCTCACCTCCGTCTAAGCTCTCTCTGCTCCCCTGGGTGTAGCTCATTATGATTTTCTTTGCAGTGATTACCTTTGCTCTGATCCCTTTCATTTTTCAACATATCCTCCTCTTTTTGTATCATCTTCTCTCTCCTTCTTCTTTTCCCATCATCACTGCCTCTCCCCACTGGTGCCATGTGAGGTCCTCCTACGCACAGAAATCCTACGCCACATCTCCGGCATCAAGCTGTACACATACATGCTCACAGTGCAGCAAGGATGCACGTTTAAAAGGATGCTTGTTTCAGGGGGTTTGCACACACTCGTGCACGAACGCACATAGAAACGCAACCACCTGTAGCCTGTGGATCAACCTGCTCCTGTTTTATCTGACAGCCCCCTTCAATCCACAGTGACGTATGAAGAGAAACTCGCTGGGTCATTTCGCATTCAGAAACTCTCTTTTGATGTTGCCGTGGGTGTGTGTACATGCGTGGGTTGAGTAAGACTTGTAGCCACAGGGAGAGAGAGAGAGAGAGAGAAGATAAGTAAACGGTGAAGAAGGAAATGAGAAGAACGAGAGAAAGCAATGAGAAGAGATGATGCCAGTTTGAGAGAAACTGCAGCAGGGGCAGAAAGCAGAGGGATGCTGACTGGATGAGTTTATCTGGAGTCGCAGGTTGTCACTGTTGGGGGGAAACATATCTCAAAAAATAGCAATTTTTCAGAACTAAAAAGAAAAATGTTTAAAGGATTATCCAAAAAAAAAAGCAAAAGCACTAATCCTATTATAATATTTTATCAACCACTGGAAAAGAATGTGTTTTTTATACTTGACATTTCTCCATTGAGATAAGACTCTCAGAGAGAAGCAGTTAAATCATCTTTTTCTTGACCCCCATGTCAGAACAGTGTATGTAGGTATTTGTGTATGTATTTATGTGTGTGTATATAAGTGTGTGTGTGTGTTCTGATCCACCACTCAGTGTGACCTGCATCTGTTCATTTGGTTACCCTGGCAACAGGAGGAAATGAGAAAATCTCTCAGTTTCTCCTTTTCATGTGTTTCTCCCACACGTGGTCAGTGTGTGTCTGTATGTTTGTTTGTTTGTTTTGCCCGCTGTGTTCAAGCCTCCCTTAAGGATTTAATACTAACGAATTGGCCTTGGGGCAGATAGAAAGGTGCCATTAATTGTGTGTGTGTGTGTGTGTGTGTGTGTGTGTGTGAGGACACTGTTGCTCCTCGTGTTTACTCGTCTACAAGTAAACATCTCCGATCTCTGCAGCGGCTGATCATGTTTTCCCATATTAACCAGTCTGAGACTGCTCCTAACACACCAGCATACAAACCTCCTCAGTTATGATTGACAGACATGTTCCCAGAGCATATACGAAAACAGCAACTCATGCATAAAATGACTGCATGAAAAAGTGGTGATATATACAGTCCATGGAGTCTAACACCTAGTTAATGATAAAAAGAAAATTCTCTGTGTAGGCATTTCTTCCACTGTCTAAATCCTTGCAGAGTTTGCAGTAATGCCTCCAGCATAAATGTTAGTTATCCCTTCTCTACACATTCCTTATGGTTTGCATTACAGGCTGCCCTCCACGGTTCACAGATAATCGCCCCGAGGCAAGGTTCTTATATAAAAAAATATATATTTTTACATTCTCCAATCTTAAAGCAACCTTTTTTTTTAATGTCCACTTGAGGGCAGCACAACAAGCTGCAAGAACATCACTGACATATCGCATTTCTGCATAAAGTTAGAGGAAAGACACACCGAGCAAACATGGAGGTACATTTATTTTGAGTGACTCTCGCTCCCTTTTTTAAAGATCCTGAGGGAAATATCAAGCTCCTAAGCTTTTAAATCTCCACTAAGTTCATCAGCTAGTCACTGACTTAATCTGTTTGCTTCTTTGGTTCTGGGCCAATGGCACACAAAGACTTTATCCGAGGTATTTACTGCAAACAGCTGCCTGCTGCTGCTGCTGGAAACTGCGCTGATGAGTGTAATAAGACTGAAACAAAAGTAAATCTGGAGGCTATCAAACCAAAACAATGAACTAAAAAGGCTCCATAGCTGAGAGGAACTGCTGATTAATGTAACTGGGGCCTTAATTAATTAATACGTGTTAATATTAAAACTTTTAATTTAAAAGTCATTTGAAACAGAATTAAATATGTTTTTACTCATCATCATCTGTCCATAAAGGAATTTAATTATCTAACCTAATCTGATATAAGTAAAATTAAATTCACGTTGGCTCACATTGGTTTTCCCACAGTGGTAAGCAAGTCAAGGTGGTCAAGTCAAGTCAAGGACTTTGATGCAGCAGCTGTGGCTGTTTCTTCACAAATGTTCTTTTAGCTCCAAATGTCTTTTCTCCATTAGTAATGTCCCCAGGTGCTCCCTCCATTCATTTCCACTCCCACACTTCCATACCATCATATCACATGGTTTATAGTCCCTAACAGTTTTTGGCAGTACTTCTGAGGGACTTCTCTACTCCCCTGGCCTCGCCCCTCTTGTCTAAATGTGTTTCCCAGTAGTTCAGTCGTCCTCTCTGAAATGCCTTTTGGATACAATTAATATTGAAAAGAGCCGAGATGAAACAGTCAAGATCACTTCAAAGTTCTCTGGGCCTTTCTCTGTTTAATGTTTTTCTCACGTCCTACTTTCCTGAGTGGAGTTTTTAACCTCTTTTTGCAAGTTTGTGACTACACAGGAAGACGGTTAATGTTTTCCAACCTCTGGAAAACTCTGTGGCTGCCGCAAATTGATATTAATGCAGTCGAGGCGCAGGCTGATTACATCGGCATTCGCCGAAGCTTCTTTTTATTGTTGGCCGTGGATTCTTCAAGGAGACTTTGGGGTCAAACTCATTTCAGTGCCGCAGGAAATCAAGTCAAATGGCAAATCTGAACAGAAACAAGTCGGCAAATTACAAAATAAAAGCGGGACCGGTTCAAGTTCGTCTGTAGAATTGATTGGTTTGCAAATGAATTTGACCTGAAGTCTGATCCACATCAGCAAAAGGAAGCGTACACTGTGCAGGAATGTATGCAGACATGCACGTATACACATAAACATGGACCGTTCCAATCTACCATTACCATTTACCACTAATGGGGGTCATTAGGAGTGGGCGTGTCTGGTCACCTTAACCAGCCAGTAGAGGACAAGTGTAGCTACAGTGATGGACAAATAGCAAAGGGGTGGAGTTGTTGTTATGGAGACGGCGTTTTATACGAAGGACACTGGATGGAGACTAATCATGAACATGTTAAATAACGGTACGTGCATGTGTACGCGGAGAGGGAGGGGGTGAGCCAGACAAACCGTGGAGCTGAACAAAGAAAGTGGATCTTATTGTGTGTGTTTGTGTTCAGCGTGCATACTTGACCAACTGAAATGACTCTGACTTACTGCAGAAGAGCCACAACGAGCAAACAAAGCCACATCCTTGCATCTTGCACTTGTCTCGCACTGAATGGGCCAACAGAGAAAAGTGCCTGTTATGTCTATTTTTGCAGGGTAGACAGTAATTAGCTCATCAGCCATAGCACAGACTTTTAAAAAGTCACTTTTTAAAGTTTGCCTGTTTATAGAGACACAGAGCAGCATTAGCATTCATTTGAAGTCGTGTTTCTATTCTAAGTCCAATATTCACTCTCCTCTCTTTTGGTTTGGAATTTATGGCTTCTCAGCTTCTATATGTTCCACCGTGTTTACAAGTCAGTCTGTAACTTTTGCTGCTTATGTTTGGTGCTGGAGAGCCGGTGTCCAGTGGGTTTATCAGAGCTATCCGCTGCTACTGGTGGGAACTTTGTTGATGAGAGCGAAAGAGTCTGAAACAAGTAAAGTTGTAGGCTGTAAAACCCAAACACTGAGCTTAAAAGAGCTAAAAGTGTCTGTAAGGCTTTGGGGAATTGCAGTCACGTGATAATTATCTGTGGGTCGATTGATGTGATTGATATCGATTGATGATTGAGGCCTTTTACACAGTTTGACCCATTGTTCATTGATTATTGCAGCTTTAGAAAGTGAAATTCAATTTCTCTTTTTCACACTATATTCTCTCTCACTGTTTTGGTCTCCACCAACTCTTAAGAAATTAAAATTCAGTCTCTTTTAGCCTTTAGCCAGATGGTGCCTACTCGTAGTTTGGTCATGTGGATCTGTGAAAGCAGTCTGGAAAAGGTCTGGAAACCTTTTGGTGAGAGTAGAGACTGAACCGAAACAGTGAAAGTCCAGGCGGTGGCGAGTTAAAAACCAAAACAATGAGCTGAAAGACGCTAGAACTCTGTGTAGAGCTGCGGGGAACTGTTCATCCCTTCCAGAGTCATGTTTCCTGTCACACATTTTATAATTTCACCCAGTATTAATGTAAGAATATTATATTTTTATCAGCTTTAGCAAAAGGGACGATTTAAGCTGTAACTGTATCTAATCAGAAAAAGGATGGCCTGTGATTAAAAGCAGTGTCTTAAGTTCATGCATGTCCAGAACCACTTAACAGAGGATCTTAATGGGACTCATCTATGGCAAAGAGCCCGTTCACCTTGCCCAGTCCGCTGACTGTCCCCTCATTACCATCAAACATACACACCGTCCTCATTGAACATGACATGCACGGAGACCGATTGTGGAACGATTACAACGCGATTCGTCGAAGCTCACTCGAGAGATAAACTCCTGTCAGCATCACATTAACTGATGCTTTGCGAGACGCGCAAACAAACTCTGTGAAAGAATTTCTTTCATCACGTTGCGTTATTTGGTTTCATGTAAGCACAGTGAGCTGAGAAGAAAGTTGGAAGACGGAGCTTTGTGTTTGGAATCACAAAAACCAACGCGGGCACATAGATAGCATAAACGGGGGAGATAAAGCATGATGCTGTGCAGCGCGTACTAAAGAAACAGCAGCTGATAAGAGCAGCCACGAGGCTAGTGAAATTATTTTAGCCCAAGTGTTCCTAAGAGGAATGGAAACAACAATATTTGAAATAAAACAGTGCCACTATCCATATTTAATTCAAAAGGTGGCAACTCTAATCCCCCTCATAAAGGAATTTATTATTCTGGAGGAGAAAGTGTTATGAATATCAATCCACCACCACGTTAGAGAAGCTTAAGCTTCTTCATGTGCACATAAAACCGGTGAATGTAACACCGACAAGTTTGCAAAGAAGCCAGAACGAATTTGAATTATAGGCTAAAAAAGTGCAAATGAGGACAGAGGAGAGATGATAGTCGGTGAGTGAGGGAAACGAAAAGAGGACTACTTCTTTGATGGCAAAGCAAAGAAACGAGAGAGGAGAAGCGAAGGATGAACACAGGCATGAAGGGAACAGAACAGAGGGAGAGATACAGTAGGCCAAGCATGATTTGTAGTACACGTCTAAGCCTTTCGGTGCAGATAATGGCCTTCACTACCATGACTGAATATCAATTTTTTGCCCCTATCTCCAGTCTTGCCTCAACCCCCTGCCCCCTTGTATGAATTTTAATTCCTGCATTCAGAGTGCGGATGTGTCACCCGCTGCGCTGCTGCTTATAAGTGGTGTGGTCAAAGTATCATAAGCTAACCACAGGCCGTGGCAATTTGATCAACACGGTGGATGCTGAACACCGTCTGCCCCCTAGCAGAACAGATTGTTAGTGTTGGTACCAGTGCTGCATACCAAGTATTTGGGTATTTATCACACAATATGCAGGATGGAATAACTGTATTTACTCATAGAGTACAAAACAAACACTGCAGGCGTCAGGAGAGGAGGAAGGAGTTGGTTCGTGTCCCTCATTTATCCTTACTCGAGTAATATATGAACCTATGGGATGTTTATCCCATGATCCATCATGTGCGTTTGGAAATGGCAGATATAGCACAAGCATAATGTTAAGACAGAAAGGGAAACAAGATAAGAGTAAGAAAGAAGGAGCATTAAGGAACTCTTTCTGTGGGGATCCCAACAGGGAGCAATTAGTTATGCCTTTGAATCCTCCGTCATTACTCCAGCTCCAGCTTTGCTCTGCGCTCTATTAATCAGCCTGGGAGCTGATCTATGAACTGCACTGTTGTCACAAAGGCCCCGGCGTACAGGTTGGTGGAGAAGGAAGGAATAAGTTCAGCCACAGGATGAGTCCAATCAGTTGCTGCAGCCTTACAGGGACAGACTAGTGGAAGCCCTGGGGAGGAAGTTATTTATACTAATAAGCCTGCAGCAACATCACTCACTCTTTAAGGGGGGGCTTCAAGGTATGTTGACATTTTAAACTTTCATCCATCCAGGTAAAGTTCAGAGAACCTGTCAGGGGGCATGAGATATTAAAAAAAACAAAACAAGAAGATGTCCATGGATTAATAAACGAGAGCGTGGATTAACAGATTAACAGAACGTGTGTTTGGTTTAGCAATCTGTGCACTGGATTAATGAAACGAGGTGAACACAGAATTTGGAAGCACACAGTAAAGACGCATTAGATGCATAATTTATACACGAGGTGAAGGCCAGGAACGTGTTTTTGAGTGACAACATACCATGATGCATCAGCAGCTGTCACGTGGGGTGTCAAAGGTTTAAGAAACGTGTTTCCGACCTGAATCTAACTTGGATTTACTCTTAAAGTTCCAACGTAACGTTTTAAACTTTAAACTTAGACTGTTTGTCTCAACGTTTGCTAGTTAGTAGCACCACTCCTGCCTTTTTTTTTGGCACATCGCAATGTTTCTTGGCGTGTCACCGCCACAAGCTGCCAATAAGTCGAATAGCCGAACTAATGTTTAAATAATAATATGGTTTATGAATCCAAGAGCACAGATTGACCAACCTACCGCGAGTTCAAGCACCATGTGAGCAGATTTCTGTCTCTTTTTCGACCATATGACTCCATAAAACTGTACCGTCCTTCTGTTGCATAACGTGTGAGGTTTTCCCAGCATTATCCTCATTCATGTTTTTTAGTAGAGAGCCACACATTCACGTCACACACAGTGTGTCCGAGAGGATTCTAGACTCTAATCTCCTGGTTTGGAACGTGCAACATGTTCTAAAGAACCATAACATTTCCCTCCACCTTTCTCCCGTGTTCGACATTTTAATCACTTGTCAGGTCTTGACCAGTTTGTAGACGGAGACAGTTCAACGCCCTCCAGTTAGAATGTAAATGCCCCTGTAATTAATTGTGTAGAGCTGAGGCTCGCAGAACCCGGAGTCTTAGAAAGTAAAGCCACCTGAATTGAGATTTTTTCCGGTGAACGTTCGCTTCAGGACGCTGCAGTGAAAACTCAACGACAGCCATCTCCCATCTGGAATTAAAATGTCACAGCCTCGGAGCAAAATGTCCTTTTTTTTTCGAGAGCACGCCCAGAGTCGACATGTGGGACAGAACTAAAGCAGAGGGAAGAAGAATCTGTTATCTACCTGCTTTTTCTTCCCATCATCTCTTGGATGTTTAGATCCGTTATTAGTGTGACAGGAACGAGATGTCGACGGACTGACAGGTGTAATCCTTCCATCCTACAGCAGTGTATACAGTATACAGTGTGTGTGTGTGGATGGTCCTGAGTCTGCCTTCAGGCGGGTCACACACTCCCTCTCCTCTTCTTTCTTTACCGTCATTTTGGTGATTACCTTGCTTTACTTTTCACTTCTGTCTGAATCTATATTTCTGGCTGAGTTGGCCTTTTCCTCCATGCTGCAGCTGTCTCTAGCGTTCCGCAACTCTTCCCATCCCTCCACCTTTCCTCTAATGATCTGTCTGCAGGGGGGGAATGACTGAAAGGTCTTTTAAGGTTTCCCATTGGATTAATTAAAGGTAAAAGTCTGAATCTGATACCCGTACAGGCTGCTCTGTGTCTGTGTGCACCACAGTCTTAACTAAGAATATAAAAACGTGCAGCCTCTTTGCTGTAGGTTTTCTAACTTTCCTGTCTTTTATTAGCCGAGTTGTTTCTGATATTTTTACTCAAAGATCTCGGTCTTTGATGCCTCGTATGCTGAGGCCTTGTATGATTACCATGAGTGTGAGTTTGATGCTGATTTGTAGATGAACTGCACATTGCTTTTTTTGTTAATGCTGTTTATTAGTTTTCCATTATCATTACAAATTGACATGGACCTGTAATGCCCCCACTCCCCCAGATGTTTCCCAATCACACAAAAACAGTTATTAACAGTTAGTATGACTAACAAAAGGAAGCAACAGCACAGCAGCACCTAAATACATAAAGAAAAACCATCAAGAGCTTCACTCCAGGCAGAATTATTGACGTCATTCTTGTCTAAAAAGGAGATACTTATATCATTTAAAACACTGTAAGATTGTTACCTTATTTTATCTACCACCAGCATCATCTATTTCTCATCATGTAAGTTATCTCCTCTAACACCTTACATAATGCTATATTGTTAATCCTCCCAGATCACAGTTTGTGATCAAAACATTGTCACATTTATTATTTTAATTATAGAAGAACTCGTGTTCGAGTTTGATAAATACATTCTCACCTGTCAAAGTAACACTCAACACAAAGTGGCAAACCAGTACTTTACTTTGAAAACCTCTGGAACGCACACATGAACTGAACCGGCAAAATAAGAAGCCATGATACGAAACAAACAAAGAGTCTCCTGTGGTAATGTAACAATAATTAAAACACGATGATACCCGTGTTCCACACAGCCGTACCAAATGAAAACTATTACCACGCTGTTAGGATTCGTTTGTGTTGTGCAAACATGCATTTTTATTACTGTTGGAAAGTAATGCAGCGCAGGCCTTGCATCGCAATGTGCATATGAAGTGACAATGGAACTTGAAAAAGAGCTTTAAGGCTCTGACTTTATTTTTACACAGTACGGCAATAAATGGAAAGAAATTAGCTCCCTACAGTGGGAGAAAAAACACATAAGTATCCAGAACTGATACAAAAATGCACAGGCAAGTGTACATCATCAAAACTTCCCTTGTCCTCTATAAAGTAGTTGTAGTGTATAAATATTATCCCAATAAACTGCTACTAAGACTGTTTTAGTACAGGACATGACTGCTGAGTACTGCTATTGTATTGATTTTTTTGTGTTTCTTTGTTTTTCTGCCAGGAAACGCTCATAAAAGTCGAAGCCTGTATTGAATATGAACCTATAAACGGTAACCTTAGCTGTTGTTTTGTCACTCTGCAGGGCAGCAATGTGGTGGAAGACCAGGACCTGTTGGAGATAGGGATCCTCAACTCGGCCCACAGACAACGCCTCCTGCAGGCCATACGGCTGCTGCCCAGGGTCAGTACATTCATTAAATATGAACTCTATGATCTGTGTTTATTGTAACAGTCAGATGCAAGTTACATCAATTCATCAAACTCGAAACTACATTTCAAGTCTATATTTAAGGTTACATGGTTACTCTAATATAAATGTGAGCTGCAGTCAGTCCTTTATTTTTAGTATAAAATTCATAAAATCTCCTGCTCCATATAGTTTTCAAGTGATGTAACTCTCTGTGGGTGGTCAGGTTTCTTTCTGCATGTTCTGCAAGAACACTGAAACAAGGTGCCAAGTTAATGGAAGTTTTAGGAAAATATGGACTAAGACGCATGACTAAAGATCGCAGCATCAAAACCACATGAAATGAATTGATTCAAGAAACCGCTCACACTTTATCTAAAATCCACTGAGATACAGATGAAAACACACACACACTTTGGTCAGAGAAAAAAATCTTTTGAAGGGAAATAATACAAACACTTAGAGACCTTCAGGGAAGTTTGAGTAAGGGCAAATGCTTTTTGTGTAACACGAAGTTGATCAAAGGTGTCAGACTGAATGGAGAGCAGAAAAAAGAGAGTCTACGAAAGAGATGACGCAAAGAAAGAAGGAAAGAAAGGAGCTCAGAGATAAACAGGATTCATACAGACACCCAGAAAACTTTGATCTCCAGTCTCTTCTCACCCCCGTCCATCCATTTAAAAGACTGTAAAAAAACACACGTAGGCAAACGCATGCTCAACTTAAAGTGGAGGATGTGGGATGTTTGTTTGAAGCACCTTAAACTCTCTGGAGCTGTTTTGACGCCGAATGAATTATGAATCATCTGCGACGCTCTCAAAGTATCTCACTCGAGGCGGTAACCCCCTGCTGTCGGTGTCCTGTTGTGCCCTTTCTAAACATTAGACTTGCGTTTACTCGTTTGCACTGCAAATATATGAGAAGCATGCGCTTTTACTCCAGCGACGTAGTTAAAACGTCGTGCTCTAACTTAAAAATTCACCTTGTAGGGAGCTCAGTGGCTCCTGTTTTCCTCCTGTACTCTGCCGAAATGGAGGAAATTCTCTATTTTTAATGAGCCCCATGAAGAAACGAGGCTTTTTCAGCAGTATGGAGACGGGAAAATTAGAAAAAATTCAGCACAGCAGTCGGATATAGCGTAAATAGACTCCGAACAGCTGAGATGTGTGTGTAAGGAATAGGCATGTAAGCTGTAAAGCATTTGTGCAGAGCGTACCTTAAGATACCAGCTGCTACAGAGCTCCAGGTCAAAGGTCGTGCGCCATATGTGCAGGAAAAACAACACAACACATCCAGCATTTCCTCGTAGTATCACTATATTTATGAGAACATGGAGGGGGGAAACAAACTCACGTCATGAAAACAGTGAGTGTGCAGAGATATTAAGAAATATGCTCAGCAGTGCAGGATGTATTTCAAACTCTTGAGCTGCAGAAAAGTAAGAAAAAGTTAAAAATACATCTCTGGAACTTTTCTCCCTGCTCTCTCTCTCTCTCTCCTCCGAAAAGGTGCGACCTATCGGTTACGATGGCAACAACCCCACGTCGGTGGCAGAGTGGCTGGAGTCGTTGGAGCTCGGCGACTACACCAAGTCCTTCCTCATCAACGGTTACACCTCCATGGAGCTGGTCAAAAAGATCTGGGAGATCGAGCTCATCAATGTGAGTCATTTTCACATCCTTCTTCTACAGTTAAGCCTGAAACATGTTGAGGCAGGTGATATTTTATTTATGTCCCTGCTATGAAAAGACCAAAGTATTGTCTGTGGTTCCAAATCCTGATATATCTTATTTATCTTTGTCACAAACCTCCATTGTATAAACACACACACACACACACTGTAGTTTATTTTGAGTCTATCCCACATACACCATCCTGCTGCTGTAAATACACGCCAGTGCACCAAATGCGTATTAATCCACGGCTGAAAATAGTTCTCAACAATGACTGAGCCTTTTTTTCAAAAAAACACAATGAACTCTTTTTAAAAGGGGGGCGACCCAGGGAGAGTTTCTAAAAAACCTAAAAGTAGTTTTGACAAAATAACCTTGCCAGCGTTTTCTGGAGTTTTTTTAAACCACATCTCTCGGTTTGTTCCATCAGTGGTTGGATTTAGCCCCAGTTGCTCAATGTTGTGGCCAAAAGGCATGAAGTTTAAAAGATGTGGGAATTAACCAGACAATGTGGAAAATGTAAGAGAGCAGTTTGAGCAATACGAGGGGGTAAAAGTCAGGATATCGCAATACTAAATACATTTTTTTACGTCTTCATTAGAAAGGAATAGGCTCAGGATTGAGTGTCACAGACAGGGGTGAGACTGATATGCTTGCACTGTAAAACTTCTTTTTCTTTTTCAATCATCACTGATGCTATCTCGATAATAATACAGTAATCCGTCTTGTGCTGACACGCAATCATGTGTGACAGGTCAAACTGCTTCCTCACAGGGAGTTTTTAGCAGCCTCTGATGGACATATTTTCTTTGTAATGAAGGACATCAGCTTGGCCCCTTTGAGAAGCTCGGTGTTTGTTGGTTCCCGAACCCTCATCGCTCACCTCGGTGACAGACTGAATTTGCTTCTCCTGCTCAATATATCACACCGGAGACCTATACATCAGCTCACGCACAGGCTTTGTCCTTCCTATCCGAAAACACGGCTGAAGTCGATGTGAAAGATGCCGAGGCCATACAGCGCAGAATGCCCATCAGGCATTTCTCCTCATTACTGTGAAATGCGTGCTAAGAATACAAACAGGAAGGAGGTGCATGTCTGCTCTTATATCACAACATTTTTAAAGCTTTTCGTCGTGCACAGCTCTCCGTCTCGCAGAAGTTTGTGCTTTAAAATGTGCAAGTAATAAAGAGCAAGTAGATAGTTTGCAGCTGCGTCCCCCATGATTGAATCCGCTCCTGTAAATATCAGTGATGCCGGATGATAACGAGGTTTGACATTTGAGCTCCTGTGTTGTCACAAGTAGTGCTGGTTTATGATGCGATTTTTAAAATCTTCACTACAGATGGCATTTGCTGCGGTTCGATCCTGTCGGAGCGATGTGCTCTTTTGATGCTCCCAGTGTAACGAAATCATGCTCGATTGCAGAGGGCGCCCGCCTGGCTGATTTCAATGAGAGAGAGAGAGAGAGAAGGGGTGTGTTTCCTTCCCAGTGGAGGATAAAGTGATAAAGTGATGAGTGATCAGCTGGAGGAGGTGGAGAGGGAGTTATATAAGCATGTGGGATGCAAGATGTTTCACAGCGCTGGGGATGCCGCCCACATGCTGCGCTTGTATGTGTGTGTGTGTGTGTGTGTGTGTGTGTGTCTCTAGATGCATATGTGAGATAGAGAACGTGTTAATACATGCTTTCTTTGTGTTTATGTATGATTTCAAATGTATCAGATACGAGCCAAACATCAATCTCCTCTCTGTTATGGAAAACAGAAGAGCCTTGATGTCTAACTGATGTCTACATGAAGCGTACATACACACACTACATGCTCCTTTAGTGCTTCTGTTGAGAGCTGTATGTGCTAATTGTATGGCACAAGATTTCTATGAAGTGAAGCTGCTCTGCAGTGCACAGTGAATCCACTAGAGGCTGCACAAGTACACAACAAGGGCCAGAAATATGTGTCTGCATCCTTTTAAAGTACATAACTAGTCTTTTACAGCAGGTACATCCACTTACAAACTGAACACGACTTACTTAACTCAGAGCTTTATTTACTGCAGTGCAAAATTCTATAGCTGTTTGCAGGAATCACCCTGGGAAATTATAAATAAAGTCACCCTTGATTGTCTTGTCCTGACCTCGACCCAGGTCCAGCACCTTTGGGATAAATTCAAACAACACGGGTGTGATGTTAGGTGTCCTCATACTCCTGGCCATGTAGTGTTTTATTTTATCGATCTTGTGTGAGTACGTGTGAAGTGTGTGTGTCCGCTGTACGAGCTGTCCTCACGAGTGTGTACCTCTGCAGCAGTACGCTGTCACTGAAGGAGTCTCAGGGGGGATCGAGAGGTCACTACTGTACCTCAGAGAGGTGTGAGTGCAGAGATATAACAGCAGGAAGATAAAAGAGTGATGTGGTGAAGGACACACACACACGTAAGAGAAACAAGGTGATAGAGAGAGGCAGGCAGAGGACAGTGAGTTTAAATAGAAGTTGGCCGCTGCCTTCATATAATCACCAGATAATCGCCATGGACAACAGATGCTTTGGTGTCCAGGGAGACGAGAGAGGAGTGTTAAGCATTGTCAGAGCATTTTAAAATAGAAGGATACAAGTGTGTGTGTGTGGGTTTAGGTGTGTTGGTGTGTCCTTTTGATTGGGCACATATGTGCAGCCCTGCTGTTGCGGGATTACAAAAGCATCTCAAAATACCTTTTAATCCTGCCTGTCTCCACACACACACACACACACACACACCCAACACACAACATACTGCAGGCAGCGAGCAGGTGCAGCTCTTTCTCTGCAGTATATTGTGTGTGTCAGAGATTGTTTGTAGCTGTGGCACTCAGGTTTTATGTCAACGGAGTAGATTGACTCTTCTTAGTCGCACCTGAGCCAAGATAAGTTTAAGATTTAGTCTGCAGGAGGAGTATTTACTGACTGTCTCAGTGTTTTTGTACTTTTGATGTAGAGACCTCCATCTTTCCTAACATCCTCTCCCTGCTCGTTTCCTTTATTCCTATGACATTTGTTTGAGTAACAAAACTCTGACACCAAACTCATTATATTTACTGAAGCGGCTGCTGAGACGTGAAAACGAAGCACGATGAGGCAAGGAACTGATTTTAAAAACATATTCAAAAGAGGAAATGCTGCGGTAAACATCCATCAGTCTACAAACTTAACAGTGTGACAATACAACACTGTTATTTCTAGGTTTATTAATCCCTCACAGTTGTTTGGAAGAAATATTTTGTGATAACTCTGTTGGCAGAGGTTCATCTCACCTGGTGACTTGTTTAAAACTTGTCTGACTGCTCTTTCATTCTTTAAATTCTCTGCAGAGTTTTCTTACTGACAGAAACGACGACTAAAGCTCCATAAATGAAGACCCAACCTGTTATAAATCAGAGGCAAAAGGAACAACGTCAGTGTACATACAGTGTGGACAGTCAGTTGAACTAAGCCATGTAATCTGCTGCACTGCTCTGTATTAGAGCGAGAATTAAAAGACCTGAAACCAAAACCTGATAAATCAGACTTTATATATTTGAATTATTAACTTAAAGTTAATAATTAATAAGAGTTCAGTATTAAAAATGGTTGAGTAAGTGTGCACATGCTGCTTATAATTGAGTTTTTTTAAAGATTATGCTAAGATTTGACTAATCATCTTCCCCTGAATGGGGAAACCTATAGTGCAAATTAATAAGTGATTAACAATGATTTTAATATATCAAGTAATATATCTAACAATTGGTGGTTACAACAAGCCAAATGAGCATTTCCTTGCATTTCTTCACTGTAAACGGAGTGTGCAGTTTTAAAACATGTCTGCCGTTTAAGCTGCTTTGTGCCCTGAATTCCCCCCTGAACCCAAACTAATTTAAAGGGCCGTGTCAGGTACTTGAGATTGTGATAATGGAAAGACATTATGATTCTATCAGCCTGCTTTTAATATCACAAGTCTCCTGGTAAAATCTGTCAGCTGTCTCAAGAATAATTTACTGTCATAATCTCTCTCGCTCTATGAAGCTTCGGGGCTTGTTTGGTAATGTCTGAAAAAAATGCACTGGCATTGAAAACCTCGATGTTAAAAACCTTTTATACTGTCAGTTTTTGATTGGAAGGAAAGGCCTGATTCTTATTTGAGTATTTGAAATTATATAATAACATTAGTCAGACAAAAACCTTTAATTGAGGGATGTAGAGTCAATACAGCAAAAAAAAAGAGGCAAATTCTGCATATGAGCATAAATAAGTTGGTGAAAATACATTAATTACATCTATAATAATGCTTCTAAAAGTCTTGATTGTTTGGATTCTTTGTTATTGTTTGAGTGTGTCGAGTGCAGATGAATGGACCCCTCATACAGTATACATATTCATTTCCCTGCAGTGCAGTGAGCTGCAGATACATCCTGCATAAATCCACATGGTGGTGCTGCTGCCTCTCAGTTCACTCGGGGCCGACTCGTCCTGACGCGAGTAAAGTACAAAACAACTGCATCAAGGCTGCAAATTGCTCTCATTTCAAGTGAGTCCTCAGAGAGCCCAGAGCGAAGCAATTAGAAATGGATTTCGTTTTGGAAAAAGCCACGTTCGCGGCGGTGGAGTGCAGATAGTTTCCGGTCCTCAAGGAACAATTCCCTTAATGTTTTCTAGATGAGTGGGCCCTGATATCGCCGAGGAGGGTGCCTCCAAATGTGTGTTTGTGTGTGAGTGAGAGCGTCCTTGGGTTACCTGTGTTCGGTGCTGAAAATGGAAAGCATTTGATTTCTGGTCTTCCACCTGTTCCTGCAGATCAGCCGATAGCTGCATATCGGTAAATCGTCAGCAGTTCTCCTCTCATATTGTTTAATTTGTCTAATTTCTGAAGGAGATAAACTACAGCATTTCACAAAAGGCTTTAACAAGTTATCGTGATAAAGTTCTGTTCATTGATTTGAAAAATACCTTCAGTGGTCCATGTTCCCAACAGGTTGAGTTTAGAGACACACAGGCAACTTTCAGAGATGTAACTATCTGGTATTCCACGATATAAAAGCAAAGACGAGAGAATGGCTAGAAAAGTCAGCAAAATCTTTGTAGAATATATTGTTTGTATTATTTTTAAAAGTAGAAGTATTCAGATATTCCACTTGGAGATCAGCAATGTGAAAACAAGTAAAAGTTCAAAAGTACATAAGTCTAAGCATCAAAATGTACTTAAAATATCAAAAGTATTCATTTAAAATGTGGTAGCCAGACATGGTAGAGCAAAATATACTACCTTACATACTCTTGTGTAGTTCAATCTATTATATTATTATTATATATTTTATAAACTGATCATAAGTTTGTATGTAAAAAGTAACCATAGCTGTCAGATGAATGTAGTGGAATAAAAACTACTGTACTTCCTGCTGAAATGCGTGAAACTGAAAGTATAAAGTCACATACAGTTGAAATACTCCCAGTACATGAGTAAATGTACTCAATTACTTTCCCCTACCGTAGTTACTATCCTTCCCGGCCATCATTGCAGCCCGTCAGATTATCAGATTCATCATCATCTTGGCCTATCACAGTTAAGTAAATCTTTAGTTCTTCATGCCTGTCTCTTGCATGTGAAGGCCTGTCAGTGTGCGCTCACTGTGAGTGGGGAATGCGGGGACAAGTCAGGCCCTGTAGGTGAATCACACAATTATTACAACATGTTGTTTCAGGAGGTACACACACACACACACACACACTAAAAAGTGACTAACTGTCTGTGTGTAACTGTACAATGGGTCCAAAATAAATTGAGGACAGTCATGAGAGTTCATCCTTTCTTCTACTGCTTGTACTCCGTTGCCATGACGGCTACTAGTTACCATAGAGACTAGAGATATGTGCTCCTGGTATAAATGAAATGTGTTTGTGTGTGTGTGTGTGTGTGTGTGTGTACTGGATTGCCTTTTCCTAACACTACTCCCCATACACTGAATTTGTGTGTCATGTTCCCGTGCTTACCACCTCCTTTGTCACCTCTCCAAATGGACAGATTGTCTCACATCCAAGTGCCAGATGGTTCCTGCCTTCGTTAGACACTGCAGGATTAAACCCTATATATCAGTACCTACACACACACATGCATCCATACCTCCGTTATGACTTTTCACACCAGAGAGACGTCTGCCTGTGTGTTAAGCTATGTAACGCGTGTGTATTGTGCCGTAGGTGTTCATGCGTGTCCGATGTGTTCAAATAAGTGAGGATGCAGTACGTTCACATACAGTATGTGTGAAAAGGGAGTGAGTTGTAGCTTTCATGTGGGTGGATTTGCCTCAGGACTGCAGTGTACTTCATCGTCCCTGCCTGCCGATATATCGCACTCCCGCATCCTTATTTGGCCTTCACACTTCCCTGTTGTAGCGTTCACCGTGCCGGAGCTAGTGTGGGAGGTGTCAGGAGAGAATGTGTGTGACCCCCTTCCGAGTGACCTTCAACCTGTAGCTGCTGTGGAGCTGCAGCTGCCGGTCTGCCGCTTCACAATCAGCATCCTCGCTTGGTGGATCAAAACAGGAATGGATTAACGCTCTGCAGATGTTTTCACATGATCGGTGTTTAGTGATGTCACTTCTTTCCTTATAGGTTATTTTTGGGTTCGATTGGCAGGCAGCACTCGAGTCCATTTAGTGTTTTTTTTTAGAAACTTTTAATTATACAACTTCATCCTCATCTGCTGCTTCCAAAGTCAGCGATAAACCTCAACTAAACAACTGAGCCAACATGGATTAAAAGTCTTTAACGTGGTTGGAAAAATTGGACATTTAACCATTAACGATGGAGATCATGACATGAAAATGACCTTTGAAGCACATCAAGTTGTCACTTATAGTTGTATATAATAATATAAACGTGATATTTTCTCACAGAGGAGACAAGAGGAACGGAGTCATGCACTATTTTTGGTTTTTATCCTACTGCGTCACATAAGTAGACTCTTGTAAAAGACAGAAATAGTCCGAATGACGTCAAGCTTTGTGGATAGGATTTCATTTATGTGACACACATGTGAATATATATATACACTCTCTCACATAAACACATTCTCATGTTTAATATAATGCACCGAACACGGTCGCACACAAGCGAAGGTGCCGTTCCAGTTGTGTCCTGTAGTCAGCTGAGTCAAACATGCTCAGTTTACTTACCCGGATAAGGATATTTGGTTAAAACATCCTGCATGTATTCATATAGGTAGTCATATGTTACACAAGTGTGCTGAAGGTGACCGTGATGACGTAGCTTTGAGGTACATGAGGCCTAAAGGAACATTTCACAAGAGTAACTGAGATCAGATAAACCAGAGTTTTTCTGCTCTGAGCTATTTCCTGACAAATGTCTAAACTTGTCTGCGTCTGTAGGTGAACAGATTTTAAAGTGAACGTGATGTGTAAGGGTCTATTTCATAATGTTAGGCGACTTCCAGGTCTTGGATGGGCATCGAACTCTTTTGAGGTTGGTGGCTTCAGGTTTAGGGCTCTGACCATGAACTGCTGCGTCCCTGATTCATATCTAGAATCGCTCTCTTCCCTCATTTACTTTATTCTGTACGCTGTTGGCTGACTAGGAAAGGTATAAAATGTTCCAGAAATCACTCTCCCAGTTGTATCATCATCGTTAATATCTGCTTCTTTGATAAATTATCAAAGGTACAAGCTTGTGCACATAGAAACGTGTGGAGAACAGTGGAGCGATGATTCCCGGTGAGCGTTTGCCGAGCAGTCGCATTTTGTAGAAACACTGAGAGGTTTAAATCAAGCTTACTTTTAGATTTTGGGTCAGTTTTGGATGAATTGAGCATCCATGATGCTGTGTTTTGTGCCAAATTGCAACAACAGTGTGTTTTCTTTCACACCTCTGATTGGTTTCTTCTCCATAGCAACAGTGGCTAAGGCTAATCAGCACTGTATTTAGAGCCTTTGGGTACACCTGACTCATCATTACGTATTTTGGAAAAAGGCTTGTTCTAATTCATAGAAGAGAACTGATATACACTCATGTCTGTACAGTAAAAATAAAACGACAGCCAGCATCCGTGTCGCTTAGCACAAAGACTGGAAACAGGCGGAGACAATTCTTTCAAATAGGAAAAGTTTCAGACCCTGTTTTTACACTTAGAAATATTGGGATGAAGATACTGCTGCTGCTGCTGAACTGTCTCAACTCACGCTGCACACAAACACACACATTTACACTCCCTGTGAGCCAGCACGAGCTTGTCTCTGTACGGGCCCAGCATCTCCATAGTGACGAGATGGGAGAGGAGGAGGAGGAGGAGGTGGAGAAAGAAGAGGAGGAGGAGGGGGGAATGTAAACTGGGTAGAAAGAGAGAGTGTGTGTGTGTAGAGAGAGAGAGAGAGAGAGAGAGAGAGCGCTCAGGCAGAGACATGTAGGAGATGTAGTCTGGCTGCCGCAAGCTGAAGAAAGAGGAGGAGTTGGTGAGCGCTGGAAATCTGCAGAGTGAGAGTGAGAGAAAGGGAGACAAAAGCTGGTGGTGAGGAGGCGAGGAGTAAAGCTAGGAAAGCTCGCTTTAAAGACAGAAGAAGAAAAAGAAGGAGGAGGAGGAGGAGGAGGAAGGAAGGAAGACACAGTTGTCCTGGACAGCAGGAAAGCAAAGGAGCAGAAGTGTGAGAGGAGAAAACACAGCGCTGAAGACAAGCTTTCATTTGGATTAAGTCCAGTCTTCAGGAGAGAGGTAGGTAACCCTGCGGGGGGATGAGACAGGGAGTGACTGATGAAGAGGAATATATCTGAATATCTGTTTTGTTAAAAAAAAAAAAGGAATAGAAAGAGAGAGAACAAGATATGATGATGAGCTCATTGATCCTTTTGTTCTTCGCTCGCTGTTTTATTTATGCATCGTTCATCTCCGTGCTCGGCGAGGCTGAGGTGATTACAACATAGCAAACGCTTCCAAGGCGCTCAATCAAAACTGCTGACTGGGCTAATTTACTGGCTGTGTGCACGTGTGTGTGTGTGTGTGTGTGTGTGTGTGTGTGTGTGTGTGTGCGTGCGGGAGTTTGAGATAAATGTTTTTGTGCATCTTGTGTGTGGGAGGTGTACGTCCTCAAGCCACCTGAGAGAACGAGTTCAGCATTGAACCGACCGTGTTTGGATTAAACTTTAAGTTTGCTGCAAACTCTCATTATCATAACACAACAGATGATGTGGAATCATGTTACTTTTCTTAGCCGCGTGAGAATTACTCGGATGTTTTCTTGACATTGTGTACTGAGTGCATTTGTGGTTATCTTGTACTTGATTCCAGCCAGAACTTGGACCGACTTTCTCACATTTGTAAATGTCACAAGACTTTCAGAAAGCCAAGTTAAATCCATGTCAGTCGAGTAAAGCAGAGAGAGAGAGAGAGAGAGAGAAAAGCTATTACTACTACTACAGTTACATTCAAATCCAACTGCTGCCCTAATTTGTGTCCTGTCTTCATTTGCATGCGCTAACGTACTCTTAGAAGATGGCAAGAATCTGGGACGAGACCAAGAAAGAATATAGCTGCTTAAGAGGAGGGGGTGTTGTGGTTAGTTTGTGAGAGTCTAAGCAGGGATGAAACTATCAACAAGGAAGGCTAATCCACTGTCTCATAATGACTGTTTTCATCTTTTTAATCCCAGCTCTACTTTGTTTCTGTGCCGTGACATTTTAAAGAAACATCGCTGATTACCAAATTACTTGACCTCAGCTTCAGCTGCAGGTGTCCCGGCTCAAAGTTGCCCCAAAAAAATCCACTGGCAACCCAACAGTCAAACGGGCAAGATGATAAACTAATGTTTTCTAGCCTGTACGGGCTTGTTTTCCAACAACGATAAAGGGAAACAAGGCGACAGTGTTGGTGAAAGGAAAGTAAGTGAGGACCTTGCGGGAGGTAAACAGAGGGAAAGTATGAGGCAGGTCCCGGCAGGACGACGTAATGACAAGCATTTTGTCTTCTACCAGCTGTTGAAGAACAGACAAAGATTGAGCTGGAAATGCCAGATGCTTTTTTTTTTTTTTTTACCTCAGACGCCACTCGATCAATCATCATCTCGCCCTCCTGTTCATCGAATCGTCAGCGCGGCGAGTCACAGCAATAGATTTCCCTTCAGTGACCGGCATTAGTCAGTAGGGCTGTACAGAGAAACCACAGCGTGATGAATGACGCTGTGAGACACACTGTGGCTTTGAATACAGTAACCGGTGTATTGATGCGAACGCTTCAATTCTGAATACCATTCTGGTGACACTAGCAGTATTATAAAAACTGGTTTCATCTTTACCGTATCGTCCAGGAATAATTCATCAACGCGAGAAGAGTTGAAGTGTTGACATCTTATTTTGGGACTGAACTGGGCCGCAAAACAGAAACACAGACTGTCGCCATGGGCAGGTTAATCGAGGCGGCCCGAGGCTTAAAGTCTTAATTCTGCTGTATGTGTGTGCAGGTTGTGTATGTGTGTATAAATATAAAAGAGCGACATGGTGAATAAGCTGAAAGCACGAAGGAGGCAGCATCATGTTTTAGTTTGGACGCCACAGCGTCAACCTCACTATCGGTGGTTTGTGATATGTGGCCACATGTACACTGCTGCTCTGAGGTGTCCATATCTGATAAGTTTAACACATTACACATTACTAAATATCTAACTGTTCACTACTCTAATATATAACTGGTCTAGATTAAAGAGTAGTAGCGGTACTGTGAAATATGGCTTCATCAAAATTCTGTTTAACAGCAGTGTAAGCTGGGATTTTAAGTTCATTTTAACAAAAATAAACACAATACACCTACTTAGATTTACAAAGGATTGGCAGCTAACCCTGTAAACTCATTTCTGCAGAGGCTACAATGACTTTCTGTTTACGTGGTTGATGGCTTTTGATTGGACAACGCTACAGATGTTTCATAGAAACCACTTTACACGGTTTAGTTTTCATTATGCGACCTTTTTGTATTACTCATCTGAAAATAGCAACTACTACTATACAATTCAGGATGAATTTCTGAATCACTGGTGCGACAGAAACACTCCATAGCTCATTGGCTGACCTCCTTTTGCTGTAAATGGCGACGATAATGTAAATGTCAGGAGCGAATAGGCACCTGACACGCCACTGACTCATCCTGAAATCTTTACTTCCAATGCTGGAAACGTGCTCTGCTTCCACGACGGCGTGCACAGCATGGTCCCGTCCGCTGTCTCTCAGCAGAGAGCTCACGGATGCACATATGGCTGCTACAAGCATCCTGTTGACCTGATCTTGTATCTGTTGCCTTTTTTACCCCCGTGAATAGCATCTGTATGTTCCACACCTCACTGGCTGTGACCTCGAGCAGCTGTTGTACGTGAGCCCTACTGTACCTCCTTACAATAATGTAAACATCACTCCACTCGGCTGTGTCTCTGTTGCTATGTCAACGCTAACTGGGTTATGTCATCATGCAGGCTTCACGGGTCACACACAGGTTTATATACACGTGATCGACCAAGGACCTTGCCTTTGGAAAAAAATCTAATTTAAGCATCCGGACTTGTCATAAAACGTGACATGTAGCCTCAATGATTAAAGAAATGTTTAAATGTTCCAACATAAATCGCTTTGTGAGTTTTATTCCTTTATTTCTGTCATAAAATCTAAACCTCTCTACATTTTTTTAGCATTCCGACACTTGTGTTTTTACACTTGAACTCGAAATGACCAGAGGCACCCACACCCAGATAGTATTGCAGACATAAACACACACACCGGTGCCTCAGGAAAGCTCGTGCTCCTCTGCAGTGTGAAAATGAGTTCCATCTTTGGGGCTCTGAAGTATTTATTAACCCATAAAAATATCACACACCATTTACTCTCTGCTCATATTGAGAATTCAATTCATGAGTGTTCCTCTGTGTGGTAAAGAGCGAGTGTGTGTGTGTGTGTGCCTGCAGAAAACAAGATCTTGTTTCATCCTTGATCCTGCAGCATTTGGCAGTGTTTGCGCACACACACACACACACACACACACAGCCCGTGCTTCCAGTCATAGTTACAGTTCTCTTGCTATTAATGGAGATATATCTGTCTCCATGTAGGCGGGATTATTAACAGCCAACACTCATTGGCTGCCTGTTCTCTCAGCTCTGAAACGAGCTTTCTTATTGGTCCCCGTTGGACATCATTTTCAGCACATCACCCTTTAGCTGCAACTCCCCTCCACTCACTGGGTTGCTAGGCAACCAGTGGTCTCTGGTTTCCCTCCAGTGTTCCCCCCACCCCCCCCACAATGTGGTGTGTGTGTGTGCATGAATATGTGTGTGTGTGTGGCTGTGGATGAAGCTGAAACCTGGACTTGACTGTCATGAACCCGGCCTAGCTCACAGTTTCTGGTTCCCTTCTGAGGGTAATGTGTGTTTGAGAGAGTGTGTGTGTGTGTGTGTGTGATCTATTGAGAGTCCAGGCAAATCGATACTCATCGTTCTGGCCGAAAGGCTCCACCTCCAAACAACACACACATTGAGCGAGGGATGGAGAGACGAGGAAGGAAGGTGGCTGGCTGTGATTAAGTATTCAGGTTCTGAAAAACGTCGATAATCAGGGTTAAAAATTAGCCAAGCCTCGCTGCTGTAAATGTCTGTGCTTTCACACTCACCAGCCGAGCCACATTACATCAATGCTTTTCTATAACAAACCCTCATCGATTGCAAGATGGGAGCTAGTTTTGACTTCTGTCCTCCTTGCTATCCTATCTCAGCTGACAGATTTAGTGCCACAGCTTGGCCACGATTATCAGCTAATGTTTATTCTCAAATGTATATCGATTGCACGAAGCCACAACAACACAATGAGACTGTAATAATTATACTACTCAAGGGCGGTTTCCACGATTTTTAGAAATACTCCGAGTCCAAATACCCTCAGCACTTAAAAAAAACTTTTGACCAACCAAACTCAAAGTATTTAAGGGAATCGTTCTGGTGCTGTAACTTCCTGAAGTCTCCACTGGTTGCTTGGCAACTGCTCCCAGCCAAATAATAGTCCACCATCAAATTGTGCATTGTTATCTTTACACATCTGTACCTTCGGACAGCCAGGCCAGCTGCTTCCACCTTGTTTTCCAGTCTTTGTGCTGAGCTAAGTTAACCAGCTGCTGCCTCCAGATACATATTTAACAGTACACAATAACATTCCCATAACTATAAAAGTCTTAAATGATAACTACAGCCCTGTGCTCGAATACCAAATCCACCACAAGTTGATTTTTTACGATATTTAGTCTAGAAAATTGCAGATTCTCATAAATATCCCAGTGGACAGGACCTTAATGACCCCACAGTCCTGTACTAACCCTCTAAGATATCACTGAGACGGACATGAACTATTCGCCGATCAATATTGCCATACAATTGGCCTGTCTGACCCGGGCAATTTAAGTAACCGTACACCAGTGATTCTTGGATCTGGAAAAATCAATGCAGGACTCTTCAAAAGGGTAAAACCCCAATCGCGCCATTAGCAGATGGCGCTGTTGGGGCATCTGGGGTCTGTTGATATCAGAGAGGTCACAACCTCGTAGTCTACAGGGGGAGAGGCGATTGATCATATTGACATGATGAGCCTGGAGACGGGAGATACACAAAGATGGACCAATCACGCGCAGTTGCTAAGGCTGAAGAGAAGACGCTCCTTTTGAGTGCAACTGCAGAGCTTCTTTTATTAGGCTGAATCACACTATCTATTCCCTCTGACGGTCTTTTTTCTTTTCTTGTCACCTCTCTTTCTAACATCTGGATCTAGTGAGGACAAAGTGGGTAGGAAAGCAGAGACAAGAGCAGATGATGAGAGGTAATTCGAGGTCAGGGGGAAATCGGAATATGGACAGAGAGTGAAACAGGATACGAGGGCGATGAAAGGGATATTTAGGCAAGTCGATGTCGGAGCGGGGAGGCTGCTGAAAGCATTTTCAGTCCTTCTTTCGCCATCATTAAAACTATGTGCTAGCTTGAGCACAGACAGTGACAGGACTGTTGGTTTCCCTCGCTGGGTTTTATGCTCCAGTGAGCCGACCGGCTTCCAACCTCCCCTCCAGTAGGAAACAGAGAAAAGGTTTTTTGTCTCCCGTGTCCTGAATGAGAGAGGTCGTTGTTAATGTCCCCAATCACCGACTCGACCCTTATTGTTGCACTGGTTTCTTTGCAAAAAATATGTCATTAATGTCGCCATTGTTCTGTGGTCACGCTCTGTGTTTAAGGAGGTCAGTGCGTTCTTATGATGTTCTTGGAAGGTTTCAGTGATTTGATTTACAGCTGTTTGCACGTTTTATGAGCCGTTACTTGAAGGTGGAGCTGTTTACGGTCACGGATGTATAAATGGAAAGGGATCACGTTATTTGATTCATTCTTGTCGTGAGGTGACAGCAGGCTGAAAGCACACAGCTCCGTTAGCCGTATGTGTGGTGGCTAATCCGTTAATCAAGCCTGTTCAATCTGGGCTAACGGGACTGTTAACAGGATTAGTGCATTGATCGGCACACACACACACACACACACACTGATAAGACACAAACATAGCAGGCTCAGCCAGATACTGGAGGCAAACAGCGCCACAAATCACTTCATACTACGGTAATAAAATCAAGAGCAAAGGGTAAGTAACCCTCATTGGACGCTCTTGTCACTCAGTGACAGCCGTTTTTGTGCTGCAGAGAGAGACAGAGAGGGTTGATCTGAATAGAATGGAGCTTAAATGAATGTGTGGTTAGGACGATGGCGATGGATGGAAACGGAGGAGAAGCTGTGGTAGCTCAACACTTCTCCTGTCAGGATATACAGCTGCTATACATATAATTTAAATGCAAATGGGGTGATGCTGCAGTCAAGCATCACAGAGGGAGTGAGAGAGTGTGTGTGTGTCTGTGTTTTAACAATAATGGTCGGGTTGCATTCAAATTCTCACCCATTCAGGGATAACAATATAATCTTCTTCCCCAGCCTCTGAAACAGCTGTTTGTGTGTGTGTGTGTGTGTGTGTGTGTGTGTGTGAGAACGCAGCCACGTGCATGTGGATGTTATTTTATTTAATTTTTTTTTTTGGACGAGTGTGTGTGGGTGACTGCTGCGGCTCTGTGTTGCCATGGTGACGGTTGAACTTCAAGCTGAGGTTGAGGCTTCTACTGTAGTTGAAGTAGATGCTGTTGCATAAGGCGAAGTGTAACACACACACACACACACACACGCCGTGCAAAAGGCAATTTTCTGCGCTGCTTCTGGAGTCTGTGTGTGTGTGTTTGTATGAGATGAAACAGTAGCGTGAGCGCTGATTTCACTCCATCGCCCCTCAGGAGACAGACAGGGGGAGACACAGAGGCATGAGAATGAATATTTCATAACCTGTACTACATATAGCAAAAAATCTATATTATTCAGCTCATTTTGAGGACTTTATAGTTTAGACAAAAGGCGGCAGATAAACTAATCTCATCAAATTTGATCAAATCAGGTGTTAGGAGGAATAGATCTGCAACTTTTTTTAATTAAAGATTTATCTGTGGATTATTATCTCAGTAAATCAGCAAAAACTAGACTCAGACCTACAGTTCAAACGCCCAAAAATATTCACAAAAGACCATCTTTAGTTATTTCTTACTTTAATAGCTTAAACTGTTTAATTATCAAAATATCCAATACATTTTCTGTCTGTCAACTCACCGACTAACTGACTTATTTCAGCTCTAATTTTTATTGAATGATACTGACTCTTGCGGCTAAATAAAGTGAGACATTTAAAAGTTAAAAGCCTGATAATGAGAGAAACATCTACAGTAATCTGTAGTTTTGTCTTTGAGTCGAGTGTAAGTTTCTTTTCACTAGTGGATATTCTCATATCATATCTCTGTTCATGACGTTGGCACTTGTTTGTGGGAAGCGGGCATGTTTTAAAAGTTAAGAGTTCATAAAGACAAAAATCACATGATCTCAATGCACCAAATTCATTGAGCCAATGTCATGTTCAGCACAAAGAGACAGACAGTGTCAACGACATTGTGTCCATAAAGGACGGCGTCTAACAGAGAGAGAGATAGTGAGCTGTGAAAGCCAGAGGGGAGGAGGAAAGATGAGCGAGTGGAAATTGATGGAGGGAGCACAGGGCGGCCGTAATACACCAATTAGTTCCACTACCCGCTAGTCCCAGCTCTGCTCTGTTTCCCTTTGATCCGTCTAATTTTAACAATTAAAATACGTCGTTTCCATGCAGAGAAGATCAGCAGCGTAGGGTGAGGTTTAACCCGTTGGTCGCTACTATGGGTTTTTTTTAACATCCCACTATCTGTCTTTTTTCCTCATTCTCTGTGCTGGCATTTCTTTCTGAGCTTGCTTGATACATTATATATCAGTTGTTTACATGCAATTTGCATATGCTATTAATTCTGCTTGGTTTATTTATATTCTGTTTGTGTGTTTTTGCGCACACGCGCATAGAACCAAACCCCGTTCTCAGTGTTAGTTTGTATCTTTATGTTTCTCCTGCAGATGTGGGGCAGTAATTGGTGCAGGAGATGATAAAGTGTGTGTATGTCTGTGTGTGTGTGTGTGTTGCGCTGACTCAAAGCAAGACTGTTGGGAGAATCATTAGACTCGCGGCGAGGCCTCACATTGAGGCTAATTACCACCTTTTGCCCTGAAGACACACACATTCTCTCACACTTGCACATACCTTTATTGGAGGACCTCCAGCGGCGGCCCTGTAAAACCAGGCAGCAGTTTGTTGTATACTGAAGTACGGGTGCCAGAAGGTGCAAACAGTGCAAACAACATCCCTGCAGAAGCTCGTCTCTTTAGAAAACCCAGTAACTGGCACAGTGAGTGGACGCCTGGTGACCAGAGTTAGAATGAATGCTTGTGTGTGTTCTGTCTCTGTGCCTGTGTGATGACCGCCTGGGGCGAATCAATAGACTGTTACAAATTTTCCACAATCTGATATTGCTGAGTTTGCATCTCGTGGCCCCTCAGCTCACGATAACAGTGTTTTACCACAAGGTGCTCTCAGCAGTGAACCTGAAAATCTAATAACGCTTGTGTTTTGTGTTTAAGTTTTTAATATGAAGTATTATCTGAGCTTAGTTTACAAACTAGAAGCCGAAGAAATAGCTACTATAACTTCTGCAGTGTTGAAACATTCACTTTCATTTAACCTCCTGTGCTCCACTAAAGAGGAATCATTAGACAGTTCGGACAAACTACCAGGGGGAGCAGACGAGTAGAGCACAGAGAAAATGGAAAGAAGTTTGAGAGCTATTGTAACTGACCGGCTCCAGCATGGCTGTGAATAAATATTTCACAAAGACGTGCTACTTCTCCAGGTGTAACCAGGCCATAAATCCCTTGCTCTGTCTTTTGAGACTAAAATTGTGTTGATAGCGTTTTTTTAGATCCCTGAAACTGAAAGTCCTTTTTAATCCTTAGGCCTGATAATTAAATATTCAAGGTGTGTGTGTGTGTGTGTCTGGTGCTATTTTTGTTACTTTGCAATCTTCAAGGATTTAACCAGGTCGACACTCAAATTTTCTTTTTGTTTCTGCTTTTAAAGATCAAACATGTCAAACCTAAAATCCTCATTCTGGTGACTGATTTAAGTCCAAGTCTACGTCTCCTGATGCATCGCTGCTTCAGAGGATATTAGTTTCTTATTGATTTAGACTGAAGGAGAGCTTGCTGATATTGGCCTATCGCAGACATATGGGTATCAATGTATGTTATCCAATATACACTGATAAGAAAACTGCTTTGTTTAGTTTTTGTACAGTAAATAATTCAGACGAAATGCTTGTGATATTGGTGTCACTGCAAAGTATATCTAGCAGGCTCTTAGCGATGTCGACTAGAACTGGTTGGCAATGTATACATTCAAATATTTAACATGTTAAGGATATATAACTGAAATATTGTTTGGTAAGGACCGGCGCTGCATCTGACACGTTTCAGTCGCTTCAAAATTACTGCTTGACTGCTCCCACGAGTGGGCGTGGCTTCAGCTCATTCAGCGGACACGCCCCCACAGTCCTGGAGCTGAGCTGCTCATTTTTACCTGATTTCGACACCTAATTTCATACACTTGTCAATATTTTTAATCATTTAAATTTGGCTGGGTGTTTAATAACACTTTCTTCTTTGGTCTGACAAACTCATATTTATTTTTACTTTACACAGACTTTAAGAAAGCAGCCCTCTGATTACATATACACAGTAATATCAGTGCAAAATCCACATAGAGAGGGTCTATTTTCACTCCAGACCCTAAATTTACCACATGGGCTGCCGTATCGGTAATCTGTGAATATTCCACCTCTGAAATTGGTATGTACATCTGTGTCATACATCAGTCAGAGCATCTTTCAAAGTCTGCCTCTCTCTTCTAGCGGTTTGTGTGTGTGATCCTCGTACAGGATACTTCCCTCGCTGGCATGTTTTACAATAAAGGAACGGTATACTCTCTGATCTTGTTCACGTAACATCACAACTTAACCGCTTGAACACGGCTGTCCAAACCACGTCAGTTATGTAATAATAATAACAACATGATGTATGTATGTGCTGAAGGGCCTTTTATGTCATTATGAACTCATTAGTACTTCCCCGAGTGCTCTGCAGTGCACTCCAGCGTTTTTCTGGGTGACAGTATTATCCTCCATTTGAGGCTCATGATGATGATGATGATAATCTGTTACATTTAAGCAGTTTTTTGCAGATATGATCTCCTTATTATCCAGTCTGAAAGCTTTTGAACTATTGCTATCTATAAAAGCTGTTTTAAATTATGCAAATGAAAGTGAGAGTCATCATTTTTTGAGAGTGCTGTGGCTTTTGACACAGCATTTCTTGTATATTTTGCAGACAACAGAAAAAACAGTCACCTAAACGTATTTTATTCCACAGTATAGACCTGCAAAGACTTTGATTATCTATTATTCTTTTGATTTATTAATAAATCCTGGTTACATTTCATCAAATTGGGTGTTTTGTCCAACCAACTGTCCAAAACCTAAAGATATTTAAATAAAGTAACGTGACATAAAACCTTTAGTTTGACAAATGACTTAAATGTGAATCGACTGATTGTTTCAACGCTACCTCAATGAATGAATTTTGATCATGTTGCTGAATGTTAATGTCTATTTTCTGTGTGTTCATCCAGGTACTGAAGATAAGTCTCATCGGACACAGAAAACGGATCTTAGCCTCGTTGGGGGATCGGCTACACGACGACACCCCACAAAAACCACCGCGGGCCATCTCCCTAAGGGTGAGTGAGTCTCAGACGGTATGTGTTGTGTGAACCGTGAACACCCTCTGCAATATGGATTACAAATTATTATGGATCATCAGACAGAGGAAGAAAGCACCAGTGTCCTCCCAGATGGCTGTGTATTTCTCTGAGGGAGCTACAGCATCCTCACTGCTGCTGTTACCATCCGATGATTACCCAAATCTCTCAGGCAGACACAAAATGGCCGTCCCACTGCAGTTTCCTCCATGCCAACTTGCCCTGGATACTAATCGCAAAGGAGCCGGCTTTGCCTCTCCCGTCGGGGCTACACTCTTAATGTCCTCATAATAGTCTCTTGCTCTTTGTACTGTTGAGCCTTCTGCTTCTGAGACAGCGCTGAAAGTGTCTACCTGGTCGATTCTGCTGCTTTTTATACTTTTTAAACAACCTGAAGTCTCCACTGTATCCCGACATGTCCATTGGAGAATTGTTGTTATGTACCGAGTCGAAACAGTCACAAAAAAAGCAGAAAATCTTTTTATTTGTGAAGCTGGAACCTGCAAACGTTTAGCTCGATTAATTGACTAGTTGTATTTAATAAAAAAAAGAAGAAAGAGGAGAAAAGCAGGCTTACATTGTATGGCTACATGCAGGTAAAGTGATGTGTTTGAGCAGAGGGCTCTGCTTACTCTGTAATACAGTACAAACAGCTGAGTGTGTTAGGTCAAATTGCTCAGGATGAGAGCTGAGAGTTTTTTACACTTGAGCCTCCACGTCCCAGAAATAATTAAAGAAAAAAAACCTCATCTATTGAGACTCCTCGCATATGTAATCAACTCAAAGTGAATAACCTCCCAGGAGAAATAAGCTGACCTTCTTGTGTATTAGACCATTACACCGTTAAAACATAGAAAAGTTCTAATCCTTCTGGGAATCGTAGTCTCCACTCAGCTCTAAATGAACATCGTTTTCCACTTTAAGGGTTTAGTCGATGCTTTCACTTAAAGTGGGCAGGCCGGACTTCAGCGTTGTGCTTCAGGGCACTCTGGTGGAGAGAGACCTTCTAACGGGACAGCGCCTTTGTCCCCAATTGTACATAGCACTTTTAGATACTAGTGCTCAGCAGTATGGCAACACTCTAGGTGAAAAATAAAATGTGACAGTGCACAGTGAATGCAATTGCCCTACTTAATGTGCTTGCAGCAGTGACACAGCACATTATGAAATGATGAATGAACCCTCCCTTGTTTCCTTTTTAACCGCTCCAATCCCTCCACCACCCCACCCGCGTTCTCTGTCCCAGGAGCCGGGCGGGAACCACACTCCACCCCAGCTCAGCCCGTCGGTGGGCCAGGCAGCGTACACGGCGGGGGTCCCGGGCGGATCTCTGGACGTGCAGCACCTCATCATGCAGGCAGACGCCCGGCGCAGGCAGCGCAGCAATGACAACTACTTCGAGGACGTGCCGCGATCCAAGCTGGAGCGACAGATGGCTCAAGTCAGCATGGTGAGGAAAGGAGGACAGGTTGGAGGGATGAATGGAGGCGGGGAGGGAGAGAGAGGAATAGACTCAAGGAAAGTATTATGAATGGTTATAGTCAGATACAGTTGGCTGTATGAATGCTTATAGGACATGTTTGGTAATATTCTATATTTTCCTTATGTCTACAATTCCTTATGACAACATTGTTGTCTAAAAACTCAGTCACACTGATGTCAATGGGTGACATCTTCCTGAATTGCCATGAATCTGGGCTTTGTAGTTTATTTTCACTCAGTCCTCTGTACACTGTCCTGCTGCTGTAAATACTCAGTGTCCAGCTGTTTAAAATCACTTCTTTTAAATATTAAACTCAAGATTTACGTCGTCTGTGTCAAATAACAAACACATAAATAATCTGATTTCAGTGATATTTCAAAGTTGTATCCTGAAATCCACAAATTGGAAGCCATGACAAACTAATAAGCTTTTGGACAGTTTCACAGTTCTAATCAAGATGGTGGAATATATCTTAATCATAAATGAAATATCTCACTAATTAAACGCCGCAAGATGCAAGCCAAAAGTGTTTTATCTGCCTGTTCCACCATTAATAATGTGCAGCAGGCAGACCATCTGACACCAGCAGCCGTCTTTGCAGTTTCAGAGCTCGTACAGTATGAATTTTACAAATACGAACTCCCTGAAAGAAAAATATGCAAAAACTGCAATCACGTAAAAACTCCCGCCTTACGCAATAAACGTTAATCTCTCTTTGTCTTCGCCACCAAGAGATGCAACATTTAATAGTTCTGCATAACAAAAAACACACTTTTCAGAATAATTGTTTCAACTTTCCAAAAGCAGAATTACAACTTTATGACTTCCAATCAACAGCAGCACAGTGACTCTCTCTCACACACACACACACACACACACACACACATGTGTGCGCACATCAGAGGCAGCAGCTGTGTTTTGATTCAGTATGATTAGGGTCTTTTTGTCCCCGTGTGAATCACAGAGCTCATTAGTGCAGACTAACACACACTTTATGGCTACCCTGTTGAATCTCTTAAAGTGTGTGTGCGTCACAGCGTGTCCCCCCTTTTTTTAGAAACAGCGCTCTGAGGTGGCACTGATGAGTCAGCTCTGCCAGAATAGAAGTATAACTATTATAGAAAAGAGGAAATATTTTTATTCTCCGAGCGTCGCCGGATTTCGATGATTGGTTACCCCACAAATGTTTCTCCCTCTGGCTCTTCCCTCACCTTCTGTTCTCCCCCAAGAAAACAGCTGACTTCTTCCAAGACATATTTTAGTCTTGAAAAGGTAGCACATGAAACTTTCAGTGACTGAATCCAGCAGGGTCGAGGTTTGTGGGGAAAAATGAGTGTAATAATGTTAGGCGAGCAGAGTTTATCGTAGATTTGGTCAAAGCCTGTTTTTAAAAGCTTATCTCCAGGCTGTTTACCCAAAAACCTCACGTCTGATTAGGAGATCTCACCTCCGCAGCGCCTCGCCGACTTTCAGACGGGGATTACACACACACTAGCAATCAGATATGCACAGACGCATAAACATGCAGTCACGGGATGTGTGTGTGTGCGCAAGAAAATCATCTGGTTTCATTTACAGAAGAATGAAAAACCATTAAACAAGCTTAATTGTTATCCGCAGACATTTCAGAGATCTGCAGATAGGATTTCGCTCTTTCCTCTGAGTAGAAGGTGAAAGCTCGCCCGGGTGAAAAAAACAGCGAGCAGCAGCAAAGACTCTTAAACTGAGCTAAAGAATGAAGCCGAGCATAATTCATCCAAGTTTAATTTCCTGTTCTGTTCTCTGAAGCGTGTCCCTTTTTGAAGGCATGTTCATGTTCAGACAGAAAAGCTCTTGCATTATGAACGTACATTCGTTTTAGGCCATCGAGTTATGTCAACATGGGATGCACACAGCGTAAGCCTCAGATGCCGTGCCCCATCTTGTACTCTTGCGTGATCCTCATGTGCGATCTGTTGATGTTTTCAGGCAGGCGAGTGGTGCGAGCCAATCACGTTGCGCCCGCCCAACGAGGCCACCTCGTCCACTCCGGTGCAGTACTGGCAGCATCACCCCGAGAAGCTCATCTTTCAGTCCTGCGACTACGAAGCCTACGTAAGTCCTAAACCTTCGACTCGCTGCACTGTGTGTCTGTAAAACATCATGTTATGTCAGTGTCCTAACACATAAGATTCACATTTGAGAAGTTTAAACCAGTGAATATTTGGTATTAAATTATTAACAGTTACCTCTATTTCCCATTGATTGATACAATACACTCATATGTTAAAAATATTAAAGACCAAGGACCCTCACTTTGACCTTTTAGTCAATACTGCTCAGTTATTCTCTGCACTTTGTTGAATTTAGACCAATTTAACAAATTTACCAGGGTGTTGTATATCTACGTTACCACGGATACAGACCTGCACCTCTGATTGGTTATCTGCAGAGCATCCAGACTGGAACAGGTGAAACAGTGCAAATAAGCAATCCGAGATGCCATTGGCTCTGAGAAAACAAAGAGAGGGAATGTAATTGGATATCTCGGGGATGCGTGTTGTGATTGGTTCAAAGACAACGCGATGAGGAAATGCAGTCGGCGTGAGCGAGGCGCTCAAGTGAGGGAGAGAAGGAGAGATGTTTGAACAAATAGGACATGCAATGTGATGCTGAAATCAAATATTAATGAAAGCAGGAAAAGATGAGATGGAGGAAGTGAAGAAGAGATAAGTGTGTCTTCTCTCAGTCAAGTTCCTCTTTTCGGTTTTCTCACCTCTGAAGATTGATAGCAACAGCGGGGACCATTAGGCTCCTGACAGATGTACAGCTGCACAGGCAATGTGTTCTGGGCGGATGGTGGGGAACGCACAACGGGCGAAAATATGGAGGTGCTTTCATGGAGCCGTTTATGACAACATCTCTAATGCTCGCTGTCCCAGGACAACGGGCTCCAGAAAGCAAAGAAAGTGAGATAAATGAGCGGGAGCCACGATAGAGGAGGGAAAGCAGAGCGCTCAGTATGAATATTGGCAAACCGGAGTGAGGACGAAGAGTGAATAGGAATAAATTAGATGTATGAGACAGTGATGAGAGCAAAGAGAGGAGAGCATTGTGTTTGTGGGATGGTAAAAAGCCAAGAGGACGGGATAAAGGATGCATCAGCGGCACCGTTCTCATTTTCATCTCGGAGCTGGAGATAAACAAAACTTCCACTTTCAGCACCACCTCTGATGACATCTTAACTTTATTATGTCGGCTTTACAACCAGAACTCTGGAGTTATTACATCCATTTCTAATAAAAAAAAACCCTGCAGACACTCTAACATCATTTCCACATTAACAGTTATCTCAACACTGACTCTGTGTGCATTTTATATTCATCTAAAAGTTCCTGTAGATACATCGAGTATACAAAATACTAGAGACTTCTTCCTGGTCTTGAATTACAGCCTATTTAGTCTATTTTAACCTTAATCTCTTCCTTTGTAACAGACATCTTTGAATTTTATCTGGAACTAATCAAAGGCTGTGTGTTTGAGAGACAGCAGCTGGTCCTGTGTGCGGCTGTAATGCAATTTCTAGGGGAAAATGCCAGCAACCCCGCCATAACAGCAATTTAAGATTGTTAGTTTGTATCAAGACAAAGTATTAACATGCCCACATGACCTCCTTCTGATCTGCCAAGGACCAGGCTCCCCAAACGAAGTCACTGTCTGTGTGCCACAGAAAAGTAACTCATCACGCGGAGCACTTTAGCCAAAAGGTTTTGCCTCCGTAATCAAATATAAAATAAATCCTGCGAGGTAGATATTCAGTTCTGTGTTTTGTACTGTAAATATTTCTCTTGTAATCCACTAAAAGCCTTGTTAGGGTCCCTCTAAGGTCTCTTCTATAAGCAGGAAAGTGAATGTCACTCCCATTAAGCGCGTTAATGTCGACATAAACATCGTCTTTGTAGAACACCGTCACCATTAGTAGCTTCTTTATTAAATCAGATACTACGTGTGCAAAATGCCTGACCACAAAGACGCTGCCGGAGTCTGGTGTTAATGTCCCTCCAGGAGCCTCTCAAGGTGGATGTAATTACTGCCGTGTGCGTCTGTGTGCATTTAATCAAACTCCATGTTGGTACAGCTGAACGTAAACACGGCTTTTATTTCTCACGGCGTACGCTCCATGGTTAATACTCTAAATTAAATAAATACGCGCATATTTTACATTCCCGTCAGTTTATTGCATCAAGACGAGGCGCGGGAATGAAGACGAAAATAATCCATCAAAAGCCATTGTCCTCCTCTTCTTTTTATGAAGGAAGGCTGGTGTTTATGTTATTTTAGATGTTGTATAAAGGCTCCCACTCCTTGTCGTCCACATCACCGTGGGTGAGCACTCCATTGTTGACTCTGTTAAAGCCCAGGCTGAGCTGGTTGGTTATCAGGATCCATTGTGTAAACTTTAGGGGAGGTATTTTGGTGTTAAGTGGGCAGTGAAGACTGATTGGGTCCAGGACTCTGAGTCTGGTTGTGTTGGAAGTTTTATATCTGCGAATGGAGACTGTAGAGCCACAGCTGCTGGGCTGCTTTAGTTCATACGCAGAACATGGGTTGGATACATCTTCATCTGATTTCAGCAAACTGCAACAAACCACTATTTGTATTTATAAGGCAAAAAAACAAGTTCTGGTTCAAGCTCCTCACATGTGACTTTGCTGCTGTTACCAAACTTTGTGTCCACTGGGAATAGAAGTTGAACAATGCTTGGCTGCACAGCACAAGTCCGTAAAGACAGACCCACCAGAGCGTCTAGTAGGAATTAGGAGTTTTTTTTACAGCCATAACCAGACACTCACGTACTTGTATATTCTCCTGAGCATGTTTGTGTTCTTCTTTCCCACAGTACTTGGGCTCCATGCTGGTGAAGGAGCTGAGAGGGACGGAGTCCACACAAGACGCTTGTGCCAAAATGAGGGTAAAGCACAGTTTAACACACTTTACTTCTGCTGTGTGATGTCACTAAAACGCCGCCTGGAAGAAGAAACCGGCTTTCTAATGAGGGACACTGTGGCCTCACACTTACACTAGAACTTAAACAAACTTAAGATATCATGACTGTGGATTAAATATATTGAGGGATTTATTTTTTATATCCTTGCCAGGATATAACCCCCCCACCTTTTACCTTAAATCACTTTATCTCCTCGTCTTGCTTTGTGTCGTTCTGCTGCTCACTCTATCTTCTCCCTTTATTCCTCACTGCGGTTATCTGTCTCCTGCTATCGAGTCTTTTCTTCTCGCTCGCTCACCCTTTCGGTATTTCACCGTAACACTCACTCCCTCTCTCAGTTCGTCTCTTCCACTCTCAACCTGAGCTGCTGCAGTGTGAGGAGAATTTTTAATATTCATGAGTAAAGCTTTCTGTTCCTCTCTCCTCCGCCTCCCTCTTTTCTTCCGTCTCTATATTTATGTTGCTACATCAGAAGGCATCTTTCTTTCTTCTACTTCTCCCCCCTCCTCTGTTTGATGCAGTGTTTTGAAGTGCAATGAGATGCATTATCATGCACATCATCCTGGCTTTTATTACTCCGTCCTCCATCCCAAACTTCACAGCCTCTAGCTGGATATCGGCCCAGCAAAGCCAGGCGTCGCTGCCTTTGTCAGCTTTTCAGCACTACCTGATCCTGACGAGGCCGAACCGTAGCGGCGACACACTGCGAGCGGGGGGGAGAAAAAGAAACGTAACAAAGAGAAGAAACAGATCTGGAAATGATAGCGGCGAGTAGATGTGACAAGGAGGAGAAAGGAGGGGTTATAGAAATCTGGATGCGAGAGACGAGCGGTGACAGACGAGAAGTGACGCAGGGAAAGCAGTAAAGAGACTCATCTCGTGTCAATTTATTCAGATACATTAAAGCTTCTGCGGGTAGAACGACAGCTTGGAGGGAGACGGCGACGTCGCTGTAAATCACGCGATTCCCCACAGCTCCAACGAGTTTAAATATAGGTAACGGAGACGCCGATATGTAATTAAAAAGAATGAGGAGAGATGTAAAGCAGGTGCCTGATGTGGCTTATAAGCTCATAGACTTATTGGATGCAGCGCTGCAGTCGACTGGGTTTGGAAATGTAATTGGGATGCAGTTGTTTTTTTCTGACAACCCTTAACCTGTGGAGATGATTTGAATTGACTTTAGTAAACAAGGAGGAAATCATCAGAAGGCTGTTGGATTGGCTTATTTACTTCACGCTTTCTTCCTTTACTCAAGTTGTTTCCATTTTCATTTTCTCACGTGCCTCTGGGTAAAACTAAAAGGTTATTAAATTCAGCAGGAGACCGACCGAAATTCATTAATCTGAGACTAATTCTAATTTTCACCTGCGCTTTGTGTGTGTGTTGTGCCTCGAAAGTGATTGCCGCCTCTCTCCTCTCTCTGTGTGTGTGTTTTTTTGTGCGCTCCAAGAAGTCTACGGAACAAATGAAGAAGGTGCCGACCATCGTGCTCTCTGTTTCCTACAAAGGAGTGAAGTTCATCGACGCCACGAATAAGGTAAAACACTCACGGCACTCACGGCTCGCTTCCCGCGACGCCTCACTGTAAATAACACATGGAAAGGTCAGGCTTTTTGAACGGGTGTCAGAAATGGCAGCGGCTGCAGCGTGACTGATTTAAAATGATATGGTGTAAAAATCAATAAGGTGTAAAACACAAACAGGGAATAATCAGTATGGAATGGATGAGGTGGGAAAAATCAATAACAACCTACTCCCTTCATTAAATCCTTAATGGGATGTTTAAAAAGCTCATAATAATTTTTTCTTGAGGTTTTAATGTTATTAAAAAAAAAAGTAATTTCGCAGTTTATTACCGCCTCATTCCTTTTGCATCCAGAGTGACATTTGAGTGAAGGGCGCCCAATGTGTGAATGAGTTTCTGTCTCTGTGCCGACACGATGTGAAGACAGCTTAGACACCAAGAAGTCAATCATTGCTATCAGCCGCTGATTCCCGTGTAAGACGATCTAATCCATCTCAGGTTGGTTAAAAATGGGACACAGTGGGGAAACAATTTTAAGATAATTATAAGCTGCTTACTTGCAGAAAAGTATTCCTGCACTGAAGTACACTGCACGCAGCAGAAAGCGAGCATGAAATGCAGATCGGTACATTTGGAGCTCGGGCAGCACAGCACAGACTCGAGTAATAACATAAAATGACGACATGCTGGCCAGCTGGTGACACTAGACACCAGTATGTGTTGTCTATCTTTGCCCGGACACTTTAAAGTTAGTCAGGCAGACTTTTCTCATGTCTCTTGGCTCTGGATGGTTACAGAACATGTGCTGGTGCTGGTACCGCCTCGAACATGACCATCAGGCGATCATAACTCACTCTGCAAGCAGCCGACCTGCTTTAACTTACGTACCAGCAAGGGAAGAAATAAGAATAAGGGTAATAAATTAGTGCTGGGGATAAGTTGCACTGAAAAGGGGGCAGCAGCTTTACCTAGATTCACCTGTGGATATCTCATTCACCGTGTAACCTACACATTGATAGGCTGATTTCATTTCATAGAATCAAAGACGATGACAATACTGTGACCAAAATGTGTTTTCTAATGCTCGCTCTGAGTTCAACTTTTTTCTAGGGCTTTGATGTTCTATAATTCACAGCTGACGCGTGCTTTAATTAACGCAACACAAAGTCTGAGTGTTCTCCCGTGACTTAACCAGCGCACAAACTCCCAACTCTGTGACTCTCCTAAACCAAAATTGTGCTGCCGTGATTATGGTTTTGGGACGTGTGAAATAGGATGAATAATAAATCAGATTTGTTTTTCCATGAAGTGGCCCACTGGAGATAATCAACAAGCTCTCTGTGCACCTCTTTATCCTTCTCTCTCTCTCTCTGTGTCTGCAGAACATCATAGCAGAACATGAGATCCGTAACATCTCGTGCGCGGCTCAGGATCCAGAGGATCTGTCTACGTTTGCCTACATCACCAAAGACCTCAAGTCCAGTCACCACTACTGCCACGTCTTCACTGCTTTTGATGTGGTCGGTACCGACTCTGTATCTGTGCGTTCTTATAGCGTCTATAATGTCATGCTGTATTCTCACGCTTGTTTGCCTTTTTAAATCTCTTATCAGAACTTGGCGTACGAGATCATCCTGACACTCGGCCAGGCCTTCGAGGTGGCCTACCAGCTGGCCCTGCAGGCCAGGAAGAGCGGCCACGGATCGTCCACACTGCCTGAGAGCTTTGACAGCAAGCCCAGCAAACCTGTCCCCAAACCTCGTGTCAACATCCGCAAATCTGTAAGCAGCGCTGCCGCACGGTCGCACTACCGTTTGAAGGGAAAGTCCATCTTAAACTCAACAAGTCGAGATGTTTTTGATGGTTCCTTTTAAGAACAGTTGAAGTAACTTCTAAACTTAATGTTCTTTCCAAAAGGATTGCTTATAAAAGAAGAATTGTGCTTTAAGATGGATTTTCACTTTGATTTCTAATATCACCTTCCAACTCTTCTAATCAAACCCAACCACCATCCCATTAACTCCCGTCCCATTTACACTGGAATCTGTCCTCGTTCCTGCTCGACTACGTCAGCGTTCAACTCCCAGTTTGCTGTGCTGGGACTATCCTGGAACGCTTGTGTTTAGTGTGACGGAGTCTTGGCCGAGGAGGGCGGCGTGGCAGAGGTGTAGGTGGATACTTGATCTGTTAAACGTCCGTTCGGTCTTGTTGTCCCTGCAGTCTCTTACACACTGGGCTGATTGATGAGGCCTGTTTGCATAGAGCTCTGGGGAGGCTTGCTTGGCTCAGTCCTCACTTTGTGTGTGCACACACGCGCGTGCATGTGTGTATGAGTGTGTGTAAGAAGATAAAGAATCCTCATGTGGAAGACTCCTACATACTGTGAATTAATGGATTGACATTCCGGTCCATGAGCTCCTCATTAAAAATGCTGTAGTGTGCAGAGGTCTGAGCAAACTCTTAATAGGTGTATAAAAACTATAAACCAACCTGCTACTGTTTACCTGTTTATAGTGTTTTTACTAAGTGTGATGTTTGATCAAATCCAAGGTGACCAATGTGTGAGGTAATATTGCTCGATTTCAGCACAAATATCTGGAAAGTTTGGGGGTTATCATGATATTTTTGGCCACATCTGTGACATGAGTTCATTCAGCCTCATCTCTGTGACGCTTCTCTTTCCATACTCTCTCTGTAGCCTTATTAGCAGAGACCTTACATTCCCCATGATAACAGACAGCTTGGTTTGTGCCGTCTTCTTTAGCTCCTGGTGCTTTGATCCAGGTCTGTATCATGCATTACTCCATAGTTAGATCATACAACTTTCCCTACACGCTCTTTAGTTAAAAATTATATTTTGACGGAACACAGATAATGTAGAAATTTCCATTTGTCTGGGACAAAACCAATGTTGAAATAATTTCCACAGCCTATTTGAGTCAAATTTCCCGTCCAAACTTGCATTTTTGAGTCAGCTTGGAAAGTTCTGTTTCAGGCCCAGCCTTCGCACCGATACATTCAATCATTTTAATCAGGATCTGTCTGACCAAAGTAAAAATTACAATTCTGAGCACATGACATCCATGTTGGGCTTGCTTCATCTTCACTTCTTTGTTTGTTCCCGCCGCCTACTGGCAACTCACGCTACAGGGTCCATTTAAGAGTTCTGTTGGTACCAACAGAGTATTGTTGTTGTTGTTCGGGTGATATTAGATACTCGTGTCCCAGATTCTGTCATGAGTGTGGCCTTTCTTCACGCCTCCTCCAACCACAGCGTCGCAAAGTCTATCTGTAAACCTTTCAACCTCCCATTAACCCCCAACGGAGCTTTAAAATAGTCGTGCTAACCCACTCCGCACACACGTGTGTGTCTAAAGGGCCCCGTATAGAGTTACGGCAGCTGCTATATCAGTGTGCTCGTACCAGATTTAAGCCCATTTACATACTGTGAGCAGAAAGACATGGTGATGGAGGAGAATCGGTGGCCTCACTTTCTAAAGTTAGAGCGAGATGTGAGACAGCGAGGAAAGACGGCGCAAGAGGAACATATGCAGTGTGTGTTTGGAAAAGCTTGTGCGGTCCTGTGCCTACAGAGATGATGGACGATGTCGTGTGTGCACACAATCTGCTGACTCTGCGACTGTTACATTAACCATTAATTGCCTCCCTGTGTTCATATGTGTGTGTGTGTGTGTGTGTGTGTAGTTAATGGCTTATGGTGTGCAGCAGGGCAAAGATACTGCAGGATTCACTTAATATTCCTGCCACCTGCCAGCCATAATCTCCATGCTGCAGCACCTCTCAGGCTCCCGTGCTTTAAAAAACACTGTTGCATTGTTTCTCCACACACTCCTGTTCCACACACTCCCCCCCAACATCCACTTAACTTGAGTGTGTCAGCGTGTCTGATGTGACTCCGTCGTCTTTGATCAGCATCGGCATGTTGCTGTAATCTGAGTGTAGCTTCAAAACGGGATCCGAATACGTGACTCTAACCGTGTGTGATTGAGTTTTACAACCTCACGCTTCTTGAAATGAGTGAAGAAGTCTCGCAGTGGAGTGAGAACAGCTGCTGGCTGGTTTTCTCGGTGCTATAGGGGCCTTATATTCACACTTTCTTTCTAAAAAACTCGGCCGCTGAAGTGTCACCACGAGCTTTTCTCATGACTTTACAGTCGTCTTGTGTGGATGCTGTTCTGTCTTTCTGGGAGTATTTTTTTGCCATGCAGGAGTTGCTGTATAAATGTGGTGTAACATGGCCTACTCTCGCTGTATTGCAGTAATGCTGCTGTCCCACGCTGTTGCCAGGGCGATGACTTCGCTGCCATGTTGTTGCTATGGTTTTGCTTTGGTTTTGGAGTGTTGTTGCCTTTCCCGTGTTTTTTTTTGTGCCTTGCTGCTGCTGTGTTGTTTTCGGTGTTGGTGTTGCTGAGCAGGCCCACTTTGACCTGTGTATGAACTCTGCCCCCTGTAGGTCATCATGTCCCCCTCCAGCCGCTGGTCACTGGGCCACATTTACACCCCTCACCGGCCTCCTCTCCACCCTCCTCTTCCTCCCCCTCGACTCTTCCATCTTCCTCACAAAGCTCAGTCTCAGGTCCTCCACGCTTTTCCTTCTCTTATCCTTTATTTCCACATGATTTTCTTTTAGTCGAGGACAGAGCGCCCGTCTGTAAGTGCTTCCATTTTATTCTGTCGCTTCTACTCAACTGACTCCTTGCATCCTTGTGTGTTTGCAGTGAGTGTTTGTGCGGCTCATTATTCGGTTACTACCTCTGTCTCCATATCAACGGTTAGTAGCAGATGTGCCACTCGAGCCCGTCTTGCAAAGCAAACCTATTTCATTTCTTTACAGCTAATATAGAGCCTGAATGCAGACCTTGACTTTAGTGCCTCAGTCAGTTTTTATGTGCCTCGCTGCACTGATTCAGCCTCCGGATGGGGATACACTGCCTCCTTAAAGATGCACGTTTGAGATGGTAAATGTATAAATAGAAAGTGTTTGAAGCCATAACCACTACTTTAAAAATTAGCTTAATGTTTATAGAAACACTTCAGTCCATTAACCTTCACTGAATGCTTGGAATGAGCTCGTACACTCCATCCCCCCTCCATCCACATCTCCATCTTGTGTACGAGGCAGTTGAATTTTTAAAGGGTCATCAAAAGAAGACTGCACAGTGTGCCAAGAACCGATTCAAAGCGCAACAGACCCCTATTGCATGTATTTCATCGGCTTGTCTAACTGAGGTTGCTGTCCTTTGAAGGTCTGCAGAGCCGAACCACGCACACTGGATGTCCCTGCAGCATTAACTAATGTTCTAATGTTCCCACCGCTCTGCAGTGTGTTGATATAAAACTAATTTTGCAGGCAGGAGTGGTCGGCTCCGCGGCTTTGTGTATGGTCGATGAATTTGATCCTGATGATGCTCCGAACAAGTTCGTCACTAAGCGTGGTGGTGGTGGTTGGTGTTGCGGTGCCGTGAGACTGAAACTGTTTGTCCTTAATCCTTTAACCCCATAACAAGATTATAAGGTCTTGCTGTGGCTGTGTGAGAGCCAGAGGATAGAGAACCGGATTATTATTAAGAGTTAGTTTCCGCATTGTTGCTGTGGCAGTGTGTTGGGAGAAGATAAGAGGAACCTGGTTCTGTTAGTGCACTGCAGAACTCTGAGATTAACCCCGTTTACTGCAGAAGTTGATGCCTTTCTAATGAAATATCAACGCGATATTTCGATTTACCAAATATTTCTGTTTATAATGAGCATCAGACAGAGTGCAGGGACAGATTTAGTCTTCTACTGTCAAAACTGCAGCACTCACAGTCAAGCCTCCCTCCCTTTTCCCCCCCAAATTATCTGAAAATAAACCAATAAACACCCTCGGCAACAAATCCCAGCCGCTTGATTGGTTGCAGTGGGGTTATTTCTGAAAGCAATTTAGATTTGTTTGGTTTGTTTCGCAGCTCTGAAGCCTTAATAGCTTCACAGTGGCGACGGCAGACAAGAGTCCACAGCTCTCTCTGACAATTGCAACTGTTGGGAGGCGCGCTGCTGCAAACACAGCACAGTGTTTACACTGTGAAGGAGCGGCAGGATGTTACATTTAGACATTTCTAATTATGGAAAATGTTTGTTTTTAGCTTCTGCCCATGATCTCTGTTCTGCTTTCTCGTCTGTAACTCATCTACTTCCTATATTTCCGTTATTTTCCATTGCATTACTTCGTAAGCAGCACATCCTTCATCTCATTGATTCTACCGTCTAGTTCTCAGTCACAACTTGTGCAAAAATGTCGATTTTTGTCAACAGCGACAGCCGTTTGCATACAAAAGTGAGTCATGATGAACTGTTTGCGTTGACACTACGCAGGTCATTGACACTAATTTGGCTCTTCGTCCTTCTCCTTCCCGTGTCAGATGGAGCAGCCGTCCATGGACCAGAAGGGCCACGCCAACGTGCCGTGGATTGTGGAGCCGGGTCAGGAGGCCAAGAGAGGAGTCAACACCAAGTACGAGACCACTATTTTCTAACATACACCCGCCTTGTCCACTCCTGTGTGTGTGTGCCTTTCAGAGGTTGCCCTGTACTGGGGCCCCGCCCCGGAGTTGGGCACGAGCGACGCACGCCGCCGCGTCACCTCACCGGCTGAAAAAAAACAAAACAAAAAAAAACAATAACATCCCGCCCCGCCCCTCCGTTAGCCGAGCCTGTCCACTGCATGATGACGTTTGGCGCTGCGCTGTCTCTCTCTTCTTTCTCCTCGTCTTCTCTTCTCTCTTTCGTTTCTGCTCTCCCCCACCCCACCCACTCCCCTCCTCCCCCCTTCTTTGACCCGGGCCCCCCCCCATTCTCCTGCCTGCAGGCTGGCGCATGACCTTTGAACCCAGGGGCTGTGGTGCACTTCTGTCTCCACCTGTAAGGGGAAATGGTCCGTTTTCTTTTCCTTTTTCCACCTCCTGTTTGTCGGTCAGTCAACCAGTCGGTTGCTCTGTTTCCAGCTGCTTCTTTTCTTTTTTCCTCCCTTCTGTTGGGTGGGTGCAACCGTTTGGCTTTGTCTCTCTCCTCCTTTTTGTCCTCCTGACTGCCTCCATCCCTCGCTTTTCTCTACATTTCAGCCCCCCTTTTTTTGTCAAACTGTCCCTGACAATTTGAATGAGATTTGTAACCAGAACACTGCTAAAAGCGCTGTCGACAGTGTTTTAGCTGTCTCGAGGCCAGAGTGGGAGCTGACAATGACGAGGGGCTGTTGTCAAAAAACGTGACAACCTGGAGGAAAGTTCAGACTTTTTAGACATTTTTTTAAAAATCAAAGAGAGGAGAGCTGTAGCACTAGTCTAACTTTGACTCAGACTGGTTCATCCAGCAGGCTACTAGAATGTATTTCAGCTTTGATTCTTTCTATCAGATTATTTTTTTGAATATACTGACAAACTTGTGAATTTCTTTGACAACTTTAAAACGTGACCTGTGATACAGGAAGACGTAGGTGAATTTTTTTGTTGTTGTTTTGCTTTTTTTTTTTAGCACCTTTTTCAGCACATCTGTGTGTCTACGTTCAGAATTCTTTTAACCACGTGGATTTTTTCTCTGGTGGTTGTTTTATTTGAGGGGAGGGGGGCATAAAAAAAAAATCTTGTATGTAAAAAAACAAAAAAAAAGGTAAAAGGTTTAGCATGTGGCTTGTGAGAAGCATGGTGGCCATTTTGGATTTTGCTGAGCAGGGGGGCCGGTGGAGAGGCGGGGTGTGAGGGCTCTCTCGATAAGTGATGTCATCTCATTTGCAGGGCAATGCCGGACGCTCATGTCTATTACTGTGGAATGCAAAGAATGTAGCCAGCCCTAAACACGGACCTTGTCACACACACAATGCAAAATGGACTACAAAAGGACTCCAAACATGGACGCTACTCCACAGTGTTTAAGGTTGACTACAAAAATTTTAAACATCATTCATCCACATGAGGCTTGACAACATATGACAGACACTTCAACACACACACACACACACACTAACAGGACTGCATCTTGACAGACGACGGTCTGCTCTGAATGTACACTTATTTGAAAGCAGTCTCAACTTTCTGCAACTACAGCAGGATTTATATGCCCGACTGGGAGGCATGACCTGTGAACTTTTGGGCCGTCACTGGGTCTCCATGGAGACTGTGAGTATGGTTACAGGGCATCTGTTGGTAAAAGACAATGGGCTCGCTAAAGGCACCGCTGGGCATGAGTCGGTGTTGGAATGGGCATGGGTTTGAGGACGTCTGACTGGCTCTTTTTTTTGTTTGTTTTTTTTTTGTTTTTGTTTTTTTGTTTTTCTTTAAAAGTCAGAAAATAATACAGAGATATATGCACAAGCGTGTAAATGTGATTGGACTAGCTGCAACACGCTCAAGATGCAACAGGTGTCTCATCACAACGGATGACGAACCTGCGTGAACAAAAACAGCATCTGGCGTTTGAGAAAAAAAAAAAAGTATTCTATTCGTATTGCCCGACATTTTAATGTTTAATATGAGAGTATTATATTACCATGATGATTATGATTATTCTTGTGCAATTCTTGTCTACTGTTGTCTTAATGTTACATTATTTTTCTATGATATGATAAGATGAAAACCTTGGGCTTGAGAATGATGGCCATCCTTTAAAAAAAAATTAAATAAATCTGAAACTAGATGATCATACTTATACACAGAGAGTGAATGTTGCAGGTGGCTAGCTAACTCTTGTCAGGTCAAACCCGCCATCATTTCTCATGGGGCTCTACTCTTATCTAGCAGATGTACTATTTTAAACGCAGTATTACTGTATTATTTGGATGAGACATTATCCAATTATAAAATGTATATAGATATTTTGCCAACTCATTGTTCATACATGTAATGTAAAAGAGAAAAGAATAAAGGATTTGCAGTACATGGCACTGGAAACAAGGTACCAAAATAAAGGTTGGAAATTTAAAAAATAAAAGTGGTAGATTGTATTTTGAGTGAAAAACTGAAATGGGTTATTTGGTGACATCACTGCTGACCAACTTATGTATATAGGCTTGGGCTTCCAGCACACTGATTTTTGTAATTTTGGCCATTATTTATATCCTTGTAAAGCACATGGAATAAAATGACTTGTAAAACCATTATTTATCCTTGGGATCAGGTTGTCATAAGTTATTTCTCTCAACACTCACTACATAAAAAGGTTTGATTACCATCTTTTGAAAGGATAATCAAAGTTTCTCAATGAGGGCAAGAAAATACACCAGAAGACTTGCCACCTTATCTAAAACACTTTATTTAGCGTGAGCACACTTGAAATGTTGGTAATAATCGCATTTTGGACAGGAAAACAAGTCTAGTTTTGTTGTTTTTTTTAGCTTTATAACAGTTTGATTGCTCATTTTTTTTGTAGCAATGTCACTGTGTTCCCAAATTTCATCTCATTAACTTACTGCGTACAAAAATATTACCAATTAAATGGCCAAAGGTTCTCATTAACTAGCATATATTTTATTTGCAGTGCATTATACAGGAGATTTCTTTCAAAATACATTAAATATGTTGGAAAATAGTTGCTGAAAACACTTGTTAAAAACCTTTTACGATATATTACTGAAATGTGGAGTTAGAGGTTAAAACAGTTTTCAGTCCAGGATTTTGTGGGCGGTCCTTAAAGGGTGGCTCGATGACACGCTGAGGTCACCCTGAGCATACCTCTGTACCCCTGACAAACTCAGAACACGTATTGATTCTTACTTTACACTGACTTTAAAATAATGCTTGTGATTCAGCCATTAATATCAAAGTAACCTTACACACTAATGTATCGGTGAGTGTGACGTACCTCATGTTGGATCTAGTTGGCGACTTCAGAGATCGTCCTCTCGGCACCTGAACACTGAAACACAAAACACAAACAGGACGGTCATTCATCTTCTGCAGAAGCAACATGAATAACTGTTTATATTCAAACTGATACACTAAGTTTTGTTCATTGACTATGAAGGAGGAACTTATAACGTATTGCAATTGGACTTTCATTTTTTTGGCATTCAGCCTGGTTAATGAATCAGAAGGGTATTGATCTCACTCTCCCTCTATTAAAGTTATTTCTGCCGCGTGGGGACGTTCCTCACGTTGAACTCATGTGGGTGATTCGCACCTTCACGTTGTGAAAGTCATTAGTGACGCAGAAACAACAGCGTAAGTTGTTTTGCAGCTTTTGGAGGAAAAAGATGTTTAGACGGTATTGTGAGTCGCACTCCCACTTCCACTATGTTTAGAGACGGCTGTTAGTTCCGTCAACGCTGAACTATGTGAAAGTACCATTCAGTTTTTATTGGCCTTGATAAGCAGCACTGTGTATTTTATGTATTTATATTTTTACACAAAAGAACGCATTTCAAATTATCCATGCACGGGAATAAAGACGGTAAAAACCTGACGATTAAGGACGGTTCGGACACTGGCTGTTTTAGCTTCACAGCGATATATTGTTGAAAACATGTCCGATACTTCAACTACAAATACAATCGATAATACAACTGATGACCAGATGTCTTCATCAGTTGGAAGTTATAGCCGTTTCTTCCTGAATCAGCTGTTTAGATCAGATTAATGGTGACGATCAGATGAATGTCCGGTTTGTGTCCAAGCAGTGCTACATCACAATTTAGAGATCTCTGGAGTGCAGCGACTCTGACGGGGAGGTCTGCAGCGGGTCAGCGGTTAGCTGCATTCTCATCAACTACTTCCACTGTCCTCCAGACAACCCGACTGACACTGATATATGCGGTAATGATAAACAAGGCTGTGCTGTTGCCAGGTTTCCATGGTGACCACATCCTCTCACAGTTTCACCCCTAAGCCTCCGTGTGATGTTGAAATGATGAACAGGCAGCAAACCATCGCAGCCGGAGCCGGATTTCTGGACAAGTTTATCTAACTAGGGTACCGTACCTGAAAGCACATGTCGCTTCCATCACTCCCTTTAAAAGGATTTCATTAAACAAACATGAAGAGGCTGGCAGGGTTTGAGAGCTGCAGCCCCCTCTGACTGTTCTCACGAAATGGCTCGCCTGGATTTGACTGACAGAACTCACGGCCAGAAAATAAACTCAACACTGTAACAACTCTGAAAGGATCTGCAGTGGCACGCAGCAAAGGTAAGTGTACAGGGGGTTGTTTCTGTGGAATCGTGTACATTTACAATTTCAGTAGCATGTGATGGCGTTTAGTTTCACAGTATGGATCCATGTCATTCTGACAGATTAACACTGTTGCATGTGAATTCCTCCACCTGTCTGTGAGATCACATTGGTCCCCTGTATCGCTGCGTCGTCAAGCCTATCACCAAATGTCACAGCAGCTGAGTGTCTGAAATCTCTTATAGAAAGCTCCATAGTTGTGATGTGGCTGATGAACAACATGACTGTCAGTCGCGTGTCCGTCATCCTCACTCAACACATTCGGCCAGTGGAAGCTGATGTTACAGGGGGCAGCGAGAAGGTTGAATCATTCATCTGCTTCTTGTGGTGTTGACAGGTAAAGTGACCGTGATTTAGAGTTAGAATTATTATTTTTTTAAAGATAAAATGGCATTAAATATTCTACATATCTCATTACATTAAAAAGTTAAAGTTGTTGGACTCCGTCAACAAAACAAGATATTTGATGACATCACCTCTCTCACAGTTTCCTGATGTATTCTAGACCAAACGAATCATCAACAATTAAGAATAGATGCAGATTGATTGATGATAATAATAAAATATAAAGTTGGGGCGGTCGGTAGCGTAGTGGGTTATGCAGCCGCCCCGTGTGTAGAGGCTATAGTCCTCGCTGCAGCTGGCCCCGGTTCGAATCCCACATCGGACGGCCCTTTACTGCGTGTCATTCCCTCTCTCTCTGCTTCCTGTCTATCTTCAGCTGTCCTATCATTAAAGGCCAAAAAAAAATTATCTTAAAATAATATATATAGTTGTAGGTCGCATTTACAGGTTGTGAATTAAGCTGCAACTAGAATCTATACTGTCTATAGACTTTTCTGTTTCCGCAAATGCAAATGTTAAAAAGCTAAACTTGATTAGATTTGACGAGGCAATAAGCAGAGTCAGTAAAGTATGTTCTGCAAATATAAGAGCCTACTCTCTGCTCTCCACTGTTTTATTGCGAGGTTTACACGACTGGTAGTTCTTTTACACACCATCACCGTCTTTTATCACGCCCAAACTGAATTGGGTAAAAAAGAAAATCAAACGTGCGTAAGTACGGATGAGCACCTATGATTGAGTCTCTATTAAACGACAGTGGACTGACATTTACAGTGAGCCCTCTGAAAGGCTGAACAAGCATTTGTCATGAGCTATAAACCTCTGAATGAAAAGACTCACAATCTACAGCTACAATCTGCAGCCAATACAAGCGACCGCTGGGCTGTTTTCTCTGAGAGTGGAGGAGAAAGGAGCGAGGCTGCGGCACACATCGGTCCGCTGAAGATTTACTGCCAATCTGCAATTTGCTGCATTCTGTTGAAAACTGACAAAACATTTCTTTTCCCCCCCGTTCATAAAAAAAGGGCAGAACACCGCGGGATGAGTGTGGGAGGTAATTCAAGACATCATTTTGTGCGAGATTAGACCATGAGAGTGGAGTGTGGTGCAGTGGCTGCTTTATTTCCCAGAGCTCAAACAGCCCGATTTGACTTCTGCTGCTGTTAGAGGTGGAGGCAAAGGACTGAGCACAAAGAGGGACAACGAGGAAACTATTTGCACTGTAAGAAGAAAATGATAGATGGCAAGATGATGATTCGTTAACAGACGCTAATTTCTGTCTGCGGTGTAAGTGTAAGACAGGAAGAGTACATGCTTTGTTTCGCCGTGTGTGTCAGACTGTGGGAGAGGGCCAAAGATCCAGATGGTGTGTACTGCCCACGGCTACCGGCTAAATGAGACGACTGTGTAAAAGAAAACGCTCATGTAACAATCACAAGAATATCTGGCATTCAGTCAGACAGATCCAAAATCCTCCATGTTTATCCTGTGCGCACACTCGAAATCTACATTTCATAAACAGGCCCCAGAAATGGAAGGAGGAGGCTGTGCACAGAGAAAATATTTTACATAATGGCAATTTGCTACATTTGGTAAATGACTGGCTCAACACAAAACACTTTTTTTTTTGCACCTGGCACATGTGGTGCAGCAGCACTCACATTATCATAATGTGCTGAAAGTGTGTGATAGAGGAACAAACTGCCTTTAACAAAAGGTAAGCAAACACAAACACACAGATAGAGCCCGCCGGGCTTGGCTCACGATGTGCAACCTGATAAAGCTGGACTCAGTCAGGACAGTTGGCCAAACAATAAAAGGCTCCCTCTCTCTTTCTTTTATACGCCGGAGAACATTCGCAGTACTCTCTGGCAGACTTTATCTCTGTAGGGTACAAAGAAACAACTTGGACAAAACAACCCTGCTGCCTCGGGTTTTTCATGCAGGGAGAGGCTGCGTCAGTCTGGAAAAAACAAACACATTTCCATCCACTGAGCGGGGCGATGCAGACGATATAAAATACTGTTGATGAGCTTACATCGCTTCGACAACGCACTGCACTGATGACCAAACAAAACTATTTCCAACCAGTCACAGGAGCAGACAGCACACTTTCCAAAAACAGGCACAGAAGGGCTGGTGGAGTTGGCTAAACACGCCGCATGCTGTTGTATCAAAAGTCTGATAGGAAAAAAAAAAGGAGAGACGAGCGCACGGTGTTGGGTATCAGAACAAACGCTGCTTTCATTAGCAATTTATCTGATGATCATTTCCTCGATTAACTTTCAATATCAGAAAACAGTCCAAAACCGAATGATGAGACGGCAAATCAAGTCACATTTTCACATTTTAGAAACTGCAATCAGGGAATGTTTTTGCTGGAAAATTGACAAACAGTTAATCAATTAATTAAAATACTTGACCAATTAACTTTCTTTACATCAATTAACTGACTCACGGGGGGGTCGGTAGCGTAGTGGGCTAAGCGGCCGCCCCGTGTGTGGAGGCTATAGTCCTCGCTGCAGCTGGCCCCGGTTCGAATCCCGCATCGGACGGCTAATTTACTGCGTGTCATTCCCCCTCTCTCTGCTTCCTGTCTATCTTCCTGTACTATCAATAAAGGCATAAAAGGCCAAAAAAATTAACTGACATTTTTATCTCTTCAACAAGTTTCTGGTGATGTAACAACGACACTTTAGCTCTCAAAGTGGATGACGGTCTCAAAGGACAACACGAAACATGATGTATCTCTCTGTGATGTACCCCGACTATGAGAACAATTCAGAAACACAACTGAACTGGAATGGGAATTTGAATTGCAGTCATCATGAAGAGAAATTAGCTCAAAGACCAAAACTCGTTTCAGAGCAATCCTCAATCTTCTGTTTTTGCACCATTTCACAGCCACAGAGGTTTACACTCGGTTAGGACAGGCAGCTTCACATATTCATAACACAAGATATAAGCACCCTGGTTGTAAATACATTATAGGATCCACGAGGACTGTTAGAAACACCTCTCAATATAGTGCAGTCTGGTACAATACCGCCTTTAACTATGACCTCTAATAATCTAACTTACTGTACTCTACTATACTGTACAGATGAACCTAATAAAGTGTACATTGACAATGATAGGAAAAAGAATAACTCATTTCGCCGAGCTCTACTGTGAACCCGACAACAACTCCAGGAAATGTCCCACTCCCCGCTCTGCCTCCAAATCGAACTCCATGCGGGTTTACATACCAACAACCAGAGTTTCCTGGCCTGCGTTCAAACCAAGGACATTGATCAAAATAGAGTTGGAACATGGCCCGAGGTTGGTAGTGGAGATAACGACCACAGATGTGCGTCAAGTTCGCATTCGGTGAATTTGCACATTTGGACAGAAATCCGACGTCCAGCTGAATTTAAATCTCTGCGTTATTTGCCTGAGCCTGCACACGGGATAAGCATGTAGGTTAAGTGCTACAGCAGAATGAGATTTGACAGCGCAGCAGAACAGGCTCAGAGGAAGTATTTTGCATAACGACAGTTTTCTAGATTTTGAGCGGCTTGAACGCAGACGCAACGGCTTCTTGTAATAAGGTAGGGTGATGTGAAAGCACATGGGAGAGCTGCACGTCGATCCACCCCGCAGAGCACAAAAACTACGCCTGGCGATAAGAGCTGACGGGCTCTCGCTGACGTCCCGTGGCATATCTGAGATGACTTTGACGTCTGCTCCCAAGACACCTGAAGCTGGGACGACGTTGCGGGCCCAACATGACGGCGGTGAAAGTAAGGCAGTCACGTAAAAGCTGCTTAGTCACCTTTATGCAGAAATCAGCACGGGAGAGATCACAAACTTCTTTCACGTGTGAATAATTAAGAAAAATGTGAGCCAGGTGTTGAGGAAAGTGAGAGCAGGAGAAGCTTCTGATGTAACACTAAGTGGAGCTTACTTATTTATCCATCTTTATTGTTGTGCTCCGAAATTAAAATGTAAACAGATACGGAGGCTGCAAATAGCTTCAGCAGCTGTTGCATCATTTGTTTTTTCCTATGCAACATTGAACAGCATTCTTCCTGTTACATAAACAGACAATATATGCTCCCTCTCGATGAAATGCTTTAATCCCACGTAGATACATGAATATACAAAGAGATAACTGAAAAACAAAACAACAGGTAGCAGTCGGGTTAGATCAGGATGTTTCATTGTCAGTTACTTTACAATATTTTTCCCATATAGGTAACAGTTTGATGTTTTGGGGCGAGACTGCTGTGAAACAATATAGGATCTATATTCGGAAATATATTCAAGGATTCAAGAGTTTATTGTCTTAACACACATGTAAACAGGGATAAACGAATTGTTTCCCCGGTCCGGAGCAGCCAAATATCAAATTAAAATAAATTAAAAAAAAAAAAAAAAAAAAAAAATATATAATATATATATATATAGTATATATATATATATATATATAGTATATATATATATTATAGATAAATAAAAAAACATAAAAGTAAGGCAAATTTAAATTTAAGAAAAAGTAATACAATAAATGAAACACAACGTATAACCCATGTGAGTAGTGAGATGTGCAGTGATCGATGCTGGCGCCACTCACTCTCATTCACTGTTTATGTCTCCCTGTCGCTCTCAAACCATCAGACATAAAGCCATCAACTTTGTCGTGTTACTATTTTGCAGCGTGAATTGTGAGCCAGACACAGATTTAGAAGCTTGGTACATGAAATAAACAAAGCCAGAACACAACAACAGGTAGAGTATCAGAGTTTAATGCATGAATCCACAAATCACAACCCAGCACAAGCACAAGCAAGCCACACAGTAGGCACTGCTGACTGTGTATTCAAACTAATTAACACATTAAGGCGCTCTATTTAAGGAGTGTCGTGTTTGAGTAGGCCTGCTTGAATAGGGGAGAGGAGCCATTAAGCTATATTAAGCCATCTGATGTCAGAAATGCTCGAATCTCACGACAACAGTGAAATCCCCATCACCGACTTTCATCCAACTCCGCCCAAAACCAGCGTGAGTCAGTTGCTGTGTAAATGTTGCGTTTTAGAGTGAACAAATGTTTTTTTCCAAAGATAAGCAGATAAGCTGCACAAAACAGGCCGACGCCGGAGCTTCCCAGGCTAGACTAGACTCGAAGCCCACACAAGCTCATCAGCCGACTCCAGTCACTCTGCTCCAGATCTGTCTGCCTTCATTTGAGCTCGGCAGCAGCAGCACTAATGGTTTGGGACAACCAGTGTTTAATGCTAAATGGTGCAAGAGCACTGGCACGGGTAAATATCAGAATGGCTTCCTTTCAGAAAAACAAGTCTGTCGCATGGTCAGAGGGGAAAGTAGCAGAGACCAAACCA